>NC_080410.1:15716841-16317397 GCF_030265065.1 Corythoichthys intestinalis
CGTAAAATAAAATTAAGTAATTCAGTTATTTTGCTCATGAAAACAAATGCTAAAAAATTGAAGTTTGCGGGTGTTCTGGATCACATTAATTTACAGTGGTACCTCGACATACGATCGCTTAAACACACGATCTTTTCGACATCCGACGTGAAATTAGACTCGCCATTTGTTCTGCATCGGACGACATGCTCGAAATACAACGATTTATGACAGCGCCGCAGGTTCTTTGTTTTCCCGCAAGACGGACGCAAGGCGGATTTTCTTGTGAGAGAAATCAACATGGATTTCAAGAATGTTAGTGCAGGTGGTGAAAAAAGGAAAAAGGTGAGGCTTACCATTGAAATGAAGATGGAAATGATAGAAAAATATGATCGTGGTGCGCGTCTGTGAACTGGCTTAACAATACGGCCGTAGAATATACACGATCTCGACGGTCCTCCTCCATTCGCCAGTCTTTATTAAGTTAAGGTGACTATTATTGTGGTAACATCGCCAAAAAAATGCCAGCTTCGTCAGGTTTTTAATCATTTATTTCAGAACTTGCGCAACACAACACGTCTAATGTCCGCCGCAGCTGAACATGAAAAGTCAAAGTAAAAAGTTCTCTCTCCAGTCCGCCACGCGGGTAAACCACGCAAAACACATCTGCATCATTAGAAACCGATTTGTTACATTATTACAGGTATGTTTCTTATTATTACTATTTTTATATCATTATTCCGATTTTTTTTTCAAATTTTATTTGTTTTGCTCTGTGTAATTGTTATTTGTAATAGTACCAACAGCATTTATTAAGATTTTAGTGTAGTTTTTCGGGCTGGAGAACGAATTAATGGAATTATAATGTATTCTTATTGCAAAATTCTACTCGACATACGACCATTTCGACTTGCAAACAAGGTTCTGGAACGAATTATCTTCGTATGTAGAGGTACCACTGTATTTTCAAGTGAGGTCATGGAACAAATTAAGGGCTATAACAAGCTACCACTCTAGTGTGACTTTTGTGCTCTTTTGACATACATTGTACAATAAAACACTTCCTACTCTCTTCCATTAGAGTTGATTGTATCCCTTTATGCTGTTTCAGACAAAAACTGTCCTTTCCCTGCACTCTGCATCCTAAATGCCTGTATAATACATACACGCAATCGGACATGGACACACACGTGCGCACACACTGCTCCTGACTCCTGGCTGCTGTCCCTCCTCTACTCTGTCGCGCCACACTGGATCACAGCCGAGTGCCAGCTTGGTCTCATCCTCTCTATTTATTCCATTGTCACATTGTCCTCTGCCGCCGTCCCTCTGGAGGCATCTCACCTCATCTACCTCCTCCCACCCTCCCTGCTTCTGCTACAACTCCATCTTTCATTCTTTCTTGTTTAATTTTTTTCTCTCACACTTTTATCTCTCTTTTATCTTCCTTCTCATCTTTCGCCCATTTATCCCACTATTGTGGGCTGCATTGTTTCTGGTATATTGTGGCCAACGCTGACGTAAGAGGAGACTGCAAAAGACTCCGAAGTGAATTCAAGGCCTCACTGGCCCGTTTCCCGATTCTGGCAGAGTGACTAGCTGGCCCCGCTAACCCCTCTGGGAATTTTAATACTCGCTAATCGATCACATTGTGCCAACAAGAGGTGCTAATGTGGCCAGACCCTAATTATTGTTGCTGCAAATGAAGAGAGGTGTTTTGCAGCACTTCATTTTCCTCAAGGTTTCTTTGTGCGCAAATCTCCTTCCATCAGCATTTTTCTTGTTTGGCCAACCACTTTTCTCACCCTCTGCTTTTTTGGGCTGGAGTATCGGTCTTAATTATGTATTTTTCTTAAAGGCTAATGGAAATTTGGCTCTCTGAACGAGTATGTTGGACAGTACATTAATACTGCTCTTAAGAATAGTAAGATAGAGGAAGCCAGAGGATTTAGCGGGTAGGAGTGAGTAAGTCTGGAAATTCAATTATAACGGTAGCCTGGCAGACATTCCACTGGTATAAATGGGAGAGCAGTGCAGAATCATAGAGAGGGATCATGAAGATAGAGCAAGATAAAAAGTTGGCAAATGAATGATCTGATCTGTAAAGCGACAGGATAACAACATCAGTGTACGCATTATTGTGAGGATGCTTCGCAAAGCAAAGTTTCCAACTTGTAATATTTTTTTCTGTTGACTTTTTCGGCGCACTTTGACTGATTTTTACCGTAAAAGTTCGAAATTTTCCAAAAACAAAATAGCCCAATTGATTTCCAATGGCAAATGCATTGAAACATTCAATTTTCAAAATGTATTTTTTCATCGAGTTCACACAATTTACACATTAAAAAAGCAGGAAATCACAGAAAACAAAAATTGTTTACGGTTTTTGCTGAAAATGTACAATTCCTCCTAAATTTGACAAAAACAACCCCATTTATATCAGATTCACATAATTTACATATCAAAATAATCAGGGAACTAAGTTGTATCAAAAATCAAAAGTTGTTTACAATTTCAGCCAAAAACGTAAAATTCCAACAAAATTTGATATAAACATAGCCCACTTATTTCCAATGGCCGCATTCATTCCCAATAACCCCCCCAAAAAAATAAAATAAAACCAACAGCAAGTGACATGGAAGCCCCCAAAAATACAGGAAGTGCCCAAAATCAATGAGAAAATGTACATACTTGTCAACCCGAGGCCGTTGGCAATCTTAGAAATAGTGGCGTATGCCCTTACAAATTTGTGACTAATCTTACATTTTCTATAGTGTGCAATATTAAACAGGAATAAAACTAAATTTTAAAATGACATGAATTTATTGGTAATATTGTCACATATAACCTGGTGCAATCAAAGAACAATAAATATCTTCAGCTACATCATGATTCCTAAACTTAACAGTGACTTTTGTTATAATTGTATGTAGCACCTTGGCAATTTCTATCATGTCTTGATGGCTGCACTTCATGGCACTTCAGCTCGCGATTCAGTTTGACTTGAAGGTAGTTCGTTAGTATGTCCAGTTATAAATGAAAAAGGTCAGTTGATAAAATTAACTTACCGATGCAATCTTTGAGTCAGGGAACATTTCTTTTGCTAATTCTGAGAAGTGATCAGCAATAGTTGCAGGCAAATTGTGTTCAGCAACAAATTGGCTGAATAAAATCGCCGCTTTCGTCACTTTTCATTCTGCAGACTTTCAGCAACAAATTGGCTGAATAAAATCTCCGCTTTCGTCACTTTTCATTCTGCAGACTTATCTTTATGACCAGTGTTGTTAATCTTACTTTTAAAAAGTAATTACAGTTACAAATTACTTCTTCCAAAAAGTAATTGAGTTAGTAACTCAGTTCCCTGAAAGTAAGAGTAATTAGTTACTTGGCAAAGTAACTGGTGTTACCTTTTATGTTTTTTTTTTTCATAAAAAAAAAAAAAAAAAAGACACATTAACCTTTGCTATGTTTGGAAGTCATTTAATGTTGTGAATCAACTGTTAAAGTTGTTAAAATTGCTCCCGTTTTTGCATTAGCTCCCTTCTATCTACTTTCGAAGGTTTTACAACTGTTTCATCATTTAAAGATGAGATTCAAGTCAAGGTTTTGACGATTTAGGAGTATTTTAGATAAAAAGTTAATTAGGTTCGCTAGGAAGGTTCACTACAACAAAGCCTTTCTGAGAAGTCTACTGCTTTAAAACGGCGCCTGTTTACTAACGCTGCCAAGTCTGTCATTTCGATTGTAGTTCTATATGCATGTGATGTCTAGGCGTAGATTGTAGGCTGTCGGCTACAGTCAGGAAATATTGGAGCCAAAAACGTACAGATTTTGAACGTACGGCGTACACATGTAAAAATCAGTTCTCACTTGTACAAATTACGCCGAAACCATACAACTTGCCAGGTATGAATGTACTGAGAGTGACCCAAGAGTACACTGAATGATGTAGGAAGTGTAGTGTAGAATGCAGGAAGTGAAAGTGACCCTTAAGTACCTAAAATTAACAAGTGAGTGACCCAAAATGTACTCATTGCAAGGCATTGATCACAACAGACATCAGATTCTTTTTAACTATGAGGACTGGCTCATGTTTCAGTCTAAATGGATTGGACGTCTCGTGCTGTCAATGGCTGCCAATTAGTTTAGAAGGAAGTGAGCCATGGGATAGAAAACCATCCCCACACATTTTCTCCAGAAATAGCATTATCTACTCGTAGTAATTTCATGAAATTCAAACACAATCTCCTCTGGCATATAGATGCACTTGCGTCTTGCACGGCACACTGTACAGACATGTTTCTGACCTCACGTGTGTAGTACACAGCATTGTTTGCCGGATGTGCTTTAAATCACAGGCTCTCGCTTCAATGCAATAGCACTGATCTCATTAATGCAGAAACAAGGTAGCAGATCAAGCTGTGCGCATCCTTAGGGAAGGGCAGGTTAGCGTTTGATGTGGAGAGAAGCTCTAAGACAGTCCTAAGAAGCCAAAGGGATTTCCATAGCCTGTCTGCCTTCTTGTTACTCACACCACTGTCTCACTCATAGGAGCGGTTAAAATTCCGACCGTACCACCTCTTTTCCTTGGACATGTCTACTTTTTAAGACCCACTAAAAGCATGCAGCCAGGATTTTTATAAGCATCTGGGAATTTACTATCACTGTCAGCATTTTTTCAGTCACTGTTCATGCACTCATTGGATTCTCTACTTTGCTAGCAATACTTTGCAAGTTCCTGATGTCATTCTGTTCACAACCATTACTTTAGCAAATACAGTGGAAGTGGAATAACAAAGTTACTGTGATCTGGGTTATCAAGGGACACTTTTTCAGACGATTAGGATGCAATGGAAATATATCCCTTGTCCAATGTTTCCTCTAAGCTTCGCGCATGCGCAATCGCTTTCGATACGGCAACGCGACGCTCCCATTGGTGGAAAAAAGTGAGTTTGACTCCTCCTCTGCTGATTTACTGAAGCAACATTCCACTGCCAATCTCAAGCGCTACAATATTAATTAATGTCTAATTTTAGAACTAATCAATAAAAAAAACTTTAGAAAAAATAAGTTTAGAACTAATCTAGTTACTAGAGGTGTGCAAAATTTCCGATTCTTAGATTATTCGCGATTCGGCCGTGGAAGATTCAAGAACGATTCACAAACATCCAAATTCCGATTATTAAAATATGCGAAGTAAAGCGGAAGTACACAACACTCAGCGCGCCGAGCGGTCTTCGGGACGGAACGGAGCGAGAGTAGCTAAACATCATGCTTCCCATTACCCGGCCCCTCGGGTAATGCCAATGCTCAACTCACCGCTCTAGCTCAACTCATGCAACGAGATAAAAAAAACACAACAACATACCTGACTGCTGCCGAAAAGCTGCTAGAAAAGTACATCCGTATAATGTTACGGTGGATATCATTTATATAGGACTAGATGCATTATTCATTTGGTAGTGTTAGCAGCACATCTACAAAAAGCTAGATGCGGGAGTTATAAACGGCCGCCATCTTAAAGCAGTACACTTCCCGCCAAGGCTGTTGTAGCGAACTTTCCAAGCAAATCTAATTAACTTTTTATCTAAAATACTCCTAAATCGGTAAAATATTGAATTGAATCTATCTTTACAATAGTTTTAAAACTTTCACATGTCGAAAGTAGACAAAAGGGAAATTATGGAATAACGGGAGCAATTTTAACAAATTTAATGGTTGATTCACAACATTAAATTAAATGAATGTAGTTTAAAACTGCTGATACAGAATGGGGACTGAAGTTTTTTATTTAATGTTATTTTTGTATATTTGTTTACTGCTATATGTTAACTTGATACTGAAATAGTAGTGTGATTTAGCCTGAGAGTATTTTTGAACAATTTTGGAACTAATGTACAAAACATAAAAAAAAAAAAAAGAGAAAAAAAAAAGGAGGGGGGTGCATCAATAATCGTTTTATAATCGAATCGGAGCCTCTGAATCGTAATCGTAATCGAATCGTTAGGTGCCCAAAGATTCCCAGCTCTACCAGTAGGTGAATGGCGAGATAGTGTAAAGCGCTTTGAGCGCCTTGAAAAGTGGAAAAGCGCTATATAAGTATAACACCATTTACCATTTACCATTACTGGTTACCATAATTTCCCGAATATAAGGCGCACCCGTGTATAACGCACACCCTAATTTTAGCACCAATCAATAGAAGAATACAAGAAAACAGAGCTCATGTACAGATACAGAAATGTCATTTTACTGACTGGTGAAACACATCACAAGCATAGCACATTGGTAGTTCAAAACATTACCGTAAACTGACAATATGTACGGTAATACTATGATTTGACAACTTCTCCAATGTACCAGAATCCAGGAGAAAATAAAACAGATGTGGCTTTTCTTTTAAAGGCTGCTGTATAACTTGCTCGTTTCATCATGATGAATAAATGTTTCTTCCATGGATTGATACGGTAAAATAAAAGTGAGGCTAGAAGTCGGAAAACCGAAAGCGCGCATCGCTGTAGACCAGGGGTCCCCAAACTACGGCCCGCGGGCCGGATACGGCCCGCAGCCACATTTGGTCCGGCCCCCTGAACAACAAAAAAAAAAAATGTGTAAAAAAAAAAAAAAAAAAAAAATTGTAAAAAAAAATTTTTTTTTTTTTTTTTTTTCCCCCAATAGAGTTATTTATGTCCTGGCTTTTTTCTGTGAAGAACTGAGCAATGGTTATTTGGTTATTATCTATTTAATTAATACAGTATTATTATATTATATTACATTACATGATATTTATATTATATTCAGGGGTGCACATAAGTGGTCCGCACATGCGTACTGGACGTAGACAAACGCGCTGGCCCTCAACGGCTTCCATACGCTTTTGCGTACCGATGGCTGACCACTATTTGCGGCGGACACGAGAAAATAACTTCTCAAAATGTCGATGAGGCAGGCCACACTGAGTAATTACTTCCGTGTTCCCCCACCCCCGTCAAAAGACAGACAGACGACAGAGACGTCACCGGAGCTACCGAAAAAAAGGACTTTTGCTGAAAAGTGGCTACAGGAGGTGCCATGGCTAGAAGTGAATGATGCTCGCACGGAAATGCGGTACAAAATGTGCCGTGAGAATCCCAATGTCGCCGATTAGAGCAACGCATTTTATGTAGGGTCAAAGAATTTCAGCCATCCAAACTTTGAGAAGCACGAAAAAAACAGAGAGCATGTGGCAATTAAGCAAACTATCGATGTCAAACAGGACCCCACTCGCCCTATGGACATGTGGCGGAATAGGGCGGAATAAAGGTAATGAACAGCGACATGCACTGACAAACGTGTTTTTGCTCGCATTTTACAAAGCTAAACATACACGTTCAATGAGGTCTTATGAGGAGGACATCCCACTTTTAAAAAGGCTTGGAGTTAATGTGGGAGCCGCATAATGCCCTTTATTTTGAATTGGTGCTTTTATGTTTATTTCTTTACATTTCGCTTCAAAGTAATGGCAATTTTGTTGTGCCAGTTGATGTTAATCAAGCATTAACTGTTAATATAATTAATCAAAGTTAATTGGCTCTAAGTAAAGCTTGTCATAAATTTATCGCATCAGGTGGGTCGGCTCTCAAGCTCAATGAGGACCAAGTCACATCTCCAGGTCCTCCTCTGAGAACCTGGGCAAAAAAATTATGTGCACCCCTGATTATATTATATTATATTATATTATATTATATTATATTATATTATATTATATTATATTATATTATATTAAGGGCTGTCAAAGTTATCGCGTTAACGGGCGGTAATTAATTTTTTTCATTAATCACGTTAAAATATTTGACGCAATTAACGCATATGCCCCGCTCAAACAGATTAAAATGACAGCAGTGTCATGTCCACTTGTTACTTGTGTTTTTTGTCTCCCTCTGCTGGCGCTTGGGTGCGACTGATTTTATGCACCATGAGCATTGTGTAATTCTTGACATCAACAATGGTGAGCTACTAGTTAATTTTTTTGATTGAAAATTTTACCAATTTTATTAAAACGAAAACATTAACAGGGGTTTTAACATAAAATTTCTATAATTTGTACTAAAATCTATCTTTTAAGAACTACAAGTCGTTCTATCCAGGGATTGCTTTGACAGAATATTAATGTTAATGCCATCTTGTTGATTTATTGTTATAATAAACAAATACAGTACTTATGTACAGTATGTTGAATATATATATCCGTCTTGTGTCTTATCTTTCCATTCCAACAATAATTTACAGAAAAATAAGGCATATTTTAGAGATGTTTGAATTGCGATTAATTACGATTAATTTTTAAGCTGTGATTAACTCGCTTAAAAATTTTAATCGTTTGACAGCCCTAATTATATTATATTATACTATATTATATTATATCATTTTTATTTTATTTACTTTGGTTCCGTGAAGAATCCAGAAGGGGTTATTTGATTGTGGCTTTCTGAAAAACAATACATTTTTACATTTAGGCACTCCTGCAATCGTCACACTTTTTCTGTTACAAACTGACCCCGGCCCCTCATCAGAGAAGAGAAGGGTTATGTGGCCCTCACAGGAAAAAGTTTGGGGACCCCTGCTGTAGACTAACAAGAGGAACTATTGTTATTTGGGTTTGAGTTTCCCGAGGGACAGATATAGTTGACAGACACAGGAAGTCTTTGTTGTGTTATGTTTGTTATGGTCAGAGTTGCCGAGTTGCAATAAACGTTGACTCAATTGAGTTCAAGAAACTAAATTCTGTGCTCTATGAAGAGTGAAAAAAGCAGAATTTAACACAGACAAAATCATTCGACCAATGAGAGTGGTATTACCGAAACAAGTATGACCGAAACAAAATGGTCGGCAACGGATCGCCGCATACATTTTCTTCAACACAACATGGCCGTTTCGATAAAAAATTCTGTCTTATATATATATATATTTCTGTCTCCATCCATGTACCCGTGTATAATGCGCACCCATGATTTTACAAGTTGATTTTGGGGGGAAAAAAGTGCGCGTTATATTCGGGAAATTACGGTAATTAGTTAATTAGACTAACAAAATTGTTTTCTGTACCATTTTGCAAGGTAACTCAATGAACGACAGGTGTCAAGAAAATGCTTTCAAATAATGTTTTGAACAATATCTATTCTTGAATTAAGAACGTTTCTGACCTTTCAAAGCTTTTTAAAGATTAAATATACTAATTTATTGCTTAAAATATTTCTTTTAAGCAAATTTTCCGCTATCTATTTATCTTATTTAAAAAAATCTGAGTAAAAATTTACTTGAAGCATTGGCAGATAATTTCACTTATTTCTTGTAAATTTATACTGAAAACGAGGGACTTTAACTTGTTTTAAAGAGGTGTGTTTTTGCAGTGTAGCTGCTCAGACACAGAGAATAGGAATCTTGAGTGGCCTTATTGTCTGAACAGTTTTAATGTGGGAGTGATATAGTGTGATACATTGTGGTTGTTCATTATGTTTTATTTATTAACTCACCCATGCCACAATTGGACCTTACCCAGGCCAAAGCAGGACTCTCCTGTGGTTAAAGCAGAACTCTCACATAGTATAGCATAGTACACATCTCATGAACAACGAGATCTTGGTCTTTTTCATTTTAAGTGGGCCAAATCAATTATACTGTATTAAAAGTAAACTAACGAAAATTGTTGCTTTTATTTCATTCTTTTAATAAGCCCTGCTATGATCCAAGGTTTTGAATAGGCGTGATACTTGTGTGTGACCTCCGTGTGCACACCTGATGTTGCTCAACGTGGTCAGCAGTGCACTCAGAGAGGTTGTGTCTGAGACAGACACGTCTCAGACACATGAAAAATTAGAGGGAACATTGCCCCTTGTTGTCTTTTAATCCAATTCAATTCAAACTGTGAGGACTGGCGGTGAATGTTAATGTTTCAATGCCATTGACAGTGCTCGACGTCCAATTTATTTTGATTGGGAGGGAGCGAGCTTTCATTCATTTGTTCCTCGCAGTCAAAATGAATTGGATTTCTAGCGCCCTCAATGACAGTCAATGATATCAATGAATTCCCTATAATGGTTTAAACTTGTTTTAAGTGTCTTTTGTGGTTGTTTCCTTAAATGTTTTGAAATAAATAAGGAAAAAAAAAATCAGAAATCAAAATTTTCGTTAAGAAAAAAATCTGAGATTTTATTTTTAGGTCATATCACCCAGCCCTAGTTTTATTGAAAACCATTAAAGTGAAGTAGCCTAACTATCTTTACCAATAATATTAGATGTTGTTTTGTCATTGTTTTCTTGTTAAAAGCCAATTAATGTACGAAATGTGACCGCTGTTCTCTTGTCGAACCCATCTTTGATGAGCAGTGAATTCTCATTGGAAGCACAGCTGTTCAAAGACATAAAGATAAAGACTAAATGAGCTGGTGCACCTCGGGATCGAAGGATTTACTCATGCACAGTATCAAGCTCGTGTCACAGTCTTGTCAAGACTTAGACTTCTCACCACCTCCTCTTCCTCTGTTCAAATCAATATTCGCTTTCAACAGTGTTGGATATCTGTGTGTGATTGTCTCAGATTACACTGATGCTTGGTTTAAGATGCGCTAGCCCGCTTGTCTTCGGTTAGCGACTCTGAATGAGCCTTCGTGAATCAGAATAATCTCTAAAGGGATTCCATATTTAACAGCTATCTGACAGCATAAACTAATGAAGATGATTGATGGGATTAGGGAATGATTGATAGGATTTGGAGTAGCAGTTTGAAGTCCCATGAGTAAGATTTTGCCAGCCCTGTGTACAAACTGATTAAAGAACTCATAAAGGCAACTAATGAACTTCGTGCAGTTGTCCTATGGAGGCAGAAGCAAGGCGGCTATTTTGAGATTGGCACCAGTAATTACAAAGGCACCACCAATCTATTTTTCGTTATAAAGTCAACAAAATTTGGGCTGAAGATTATTACATAACCATACGTTTCCCTCATTTTCAGGATGACGACTCCATGTTCTTTCAGTTTGGCCCCTCCATTGAGCAGCAAGCTTCAGTCATGCTCAACATTATGGAGGAATATGACTGGTACATCTTCTCCATCGTCACCACCTATTACC
The DNA here is from genome assembly GCF_030265065.1 of Corythoichthys intestinalis. Lineage (NCBI taxonomy): Eukaryota > Metazoa > Chordata > Actinopteri > Syngnathiformes > Syngnathidae > Corythoichthys > Corythoichthys intestinalis. The sequence goes on from NC_080410.1 coordinate 15,727,929, forward strand.
CGGGATACCAGGACTTTGTCACAAAGGTAACGGTGCTCAGAACAAGACATTAGTGCTATCAATGAAATGTAAATCATGACTGGTTCGAATAACAACTCCTCCTTGAAGTTTGCAGATTTATATTTGCTAGAGATAAGAAGAAACACTTTTACAAGCCACAGTCTAGATAACATACAGTAAATTCAGTCACATCTCAAGTTAATTAACTCAATTTTTCCGGAAAAAAAAAAAACTAAATGCGGGTCCTCAACATTCTTCTTTTCTTTGGACTGGCTCCAAATCACGGCACACTTCCTCACTGAAGTGCTTCAGAATTGATTGTACAGGTCGATAATGATTTATTCCAGCTACCTCATTGGTTGAATAAGGTCCGTCTTTCTATCACTCGCCATCTTCAAGCCAAAAAAACCCCCTGATATACAGTCTACCATGACTGTTTCATAAGTGCCTTTAAAATCATTGCAAATGCTTATTACTTATCAGTTAAAAAAAAAAAAAAAATCTATTCAATAATTTTATTTACCTATTTTACAAATATTTCATCATTTTCAAACAGTATTTGATGAGGCAGGAAAAAAATCTGGCTTATTTTGGGGGGCAGGGGTTAAACATTTGCACGTAGCTCTTTCCGCCCAATCATGTGGTTCTTTTTATTCTTCTTCTGTGAATTGAAATGAGTCTATCAATAGTAGACATCCAATCCATTTGAAATAGAAGGGGTTGGCAGCGAATGAACATTTCATTCGCTGGCAACTAAGACTGCAACCAATGATTATTTTTATAATCGATAAATTGATTGATTAATTAAATTGATTACTTAAACGATTAATCGACTTGGCGGATAAATGCCACTTTTTTTTACTCACCTTTACAATTTAACTTGAAGTTATTTTAGGCATGTTGTAAGTAACATTGAAGACAAAATTTCTCTGTACACAACTCAGACAAAAGTCCTCTTCATTCAAATTTCTTGTGGGCAAAGTGCATATATAAATTGTATCAATGACTCATTTATTTTCTTTAAACGAACGAAACAACAGAATCGAATTAGGAGGAGGCAGACTGTAAGGAATCAGTTTTATTTGTCAAAGTTTTTTATAACTACAATTAAAATCCAATTTCACAGCACACTCTCTTGTATGACAAATTACAGTGTGAACGTGTTGAAAGGAAAATCTAAGCTCTTATATGAATGGGTTGATGCATGTGGTTTCTTTTATAAAAAGAAATGAGACAACTATACCATCTAACAATAACTCAAGTTCTAATATGCTTCTCCAAAACACAATACAAACGGACACTTGAGACACTGATTAGCATATTTACTAACTAGCTTAGCACACCGTGCTAAGTAGTAACATCTCATCAACAAAGAATACAGATTGTACAATTGGATCCATTTACACTAGATCGAACAACACACATGACTCAAGACAATTTAACTCTCGCGTAAATACTATTGATTCAGCAACTTAACCTGAGTGTAGCAGTGAACTGTCTCTCCTTCTTGCTCTAAGCACTGGCACGTGGGCGCCACCTCACATTACACACAAACAAGGACCCAAACGGGACTGCTCATAGCTGCTCGCAAAAATTGATTGTCAAATTCATTTATTAATCGATTTTAATCAAATAGTTGTTGCAGGATTACTGCCAACCCTCCCATTTCAAATGGATTGGACATTTAGCACCATCAATGGTAAAGGTGAATGAAGGGGACACTATGTCGACAATAGTGAAAATACCAATATTATCACAATTTTTTCATCTTTTCTTGAACACTTTGGCACACGATTTAATTTTACATGCCACTGTTTACAAATGTTCCTATAACTTGAAAATGCTTCAATATTTTCTTTTCCAATTTGGCACAATTATGCCAAAGGCTATATGTCTACGATTTCTACTAAATGGGTATTTTTGAAATTATGGGCTTTATATCTGAAATTATCAACATCTGAATCACAATTGGACATTAACAGTTGCCATGGCAGCGGAACATAACATTTTTCAAAAATATGATATATAAAAAATGTCAATATGAGTTCTACTTTGCAAATATGAACACAGAGTACCACAGTTTACAACAGGAGTAAGCAATTGGTAACTAAGCACCTGTATTCTGGTTACCATGGTAACTGCATCCAATATAATACATTACAAAGTATACAGTTGTATTGCTGAATTCTATAGCAAACATATCCACATATGGTTTATGGGGTTTCAGTTAACTCTTTCAGTTCCACTAAGAATTGATGTGACGGCCAATCATCCTTCTGTTGTAAATTTATTGAGTTTACCACTAGTTTGTTATTAGTAGACATCCAATCACTTTGAAGGGGGAGGGCGCTCAGCTTCTAGTTCTCCCACTTCAAATGGATTGGATGTCTAGCGCTGTCAATGGCACTTAAGTGTTCATGGAAAACAAGTTAAATAAAATATTAGAATTACTGTATATAAAATAAAGTTAAAATAATTATGATATTTCAATCTTATTGACGTAGTGCCCTCTCAAAAAATGACATTCAACAGTTTATAATATTTTTATTTGTCCTTTTCAGATTCGGAGCACCATAGAGAACAGTTTTGTAGGCTGGGAGCTGGAGGAAGTGTTACTCCTAGACATGTCTGTAGACGACGGAGATTCCAAAATTCAGAACCAGCTAAAGAAGCTCCAGAGTCCTGTTATCCTTTTGTACTGCACGAAAGAAGAGGCCAACACCATTTTTGAAGTGGCCCATTCTGTTGGGATTACTGGTTATGGTTACACATGGATAGTGCCCTCACTCATCGCTGGAGACACTGACGTAGTACCTGCGGAGTTCCCCACAGGTAGGACATTTTGAGAAATTGATTGACTATTCCATATTAGTTCCCAATCCAGCTATTTGGAGTGTTTTGTAAGACCAGTAATTGTTGCATAGTATATTCTGTTAACCTTCAAAATTGAAGTGGTAGACCTTGGATGTGTGCTATTGCCTGTTTCTATTGCTCTCTATTCACGTTGTGCGGCTGTTGGTCATTCATTTAGAATAACTCGGATGCTTTCGATTCATTTGAGTGCAGACCTTCAGAATAGCGAGCACATTTCAGTGAAACCATAAATCCTCTCCTAGGGTATTTTGCCTGTCCCATTGTATGTATTTACAAGTACTTGTTACACAGGAAACTAATTTACAGGTATAGCGCTTTATTATAATGCAATAATGCTAAAAACACATTTTGTATTTGGCATTTGCAGTGGTGTACCAAATACGTAATCTGTTGTTTAGCTCATTCGCTAGCGGTCCAATACCTAGTTATGACTGTGAGCTAGACATCCAATCCCTTTTGACTGGGTGGGTCAAACGAACATTCGTTTATTCGCTTGTGCATCTATTAAACTTGCAGACATGTGGAATGAACCTCATTCAGTTCTTGCGGCTGAAGTTAAAAATGTGTACCACTGAGTTTCTCACCCTTTCACTTTATCAAATTTGATATATTATTGTATCATTTATGCAAATCACACAAGTTCCCTTATGATTTATGTAGCCACAGAGAAAATCACGACCCACTCATGTGGTGCCTGGGTGATCTTTCAGTTAACACTGAAATATTATGAGATGAATCATATAGGACGTAATGACGGATTGAAGACTAAATGTTATCTACTCATTTAATGCATGATAAATCAAATACAGACTGCACCAGTATACATGATAAAAGTAATATCATTTAATCATACTACAGATAAATTGATAGGATAAAATTTAGCTGTTTTCCAAATAACCTTCACCTGAATAGTCTTTTTTTTCCTTTGAGGACATGAATATTCTTGAAGTGTCTCATGAATAGATCTTATAAAGAGTCATTGTTGTTTTTAAAGGCAAATGAAGTAATAAATGCATTAGAAACCACATTCCCTTGATTTAGTGCCATTTTCTCCACTAGGCACTGGAGCCCCAGTAATTAGTTGTTGTTAAATTACATATACAGTAACTCTTATACTGGACCCATTAGAGTGCACAGGTGCGATTGATGAAATGTCTGGCAAGTGATTATAATGTGCTCTTTTGTACTTGCATTATTACATCACATTTTTCAACATTCAGCTGTCTAAATTGCCTTCAGCTGAAAATTTGAACCTCACTTTGACAAAGGCTACAAATGCAAGAATAAATTCTGTAATAAAGCTGTGAATGTACAGTGAAGTCTTGAAATTTATATCAATGGACATATCAGAGGTTTCACTGTATGTACTCTTATGTGATGTCCTTGGTATATTGTATGGAGTGGTTATACAGTAGGTTCATTTGAAGGTGGATGGTAGTTTCCAAACCAGGGAAATCTAATATATTGTTTCATGTTGTCCCGATTCCATAATTTTGCACCCGAGTTAAAGTCCGATTCACCTGATTTTAAAGATCTGACGATACCAAGTACTAATCCGATACTTCTGCAATTTAGAAAGTAGAACAAAAAGCACATTCAAATGTAAAATATTTCCATACTTACAGACATTGTCACTCTTGCATGATGCAATCTTACATTAGCTTTCAGTGAATGCTAGCATAAATTTTCCTACCGATGTAGGTACACTATCCGCTCAGGTTGCAGAAAATGTTCCGGTTGGGGACTCATTTGTTTTATGGTTGCCCTATTAGTGCTAAATTTTGGATTGAACTTGAAAAATACTGTATATCATCTGTAAAACCAAACAAATGATTGTATTAAATGGTAAAATAATTACTGTATTTGAATCCAAAGATAAAAAAATATTTTAACTCTTGAATCTACATTTAAATTTCAAAATGCAAATCCAAACTTCAAATTATTCTTGATTAAAGTTATTTCACATCACCTAATATGATAACAAACAAAAAATGCAAGTCATTGAAGCTCATGCAGATATTTGAATAAAGTAATAATAATGTTAAATAGTCAACATATAATATGTAGTTTATACAGTATATATTTCTGTTTGTCTTAATATGAACAGGTAAAACTTGGAAAGGATGTTTTGGATAGTTTTAAATTTAGTATTTTGTACTGTTCAATTTAAAAAAACCAAAAAAAAAACAAAAAACAAAAAAAAAACCCTGTTTGGGTTGAGGACATCAAAACAACACTCGGGTTGTATGAACTGTTCAGGTTGTTTTTTCTATTGTGTCAATAATTGACGTTTTATATGAAGACTTTTTCATTATTTATAGAAAGGATTATACGACATCAATACTGCTGTCAAAGGTAAGCAAAAAAAAAAAAAAAAAAAAAAAAAAAAAAAAGGAACAAATAAAATAGCAAACCATAAAACATTAAAAGGGTTGAGTCTGACAGAGAGTTGAAAGCCAGGGAAAAAACTGAACTGAAAAAACTTTTTTAAAACTAGTTTTACAGATGGACAGTCATGGGCCGTGATACTTAATGTCCTCTAACATGAGAGACACAGATGTGTGCGTACACGTCTGCTCTTTTATTTAACGTTCACATCTAGTTGTTAATAATAATCTCTGTGTGTGATATCATGAATTGCTTTACATACGCATTTTTAAACGGGCACTTTTTAGTGAACACATCACTACGACTCTCAAGAAAAATTGTCAAACTTTTAAACGGGCATTTTACAGGATAGCACAGCTCTGGGAGAGTATTTCAACTCTTTGGCCAATCAAATAGCGATAATAACGGACCGTCACTGTCAAGTGCACGCCCCTGCGCAGTTTGTGCAACCCAAGCGGATTGTGTCCCTACACGGGTAGTGTTTACTTACACTTCCTCCGTTCTGAAATTGAGTAGTACAAAACACATATCATAACATGCCTGGATGATTTATTGGGATCAAGCAAATCTAACATGTATTTTGGTCCAAGGCCACGAAGTGTTTTGTAGACCAGCAGTAAGATTAAAACTACATTTTAAAAGCCAGGCATGAAAATCTCTCACCATTCGACGAAATTCGCCGTTTACATTGAGGCTAATGGTGAAAAAAAAAAAAAAAACTAGTTTAGCCTGCTATAAAACATTGGCAGTCTTCTCCAAAACGCGAACTTGCGGTTAAAAGGTGACACTTCAAAAATGAAAAATCGCTGGTTAACAGCATCTGCAAAAAAAAAAAAAAAGATTACTGACACCACATGTAATGACAAAAAGAGTTTTTTTTGTGGAGTGTAAAGCTTAGGGTTAGCGGTTTAGCGAACGTACTTTCGGTGAACATTTTGAAATAAAAGCACGTCATGTTCATCATATAAATAACGCTTTCTGGAGTTAATCCCACATACTTCAGAATTCAAATTATACACTAAGAATAGCTTTAGAATGACATCCTTTATGACAAATCTGATTGGCAATGAATAATTATTAAAGATGCACCGATACCGATACTAGTATCGGCAGGGGGCGCAGATCCGGCCCAAAATGGTGGTATCGGTATCGGCGCCGTCTTTGTTGGTACTCGCCGATTTACCAGTCCATTATTATAACATTTGACCGCAGCCTTTTTTTTCTCCTGGCGCTCACTACACTCTGTCTGTGTGTTGTGTGATGACACGTGAACACCAAGCAGCTATTGCTATTGGCCTGCTCCAAACCAATGAGAACGGGCCAATAGCCACTCCTGACCAATGACAAGGCCGCTTGGCGGCGCCGACATGGCGGCGGTCGGGAAATATTTCAAAATAGAAATCCCGTCAATTAAAATCAATGGCTGCATGCAAGATTTGCTGCCTGAAAGTTTCGAGATGTGGAGTTAAATCGGCCAATTTCAATACCTCGAACCTGATAAAACATTCGAAGACGAAACGTGAACGAACACAACGAGTTTGAGCCTGGAAGAGCAGGACTGCTATCCAGAGGAATGACGCTGGGCCGGTGCAACAATCTCTGGTCAGTTCACTACGTCAACTTGCTGCAGTAATTTGGGAACTGTTTCCAAAGTAGGGTTGTCACCTTTCAGAAATAGAAATAAGGGACTCCCCCCCCCCCGAAAAAAGGAGGCTAATAGAGAGATGGGATGCTGTGGTCAATTATTATTACTTATAATTGTTAGCGTCCGCAAATGCGGAAACAAGGTTGGACCTCGAAGCGGACAACAAGCGGGGGATACGTACAAGGGTTTAATGATTGCAAACAAAAAATAACACGCGATCGCGGGATAGTAGAAAAAAACAAAAGGAGTCTGTGACAGCAGGTCGACGGAGCTCAATACTACAAACTCGAAGGTTAACTAAGACGATAGGCAGCGAGCCAAAAAGCCAAAATAAAAACACTCAAATACCTGCACAGGGTAGAGGTTACAAACGAGTGCAGCACACTAACAGAAAAAAACCCAATGCAGGGGCGTAACAAGCAAATGTAGCGAGACTATAGTGCGAGATGTCACATGGCGATCAGCAAAGCAAATATCTCGGCAGCCTTCTCTGAGCTCACCCGTGCCTAAATGCTGCGTTGATGAGCCTGCATTGGATTCAGGTGCGACATCAGGAACGCCCCCACTAACAGCCCAGCAACAAAACATAATAACCAGCAGCAGAATGTGACAATAATTTCATTAAAGTTTCACTGTTTGGCCTTTGAGAGGTTTAAAAAAGTTTACTCAGTTCGTTCAGAGTTTATTATTATGAACTTATTTTTACTTTCTTACTGTTGGGCTAGTATTAAACTTTGTACTAGTCTTTTTCCTATTTTGCAAAGGTAAGCAACAGCCTGACAAAGCCTTGATAGCAATGATTTCACATCCAATTATGTAGCTCTTTGGGGACAAAAAAAGAAAAAATTATATATATTTAAACGGGGTGGTATCGGTAAGGTATCGGTATCGGCTGATACTGCACAGCCAGGTATCGGTATCGGGACCAAAAAATGGTATCGGTGCAACACTAATAATTATTATGAATAATCTGATTGGCAATAAATGATTATACTGCTATTACATATAGTAGTATACTATAATATTAATGCTAGATATATTTTTTTAAAGAATTGTTCTGAATCATGTTGGAAAGTTCTGAATCGGTTTATATTCCATTCTTCATAATTAATGCTATCAGCATTTGACCTCATTGTTTATTTGTGATTTGTTATTTACGTGTTTATTTATGATTTAATAGAATTTAAGTGTTCCAAAATGTTTTTGTGGATTAATAAACGTAATCAAAAATTTCATTGCTAAATTATTAAAAAAAACGAGGGAAAAAAATTATTAGATTAGTCGACTAATCGTAAAAATAGTTGGCTGACTAATCGGAAGAAAATTAGTTGTTTGGGACAGCCCTAGTTGTACAGTGTATACCGGAACATATTTCCTCCACATCCTTCTCACCTTTTTAACCCCTGACCCATTTTCATGCCTGAAAAGCCCATTCTTTATACCTGATTCAGATCCTGTGAAAATGGCGTGATCAGGCTTTAGCTCTGTGTATAAGACGCATTTAAATTGTCGTTGGTAGCACTCTAGTGACTCTGCCTCTACCTCCATCCCTTCATATGCCTTGCATTGTACCTTGACTTGAGTTGTCCTTTCCTCTGACACCCTCCTCCGCTCTACTTCACTCCACTGTTGCCTTTGCATGTTTTTCATCCCTATTCTGCTCTGCTCTTTTCTCTTTGACTGCCTTTTCTTGCGTTTTGCCTTGTCTTCAGTGATACAATTGGAGAGCTTCCATAGAATCAATCACTGACAAATGGAAATAAACTATAAAAAAAAAAAATGCTCCACCTTTTTAACATCCCCTCCTCACCCCTTTGACTTTTTCACTGCCATTGACGATGATATACAGTGAAGAAAATAAGTATTTGAACACCCTGCTATTTTGCAAATTCTCCCACTTAGAAATCATGGAGGGGTCTGAAATTTTCATCGTAGCTGCATGTCCATTGTGAAAGAGATAATCTGAAAAGAAAAATCCAGAAATCACAATGTATGATTTTTTTCAACGATTTATTTGTATGATTTCAGACTCCTCCATGATTTGTAAGTTGGAGAACTTGCAAAATAGCAGGATGTTCAAATACTTATTTTCTTCACTGTACGTCCAATTAGGTGGCTCTTTTCATCTTTATACTGTGAATTTTAAATCAATTTATCGCTAGTACACGTCCAATTGAAGTATGACGGTAGCAGCGATTGGACAAACAGCATTTTTAAATGTACCCTCAAAACGGTGGCTCACTTCCTGGGTGCGAGCACAAAACACACCTACACACACATATATTTACTTTACACTTAATGAAAAATTCAAGCTAAAGTTAAAGCAATAGGCATTGGAGTGAGTGAGTGAGTGAGTGAGTGAGTGAGTGAGTGAGTGAGTGAGTGAGTGAGTGAGTGAGTGAGTGAGTGAGTGAGTGAGTGAGTGAGTGAGTGAGTGAGTGAGTGAGTGAGTGAGTGAGTGAGTGTTGGAAATGTGTCAACAGTTCCTGGTCCTGGAGGAAGAGAGCTGTCAGTGCTGAGGTCGCCACGAGGGAGGCAGTTTGCAAGGCCGCCTGTCTATTTCTGAACGCTGACATGCTTGCGCACTGGCTGACATGCGGTCATACACTGTCACACGGATGCGAGCGAACTGATGGAGAGCGAGCAGAGCAGATTAAAAAGCAAACTAAGAGACAGATAGCCTGATAAATTGTTTTGAAGGCAGCGTAGTCTTAGCTGAGACCCGTGTGACCCTAGATCCCAGAGGTGTCCGACACAGCCCCAACAAGAAGATCACTTACAAGCGATTTCCGTATGTCAGGAGGGCAGTTGCAACTGTGAAGTTCAGATAAAGACGATCCTCCTTTACATTACACCAAGAGGACCAGGGTCCAGTTGGAGAGCTACCTTGCAACAACACTTGCACTGCGCCAACCAAACTTTATGTGTAGCATCATGTAGATGAAAGATGCACTCATTGATTAGACAAGTTTAGAAGAGGAACTACCTCCCTCCTGGCAGGGAGCGTGGAGCGTCACAGGAGCTGTAATCTAGCATAAGCACACTCTGGTCCGCATTCACAAGAGAAGAAGGGTGCGCTTATAGACCCTACTCACGTGACGTCACAGCCGCGCCCCCGCGCCATGTGGTCCATATACTCGTCATGTTAATGCCTTAGCGCTTCGTAAATTCCTCCTATCGTGGCGTGTTTTTCTGCTCGTTAACATTAATAATCAAAATGGTGAAGTCTTGTGTGGCGGTCGGTTGCAAAAACAGAGAAGATAGACGGAGAGACTTGAAGTTTTACCGTATTCCGAGAGACCCGGAGAGGAGAGCGAGATTGACTGCTGCAATTCGACGAGAAAACTGGGCTCCGAACGACTACCACAGATTATGTAGTAGTCATTTTATATCTGGTAAGATGCATTAATATATAGTTAGAGGGTTTTGGGCTGACAACCACAATTAAGATCATTGCTAGGCTAATCGCCGACAACATACACTCAGACGTTGTGAATGAACTACCTGAAAATATATAATTATAAGGGGATAATAAGACAGTTGTCATACAATTAATTTACAATTTCACTATTGAGGTCAAAAGCCAAAAAATAAATTCAACTAGGGACAATCTGGAGTAGTGCTATCGCACTTCATATTAATTACATATTACATATGTATGTAGTGAGAGTGCTATCGCTAAACCATGTAAACATTAAAAACCCTAGCTCCATTGACAAATGACATGAAATACATTAGACTTGACAGTGGATGTTAGCAAGAACAAAACATTTTGAATTGAAAATTTCGTAACTCACCTTCCCGAGCACAAGATTCCTGCCTAATTTTCGTGTACGAGGACCTGTTTCACCCAACCAGCAACGTAGCATTTATAAGCCTCCAAGCTCTTAAAGTTTTTCAAACTTTCGTGAGAATAGGCTGATTTTGTGTGGACAAGATAGTTGTAAATATCAGGGTCAGGCAAAGACGGCGAAGACAGCGGGTCGGAAAACATCGATTTAGGCATCAAATATGGATCTGGCGAATGGATAAACTGAAGCTTTTCCACATAACGCCTTTTATGCAACGCATCCAATAAGTTTACGGCGTCAGATAACACCGGGGCTTCCATGAATTGCTCTATAACTTGCACGACTAATTGAAAACAATGAGAATAGGTCTAAAAAAATACGGACAATATGGCGGCCGGATACAGCGACACGTCATTTTGTGACGTAGTTGAGTAGGGTCTATAGCGGACCGAGACACACGATTTTTGAGTCGACCAGAGTTTGTTTGGTCTGAACTAGAGTTCAAATTCGTATTTACATTTACAAAAGGAAGTGGACTCTGTGAGGAAAAGAACTTTGGTCTGTTTAAAACGGACCAAATAGTGCTAGTGTGAAAACGCCACTCAGTGTTGAGCCACAAACATTTTAATTTTTGTTTAGTTTATGGGGAGAAGCGACAAAAAAAAAAATCTCCTCTTACAATGGCAAAAAACATAAATTTTCTAAATGCTGCTAATACTACAATTTTTGCTCAATTCACATAACTCACACATTACAATAGATATCACAAAATCAAGGCTCACAAAGGTTATCAGTCAGTTTTTGACAAAACTTGGTGGTTCTACAAAATTGGACTAAAATGTCTTCATTTCCAATGGCACATACAACACCCACAAAATGTCATTATTTTTTTCACAAATAAACTTCCTCAAATTGGCTCAAAATCAGCTGGAAGTAATCTGGAAATGTCCCCAAAATCAACAGGTAGTGACCGAAAACTAACAGGAAGTTACCCCCAAATCAACAGGAAGTCATCTTCGAGTGCCCCAAAATGAAAGGAATTGATTGAGCCAAGTTTAACTGGAAATGACCCACAAATGCCACAAAATTAGCAGTAAGTGACCAGTAAAATCTTCTAAATTATTAGGAAATGCCCCAAAACCAACAGGAAGTGACCTATAGGAGATTACAGACTAGAAGAGCACGCATCCCTGCCATATTTCTCCATAAATTTGTATTTTATAGCTAACTTTAAAATAATAAATAGATTCATATCTTAATTAGAAACCATGATTCTGTTTATTACATGATAGACTTGATTATTGTTAGTATTGTCTTTCAACACCTGCTCGACCACCATCTGTTCTGGCATGCTAGCCCACCTCAATCATCTTCAATAATAGTACCGACTAGAGATGTCCTGATCGATCGGGATGCCGATCGATTGGGTCCAATCACGTCATTTTCAAAGTATCAGAATCGGCAAAAAATATCGCTTTTTTATATATATATATGCTTTTTTTAATATATATATTTTTAATTAAATCGTTTTCTAATTGTATTTAACATTACAGACAAAATGTCTTACAATCATCCAGAGTCTTTAGTTTTGGCTTTTTATCGTGTTAACGGCGGTAATATCTTTTAAATATTTAACGCAAATAATGCATGCGCTGCACTACCCACTCACGCACTGTCGCATTCAATCTATAATGGCACCGTTTTACGTATACATAGAGTTCAAAAGCAATGTTAAATGAGTAGAGAGAATCTTGGCAGCCTTAGAAGCTTTTTTTAAATTGGTTAAAGCCTTACAACCCCTCTCTCAACAATTAGAAATATCGTGGGAAGCAATGTGGGGAAGAAAGGTAGTACTTGATCTCTTTATTAACACCCTATTTTATTTCCCAACGCAGAGAAGATATATCAATTGGTACCACTACGCACAGTCATGGTTGCACTTCCCATCATGCATTTGGGCAGAGGTTAAATGGCTACAGTATCATTTACTGAAAGCTCAACAAATACACTAGATGGCAATATTTAGTCAAAATATACAAGGTCACATTTATCCTTTAAGAATTACAAGTCTTTCTATCCGTGGATCCCTCTCACAGAAAGAATGTTAATAATGTAAATGCCATCTTGAGGATTTATTGTCATAATAAACAAATACAGTACTTATGTACTGTATGTTGAATGTATATATTCGTCCGAGTTTTATTCATTTTTTTCTTAATGCATCGCCAAAATGTATATGATCGGGAAAAATTATCGGGAATGATTGGAATTGAATCGGGAGCAAAAAAAAAAAAAGCAATCGGATCAGGAAAAATCGGGTTCGGCAGATTCTCAAACTAAAACGATCAGATCCGGAGCAAAAAATCATGATCGGAACAACCCTAGTACCGACCTTTCTCTAAGTACATACAGTATCTTACTTAACATTCTGCCCGGTTCTATCTCTCAAAGCACAAGAAAGCCAAAATACGCTTTTTTGACGTTTTTTTTTTTTTTTTTTTTTTTTTTTTAAAACCTTTTCTGTTCAGTTGCTTGACACGGAGAATGGAAATCGTGAGTGTCCGATTGGTCTGAACAGTTTTAATGTATCGCATGGGAGTATAACGTACTCCCATTATGATCATTCAGCATGCCTCGTTTATTAGTAAAAAGCAGCGAACAGGAAGGGGTTATGGGGGGACAATATAAGAGACGGGGAAAGAGAAGAAGTACAAACAACAAGAAAGACATTGAATGCCTACGCTAATTGTGAATATGATGGTGCTATCGTTGGCAAGTTGTATTTCTGATTGACACGATGTGGGGGGCCTCATGATGACAAAGGAAAAAAGAAGGGGGGGGTCAGAAAGATAAGTGATCAGGAGGGGTGGAGTGTACACAAATCAGCCATGTGAGGTGTAGAACCCAGTATTTGTATGAATCCCTTGTGAGTATGAGTATTTTGGCATCCTATTCTATGCTATCTGATCGCTAATCCTGACACTGAGTTTTTCTACTTGAGTGTGTCTAATTGCTCTTCGTCATGCGTAAATAGCATCAGACATGTGATAGTCCTGCTGACGAGCAGAAAGGCCACACAGCAGCTGCCCCAGGGCCACGGGCCTTTCCCAGCCAATCGGGGGGCGAGCCAAAACAGCCCATACCTCCTCCCGCAGCCCAGCAAGGGGGCTGCCATCATCCAGGGTGGTCCCCCAGGCCATCCGCGCCCCCATCAACCGGTCTTCAGGGATGGGGGGGACACGCCACCGCTCCTGCCTGCCACAGCCCCCTACTAACATGGCACACCGTGGGACCCCCAACGTCGCACCAAGCCCAGGGCGGCGATACGCAGCCGACCCACAGGCACCCAGGCAGCGACCCGCGCCGGAGTTCAGGGAGACTGAGTAGGAAAGGCGGAAGCAGGAGAGCGCCGTGAAGCGGCCGCGGGGTGACGCGTGATCGGAGTCCCGAGAGGAGGCCACGCACCGGGAGCCATAGAGAAAAAGATTGAGACCCCCCTACTACCCTATTACTGTGGCTGCCGGGTCCCCAACTGGCACCCATTACCCAGCACTGTGATGGGATTGTGCTGGTATTCTCTGTATGCATTAAAATAGGAGAGCCCAGCTTAGGGCAATTTAGTTAGCTCAGTTAATTTTAAGGCGCCGCCTTATGTATGAATAGTAACAGTAACTCATCACTCCAATTGACAGTGATTGATGTCAAATAAATTCGAACTGGATTTGTACCGTTGAATTATCACGTTTAAGTGTTAATCAAGGGCTGTGGCAAGTGTGTGCAAAATGAAGTAAAATTCAACATAACAAAATAGTTTCATTACATTTTTAAATCCTGCCAGACAAAATCACCCGCAATTAAGACATGATTGTGTTAAAACAGTGAGTCAGAGAAGCCATTATGTCATCAATTATCGCAGATTCTTTGTCATGAGTTAATCATTTGAGGTCAATAACAGCAGATTATATCAATGGATCTCATTATCAAAATGTCAACTGTATTCTAATAGATGGAGCTAATTTTCAAACTCAATCAACCCCTCACATTGTATGACTTTCATTTATCCCCGGATTAATGCCATACCACAAATACTTTAGAAAATTAATCAACAAAATGAGTTTTGATTGTTTTCATTCAAATGAAAACTGACACCAGGTTGACATACAGGTTACATAAAGGAAAGAGCTTCAAATAAATGTTCCCAAAGCGACAGATTGTAGTGAGAGAACAGGATTCAGGCACACAGAGGGATAAACAGGGTAAACAGGCGCACAGACAATACAAAGGCTAACAAACAGAGAGAGACACTGCTTCAGACTGACAGATGGACAAACAGCAATGTGATAGATGCGCAATCGCTGCAGTCTAACCTGCCTTTTGGAATCAGTTCAAAACATGTCCTGTCTGTATATTCTAGCAAAATGATCAACACTCTTCCTGATCTGACTTTCTCCAATTGTGTCTCTTTGCTCCTCCCTGTGTGATCCCCTCACCTCGCTCATCATCTTGCACTGTTTACTTTTCAGATTT
The DNA here is from genome assembly GCF_030265065.1 of Corythoichthys intestinalis. Taxonomy (NCBI): domain Eukaryota; kingdom Metazoa; phylum Chordata; class Actinopteri; order Syngnathiformes; family Syngnathidae; genus Corythoichthys; species Corythoichthys intestinalis. The sequence goes on from NC_080410.1 coordinate 15,743,154, forward strand.
CAATCCTTCCCAGACTTCCGTTCTGTTTAAACAAATCCATCTGCTGCCTTCTGGATCTTTCCAGCTGTCTTTCTCCATACCCTCTTACCGATAGTTTCCTTTCTCCCACCAAGGGCTGCTGTCCGTGTCCTACGACGAGTGGGACTACGGCCTAGAGGCCCGCGTTCGCGATGGTGTGGCTATCATAACCATGGCAACCTCCACCATGATGATGGACCGAGGACCTCACACCTTGCTGAAGTCTGAGTGCCATGGAGCTCCTGACAAGAAGACCCCCATCTCGGGCAACCCTAATGAAGTCCTCAGGTGAGTAGGTTTTCATGCAATTTGAGCTTCTTTGTAACTTTAAAAATGCCTCCCCTACCCCCCATTATGAAGACTAGCGGTTTAGAAATGCTAATCAATTTATTTCACAGTGTCATCATTTGGTGTTTTTGTTGTTTAATTGAAATTCATATTATCATTCTCAGAAGAATGACAAGCCTACAAAATATTTCTCAGATGTCAATGAAAATATAACCCCTGACAAAATTAATTATGCTCAATTCTGACTGACAGTGCCAGAGAGGTATTTATTATTGTGCTTTCATTCCATAGGCTTGTAAAGCTGCCCTAGATAATATTGAGACCAAACTGGATTAGACATCATTCTGACTCTCCAAACCCAATTAAGGCTATTTATTAAAATGCAGCAATGGAATGAGCATGATTTAGAAACTGCTGTGTCTATGTCCCGCTTTCTATTAAATCAACACTGTTCACATTCCAGTACATGCAACAGACAAGTGTTTTTAATGAATGTGTTTAATATATTTGCCGATGTAGTGCCTGCTGTGATTAGGGCACACTAAATATTAGACACTTTTTTTGAGTATAGTTCTACAACACTGTTAAGAAAAAAAAAAAAAAAAGCAAGATATTCACAATCAGTATTGTATACTAATAATTAGGGATGTCGCAAAATTAGGAATGTCATGATATCGTAATATTGATATTATTATATACGGTGGTATAGTATGGAGTCTTAAGACACATTTAAATGGGAAAATGTTTCCTCCTGTTAAGGAAGAAATTTCAGGTTACAAGAGGCAAGAATACTATAGAATTCTGTAAAAGATACGTATGTACTTCCTGCTTTCTGCTTTTAAATGCCGCGGCATAAGTTCCTGCTGCCCTGTTAGTCATGATATTTCCCATCATGCCTTCGTAATAGCGGGCTTGTACATACGGTAAGATTTGTTTTCTTGGACAGACAGAATATGCAATGTTGCTTTAGGATTTAAAGGTCTGTGCTGAGTGATCATCACACACTAAATGTAACTCATAGCGTTAGAATAGCATTCACGTTTGCGTTAGCATTAGGCTAATGCTAACAGCAGGGGTCCTTTTAAACTCTCGGACATTTTTTTTTTTTTTTTTAACATACAGGTGGTGGCATCCAGGTGTGCATTGAAAATAATGTACTGCTTTCCTGCTGAGTGTGTATTTTCACCAAGTTGGTGTTGTCCTTGTACCTAGACGCTACAATATGTGCTCGTCAGTCAATGCTCAATCGAAATAGTTGGAAACCTTTATGTATTTTTGAAGTAGATTGTTTTAATTTTACAGACCAAAACGTTTTTGGTAAACGTAGACTACAACCAGATGAATTAGTCTTGAGTTTCCGTCAAAAAAACTAAACCAAGACAAACACATTTTGAGATTACTAAAATATGACTAAGACTAATGAGCATCATCCAAAAGACCAAGACCAAATTTATAAGGGCTGCCAAAAATAAAATTGGCTTTTGCAAAAAAAAAAAAAAAAAAAAAAAACTGTGAAAAGAAAAAATTAAATAAACAGACAAAGCAGAGCAAACAAAGAAATTCTGGAAAAAAAAAAAAAAAAAAATCTAGCTTTTTTAAGGCCATATCGCTTGGGTTGTTTCTGTGTGTTTTCCTGCAGACTCTTGTCTCATTAATTTATACTCAGTATAACAACAAGATCACTCTCAGTGCTAGGCAATATGACAAGGATTTTACCGCAATATAGCTCGTTGTTGTCATCATTATCGTCATGAAAAATGTGTTCGCTGACAAAAAATGTTCGTTGTCGTCATCGTTGACGAAAACAACACTTTTGAAATCTTATCAAAAGTTACTGTCTTGAATGTGTGTCTGCTGGCCACTGCCAAAAAGCAATAAAACGATCACGTGCGTTTGCTATTTGGGAAGAAATAAAAGCCTTGAGACTTCAGTGCATACACTTAAAGACAAACAAAAAAATCTCATCCAATCAATTCATCCCTCTGACTTAGGTGTCCCTAATAAATTTGCTAGATCAGGCTTTGCAAAACACCTTCTGAACAAGAATTCCGTTTAGTGTGCGGGTGCCATTAACCTCAGAACTATGAGGAAGACTATCGTTAATTAACCAAAAATTACTACACCATTATACAGTATATATATAAACAGTATGTTGTATAAATAGTGACATACTAACCTTCCACCCAACATAAAATAGTGCCTGGACATTCTCGGACATTGTAAAAATTGCACCAGATGTTTGTGCACATACCCAAACACCTTCATCTCCTGCATACTGTGATGAACCTCCCCCCATGTAATAATACCCTGCCCACACAAAAAACCGCTTCATACACGCCTTGCCGTAAAAATTCGACCCCGCCCCCTCAGCTGTCCGTCTCAGCGGCAGGCCTTTTGAACCGGCTGTGAAGCGCAGCACACGGCGGCACTTCACTCTCCGCGTGTCCTAATTGGTCCCAATGGCGTTTCAGTGGGCAAACACAAACCTCTGTCATGCTGTGCTCCAGAGCTCAGCAAAGAATTATATTCAGCAGGGTAGCATCCCCTCTCAGACTCTCTGTGTGTCTGCTCTAGTCTTGTGCGTGCTTTCGTTAGGGTCAAGAAAGTCAGTGAAGGTTTGACGTGTATGTCTGCATGGCACACAGATTATGCCCTACCTCACTTTTAAAATACAACAACTTGCCTTAACTCTTTCTCTGTGAATTTGTTTCACCACTATTTCTAAGAAATTGGCAACAATAATACGCAGTGCCTTCATTTCAGCTGTGGCCTTTTCATTTCCGCACCTTACGTTTATTGCACATTATTTTCACTGACCGCCATTCAAGGTATGACAAAAAGCTGCAAAAATAAAATCAAATGACCAGCATGAAAACAGAGCTGGAGTGCATAAAATATTATAACTCACCATAACCCTGAATCGGTGGTAGTTTTTCTGATATGAGGCTGTCAACCTGGATTAATTTAGGTATGATAATCCTTTCTCAATGAGGTCAGGCAATATGGCATAAAAATGAAATCTCCATTTTTTTTCTGCCAAAAATTCGAACAACTTGTTTTATCAAACAGAACACATTTGCAGTTATCTGGATACAGCACTTCCACTCGAGCTTTTCTACATTAACTTATTAGTTGCCATTGACGGCGCTAGACGTCCAGTGCATTTGAAGTGGGAGGGTTCTCTCCCACTTCAAATGGATTGAACGTCTACTAGAGATATACAGTGCCTTGCAAAAGTACTCGGCCCCCTTGAATCTTGCAACCTTTCGCCATATTTCAGGCTTCAAACATAAAGATATGAAATTTAATTTTTTTGTCAAGAATCAACAACAAGTGGGACACAATCGTGAAGTGGAACAAAATTTATTGGATAATTTAAACTTTTTTGACAAATAAAAAACTGAAAAGTGGGGCGTGCAATATTATTCGGCCCCCTTGCGTTAATACTTTGTAGCGCCACCTTTTGCTCCAATTACAGCTGCAAGTCGCTTGGGGTATGTTTCTATCAGTTTTGCACATCGAGAGACTGACATTCTTGCCCATTCGTCCTTGCAAAACAGCTCGAGCTCAGTGAGGTTGGATGGAGAGTGTTTGTGAACAGCAGTCTTCAGCTCTTTCCACAGATTCTCGATTGGATTCAGGTCTGGACTTTGACTTGGCCATTCTAACACCTGGATACGTTTATATTTGAACCATTCCACTGTAGATTTGGCTTTATGTTTTGGATCATTGTCCTGTTGGAAGATAAATCTCCGTCCCAGTCTCAGGTCTTGTGCAGATACCAACAGGTTTTCTTCTAGAATGTTCCTGTATTTGGCTGCATCCATCTTCCCGTCAATTTTAACCATCTTCCCTGTCCCTGCTGAAGAAAAGCAGGCCCAAACCATGATGCTGCCACCACCATGTTTGACAGTGGGGATGGTGTGTTCAGGGTGATGAGCTGTGTTGCTTTTACGCCAAACATATCGTTTTGCATTGTGGCCAAAAAGTTCAATTTTGGTTTCATCTGACCAGAGCACCTTCTTCCACATGTTTGGTGTGTCTCCCAGGTGGCTTGTGGCAAACTTTAAACGAGACTTTTTATGGATATCTTTGAGAAATGGCTTTCTTCTAGCCACTCTTCCATAAAGGCCAAATTTGTGCAGTGTACGACTGATTGTTGTCCTATGGACAGACTCTCCCACCTCAGCTGTAGATCTCTGCAGTTCATCCAGAGTGATCATGGGCCTCTTGGCTGCATCTCTGATCAGTTTTCTCCTTGTTTGAGAAGAAAGTTTGGAAGGACGGCCGGGTCTTGGTAGATTTGCAGTGGTCTGATGCTCCTTCCATTTCAATATGATGGCTTGCACAGTGCTCCTTGAGATGTTTAAAGCTTGGGAAATCTTTTTGTATCCATATCCGGCTTTAAACTTCTCCACAACAGTATCTCGGACCTGCCTGGTGTGTTCCTTGGTTTTCATAATGCTCTCTGCACTTTAAACAGAACCCTGAGACTATCACAGAGCAGGTGCATTTATACGGAGACTTGATTATACACAGGTGGATTCTATTTATCATCATCGGTCATTTAGAACAACATTGGATCATTCAGAGATCCTCACTGAACCTCTGGAGTGAGTTTGCTGCACTGAAAGTAAAGGGGCCGAATAATATTGCACGCCCCACTTTTCAGTTTTTTATTTGTTAAAAAAGTTTAAATTATCCAATAAATGTTGTTCCACTTCACGATTGTGTCCCACTTGTTGTTGATTCTTGACAAAAAAATTAAATTTCATATCTTTATGTTTGAAGCCTGAAATGTGGCGAAAGGTTGCAAGATTCAAGGGGGCCGAATACTTTTGCAAGGCACTGTACAGTACCCATTTAAATTCACAGCAGAAGGATAAAAACACTACAGGATTTGACGTCTATCACTGTCAATGGCAACCAATGAGTTAAGGCTGCTTAGTGATGGCTGGTATGCATCCGAGCTCCGTCCTCACCACTGTTGCGGACACACCGTCTGTGCTCCGAACGTACAGTTTCCTAATCAACTTAGCCTTGTTGTTGATTAGATCAGCTGCAAGCACCGCTAAGATTCTTCGCCCCTTGCTGCCTTAACTAAATTTGCGTGATGATAACCTTTGTCTTCAAGTGTTCATTCAAGAGATTATCAATCAGATACAGTCTATGAAATAGAAACTGAATGGCCACTTGCCTGTTTTGCTGATTGATAACTTGCACGGGTGCCTCCTGCCATGCGTGTCGGTACACAAAGTGAATCAATGGATGAGGTGATGGATGTGCATGACCACAATAAAACACTGTCACTCTCCAGTATAGGACTGTGCGATATCACAATATATATCGTCCAACACGATATAAAACTTTGTATCGACATTTTACATGTCTAGCATAATTCCCATTTCCTTCAATGCATTTTGACCAGCAGTTAACGCACAATTTGCAATTTGATTTGCAACATTGATAGTACAGGTAGTCCTCGGGTTACGAACGAGTTCCGTTCCCACGTTAGCGATGTAGCCCGAATTTCCACGTAAGTCTCAATAAACGCTTTTAATACCCCTATACAACCCATGAATGTCAAAATATCTATCCATATTTCATGCTATATTCTATTTCATAACATGTATTATACGTCATTGTACTGTTCTCGCAAAGACATTGGAGCTAAGTCCAAGCTAGACAGCAAGCTAAACTGTAATCTTTCCCCTCTCTCTCACTTGGCTGCACAACTTCTTCCTGGGAGCAAATGCGCTCTTCCTCGTGTGAGCACGTGCGTTTTTCTTGGTGTGCGCAAATATGTTCTTCTTCGTGTGTACATGCGCGCTTACTCGTGTGCGGAAGAACTACATGCTCTAAAATTAGGGCTGTCAAACGATTAAAATTTTTAGTCGAGTTAATCACAGCTTAAAAATGAATTAATCGCAATTAATTGCAATTCAAACCATCTCTAAAATATGCCATATTTTTCTGTAAATTATTGTTGGAATGGAATGGTAAGACACAAGACGGATATATACATTCAACATACTGTACATAAGTACTGTATTTATTTATTATAACAATAAATCCACAAGATGGCATTAACATTATTAACATTCTTTCTGTTAAAGGGATCCACGGATAGAAAGAGTTGTAGTTCTTAAAAGATAAATGGTAGTACAAGTTATAGTAGTTTTATATTAACCCCTCTTAATGTTTTCGTTTTAATAATATTTGTAAAAAATAAACTACTAGCTCGCAATTGTTGACGTCGCCAATCGGTGACATTACATGTACCCCCTTCCCACTCGGCTTTTGGTGGCAGTGGGAAAGGTGCAGCAACCCGCCTCGAACCGTGTCAATCAACCCGCCAAACGACCCGCGTTAAAATCACCTCGGCTCTGATCGTCATGCAGTGTGAAAGCAAAACCCCGGGTCAACAGTCAACACCCTAATCTACGAGGTGACATAGGCTCTTACATGATGCGTCATAACTCCTTTCAATTTCAAACCAAAATTCACCTCGCCTACGTTGCCTCAGCACAAGCAGAGTGTTGATCCTTTGCTGCATTTCGACCATTTTGAGGGCAGTAAAAAGCATGAAAACAGAGAACACAAATGGAAAGAAGGCTTCCATGTTGCTCTGCATTGTTTACTTCCTTGAACTGAATGAATTCGGTCGCACTTGTCGACGCGCATCTTAGCGTGGTGACGTTACGTAACCTTACGCATGGCGGAGGAGGGGTGGGGGGGTTAGACGGGTGAAAACAAAAACAAAACACGGCTTTTTTTTGTCAATGGGAAAGGTGCCAAATGCCAATTGCTAGTGGGTTGCATCAGCTTGGAAAAAACGCGCGTTGACCCACTAGTTTCAGTGGGAAAGGGGCAATCGGCTCCCTGCCGTTCTTCCACAGTGTCTTTAACTATGTAAGGTAGTGATTGAAATACACCACAAGGTGTCAATGACGAGTTTTAAATTGCTTAGAAATCAAGCCAAATAGTGTGTTTGTCCCTCAACTGATGCCGTAGTTTTCCGTTTAGTGCGGGTCCATTGTGCCTTATGTTCATTTGAGTGTTGTCTGTGTGTATCACACATGCATATAGGACAATTTTGAAATTTGGCCAAATAGGGGGTCTCAGAGCGGAACTTCATGTCACCTCATTGTTTTCCGCCATATATATCATCTAACACAAAAAGGGTTTGGAGGATATCTCTTTGTGAGGTTAAGTATTGCACCCATGACCTTATCAAAAATATATACATACAATGAAGCGTTTCGAACACACACATATACGAATTGAAAAGGTTGTTTGTGAAAAAAAAAAATCAAATATAACATTGAAAAAAAGTATTTTCAAAAATATTGACAATAATTGAGTTCAGTTCAAATTTTTCTGGCATGCCACTCAGTTTCCACTTGAACAGGACACAGGGCTATGTTACACACTTCCTCACACAGCCCACTCTTCTGCCGTTTGCACACTGCTGTCATTTCTCACTCGCCGACTCATCCGAAGAAAACGACGACAAATCTGGCCCATACTCCTCCTTGAGTTGATGAAATAATGCATTAGCTTGCACTAAATTTAGCTTTCGATTCATTCTGCACATTTCAAAGTTGCTCGCTCAATCCAACTGGCCGCTGCTCGCTACCTCTCCTTCCTCTCCTTAGGTGGCACCTCGCCAAAAAATTTTCACATTACATTCGTGCCTCATTACCTCACAATGGCTCCTAGGATATGTAGTTTTTCGTGGTGCTTCCAGTTTTGAAAAAGGACCAGAAATTATGGAAATATGGACATAAATACATGGTCCATGCAGCTCTAATCTTTATTTACGAGGGCAATAAAACTATAAAACTCAAATGACATCATCTTCGGTTTACTTGGTCGAGTGACTTCATGTAAAAACCGGCATGGACCTCAACTTCCGCACTTTCAAATGAGACCAGTGACACGTAGGTGATGTAGTTACAGCGTGACAAGGCTTCAAAGATGATATACGTAAACGTGTCACCATCGACAAGTCCGGTGTTAAAGGGTTAATATACAGCAGTTTTAAAAGTCAATTAGATATCTAATTAGACATTTAGAAATAATATATAATATATGGATGCTACTATGCTTCTACTATCTACACCAGATTGTTTTAGGTTGCAACACTACTTGATACAATCAACATTTGTGTCAGGTCAGTTTAATGTGAATTCAAAAATAAAGTGAGTGTGGGAAAAACTGTCATAATTCTTGTATAATGCTTCACCAAATAATTAAATATCATGGCATATTGATATCGTGATGTAAAATGGCCCAAATTGATTTTTTACGTATCGCACAGCACTTCTCTCCGGTGAACTCAAATACCACAGAGAGGAAATAAATGAGTGCAGACACATAAAAATGTTCCATGCAGGACAGTGGAGTCTCTGAATGATTTGATGGGAATGAAAAGGATGTGAGTCATATGCTACGGCCTTTTCAATCACCCTATTTCAACATAATTGAACACTTGTGGGAGATGTTGCATTACTGCGACCATCTACCAAAGAGAGACATTTTCTTTTCTATATTGCTGTTTTCCCTGTTGTTTAGGATGTTCGCCCCTCTTTGTTTTGGATTTGTTTTGATTTTATTCGTCCCCCCCATCTGTTTCTCAAGCAGACCTAATTATTAGATAGTCATAACTAATTCTCTATTCTCTGAGAGTATGCATGAAATAGGTTCTGAAAACAAACCATGACAAATTGATTGAACCCAGCAGCTGAAAGGAAGACTAATCGGCAAACTATGGGAATTGAATTAGAAATTGTTCTGACTCTCAAAAACTAATTAGGAGTAGTTATTAATCTGTAGAAATGGAACGAGCATGATTCAAGAAGTGCTTGGACTATTTCCTGTTTTCTATTTATTCTGAGCAGCCTCGTCTCAAATTACCTTCCGGAGCGATAAAACCCACATGCTTCGTTTCTAGTGGAACATATTTTTGCTCAATTGCAAGGAAATCACATCGGTTCAGAAAGTGCAGGCAATCATGAGGCGGAGTTCTGCAGGTCAACAAAGCAGGCTCGATTTGGCTTTCAAACTGTGACGCATGACTTTGAAACGGCTTGTTTAGCCAAAAGTTTGTCTTTTTATACTGACTTAGTATGTATTATGTGAGTTTATCGAAGAAAACACAGTATGTTTAAGCAAAAGGTATCCAAAGTCAGTGGTGTGCACATATCAATTAGGTGTGGGAACCTCTGAGTACCTCACAATATCATACATGATACAAGGCTCACGATAATGATGATCTCATGGTATGGCGATACAAGGCTCATAATACTGATGATCTCATGATATGGTGATACAACAATTATCGATACATGGGTCAGTAAATCAATTTACCTTATTCTTTAAAACAACTAATAAACAGAAAAACAAGCCATTTTCATCCTTCTGCTGTATATTGAAATGAATTTATCACAAGTTTACGTCCAATCCATTTAAAGTGGGAGGGTGGCAGCAATTTCGCGAATTCCACGGCCGCCAGTGGCAGCCAACGGCAACCAATGAGTTCATTTTGGGTCATTTCACGTCATTTCCTGTTGATTTCCAGTCCCTTCCTTTGCCTTTGGGGGCATTTAAGGGTCACTTCCTGTTGATTTTGGGGAATTTACAGGTCACTTCCTGTTGATTTTGGTTTTCTGAAAAGGAAGTGACTCAAAGAATGTCCTCAAATGAAAAGGAAATGACGCAAAATCAACAGGAGGCAGTGGGTAATCGGGAGGATTGGGACAAATCTTCATCGTGGGCCGGCCGGCCAGGAGGGTCGGTGTTCTGCCAAAATCTCCTACATCGGCGAAACGTGCTACATTGAGGCAAAGGCAAATTTATTTATATAGCACAATTCAACACAAGGCAATTCAAAGTGCTTTACATCACATGAAGACCATAAAAATCACATTTAAATCAACACAACGTAAAAACCAAGACAAAAGATTGCATTTAATCACAGATTAAAAATAAATAAATAAAAATAAAACAAAAATAAAAACAAAGCAAAAACTACCCTAATAATAATCATTGAAATCAGCAATAGAGATAAGCACAAGAGGAATAGAAGGCATTAGTCGAATTTGGCACCCAAAGTACTACCGTGCGCTCTAAACTTTGTTTAGATGCATACAGGAATGACGTATTAAAAAAATGCCTGCAGAAAATACCTAAATCAAACCTTTACATTAAATAAGGACGGTTTAAATACGTTACGTGACTAATGTGGTCAACTGCTTCAAAGCTAACACAAAAAAACTCATATATTGTTTAAAAGTATGGGAGGGTAATACATGCAAAAAGTATCTTTGAGGCAGCGAAAAGGTTCTAAATAACTAAATAAAAACAAAAATAGTGAGTACTCACCGCTTCTAACCGATGTGCGCATGCGTGTAGATGCATGCGCAAGCGCGGTGAGCATTCTGTAGGACGTTTCGCCGCGTAGTAAGGAATGGCCGACAGCCAACGAACACTTAATTTTTCCATTGATAACACATCTTAGTCCTATAATTTATTTACACTTCCGCCTTACTAAAGTTGTTTTTTTATATGTATATAACAGAAACGGTAACAGTGGCAGTCAGATACCATTGTAATTCTTTTCAGGTCATTCATTGTCAGACAGAAGCAGCACGGCACAACGTTACGCTAAAAAAAATAAGTTAAAAATATAAAAATGGCTTACCTCTTTGTCCTCTGAAAGACCATGCCAACCCAACATAATGTTTACTGCATATGAAACGTGAATGGATTCGCCGAGCTGGTGTTAAAGTCCGCGCAAGTTGATTCGGTCTTCACATTTTTTCCTCCCGAGTTTTTGGTTTCTGGAAACGTATGAAGAAAACATCCTTCATGTGTCGTAATGTCTAGAGTCGTTTTTACAAGTCCCAAAAAAGCAATGCGTGATCGGCATGTTCGTTTTTGAAAGATTACCGGCGAAAAGTAGCACTAATTGCGTTGTGTCTATGCGAGGGCGGGTCTATAATGTCCCACTTCGGCTTTACTTCCGCTTTACGATGCGACGTCACGGTCTAAAAATAGCCTGCGTGCGGTACGCCATTGTGAATTGCTTATCAAACTACTGTATTTTCAGGACTATAAATTGGACTTTTTCTCCACAATTTGGCTGGGCTGGCAACTTGCCCTCAGGTGCAAATTATATAATGTGAAAATGTAGACTTTTACATGTTCTTAAATCTTATTTGTATTTTATGCTTGCATAGGTTCTCTTCCTTTTACTCCTACTTCCTCCCACGTTATAAATTCATGCAAGCTAGGCCAATAAACTACTCTAAAATATGTCTTTAGGTGTGTATGTGATTGTGAATGTCTTTACATGCCCTGTGACTGGCTGACAATATGTTCCTCTAGCTCATAGTCAGCTGAGATGGGCTCCAGCTGACCCCAATAAGGACAAGTGGTATAGAAAATGGCTACTTGTAAACGTATACTGACAGGACACATTATTAGATGCAACTGTACAATTCTGCTGACATCCAGTACAAGAGCCGGATCAACAATTCTCCCATTAAAAAGGAATATTTGCTAAAACAGATTTTTCATATAGTTGTTGTACAACATCACATCACACTGTACTATACTATACTTCACTATTACACTGTATACAGCCTATATATATGGACAATGACTATATATTACAATAGATTCATATTTCCAATTATTTTCCTTGTTCTAGTTAGGCCTGTCACAATAATTACTATATCGACATATCGTCTGATATTTAAAATGGCCAATGATAGCTTTTCAGGGTGCGAAAAATTGCATGTCATCAACATTCATTCGTACTGCCTTGTTCGCTTTCCCTCTGTAAATCAACTAGCTCCCCGCTGGAGGTGGGGTTCAGGCTTATACACACATACGGGATGGAGAATAATGTGTGATACTACATACGTATTTTGGCATCGATCAGAACCAAGTGACTACAGGGCTATTATTGCCAATGCAGATGCTATTGATTCCTTAAAGTAGGCGGCTCATCAAATTGCAATATTTCATTTTCACGAACTTCAAGTGTTTCTGCTGTGATAAATTGATATGTTGTAATATTTTGCCAGCAGAAAAAAATCCATCATAGTATCGTTCACCACGATAGTTTCTGGGAAAGTATATTGTCCTAAAAAAAATTGTTATCATGACCGGCCTAGTTTTAGTCTCATTGTTCTTTTACATCCACTATCATTCAAAATGCAGCAATCAGGGCAAGGCAAAAAAGGACACAGCACACTCTGAGAAGGTTACAACTGTAAGTAAACGAAATTCAAAGTACGTACATGGCCCTGTGGTATTCTGACAAGGAAAGATAGCAGAGGGAAGAAGGAGAAAAAGAAGAGAGGAGCACGAGGCAAACAGAGGGCACAAGAACAGAGTGAGGCAACAATGGAAACGAACAATGCACAACAGTGCGAGGTTCATGAGTTTGACAGCGGGGCCGCTGACCCCACACGCCGTGGACACGTTCCAAATGAGCTTGAACTTGGAAAGGTGTCAAGCGCTTTTTAAGCTCTGTGGACCCTTTTGAACTTTCACTGCCTCGATGGTGAAAGCATGTGTGTTTGTAAAACGGTGCGGCGCAATGAGTGTGTATTACGTCCCACCCTCACATTTTCAGCTAATCCTATTAAGGCTTGTTTTAATTCGGTCAGGTCTGGCTTTTGTGAAATATTTAACATTAGCAAATATATTGCAATGATTGCTATTTTGATGCCAAAAATCTGCCTTTGTTCCATCTGTGTGTGTTTTACATTACTTTTCCATTGACACAATATTCCCACATTTTTACATGGAGACGTTTACATTAATGCACAACCACAAACGCACACGAATGTTCACGCTTTCCGCACAGTCAACGCCATTTACTAAGTGTGCAGTCATCAAGGGAACAGTGTATTACAATGTTTTCTTGCCGTGACCAAACAGTGACAAGCGGGTCATTTTCCATACAGTGTAGGTTCCTCTGTGCAAATCTAATAAGTACATTGCGCCACAGTAATTGCTAAGGAGCATAATTCATGATTAATTTATTCTGGGGTTAATTTATTAAAACTGCCTTATCAATATTTCACACTCCTCCTGCATTATTCACATTAGAACATGCGCTGAAACGTATCTGTGTCAACCCATGAATTTAATACAGTGAGTGGCTGTTTGTGTGTCTATGTCTGTATATGTGTTTTTCACATTTTGTTCCCATACTTAACTAGTAATAAGACCTTTGATGAGAAAAGCAGCGTGACAGGATGTATTTTTCTCTAAATTCCTTCCCATAATTTTGTTTGATGTTGGAGAATGCTGCTGCTATTTGGTTGTGTCAACAAGTAATCAAATCAGGGCATTTCGGGGGTACATTTTATATGAGATGCTACAATTTCTTGCTACATGGTACCACAGCATTCAGTAAATGGACGCTGTTTGAATGTAAAGAAAGTAGTCGGGGTAACTATGGCATCCTTTATCATGTTTTTTAAGCAAGGCAAAATGCCACTGAAATCAGACACATCTTGGACAGTGTCAGAATGAGATATGCTCTCTGTGTATTTTGCCATTTAAAATAAAGATTAAATTATGTATGATTAAACTGTTACTTCAGAAATTTTCAATCGATGGATTGCATCTAGGACTGTCCCAAACGACTATTTTTCTCCCAATTAGTCAGCAGACCTTTTTAACGATTAGTCGACTATTCTAAAAAAATTTTCCCTTTTTTTTTTTTTTAAAACAATAATCTAGCAATTACATTTTTGTTGACACTTGTTATTTTACAAAAACATTTTGGAACTCTAAAATTCTAAAAGTAAACATATAAATGACAATAATGAATCACAAATAATAAGGTCAAAACAATAAAATAATAATGTATAAATAAATAAAAAAGAATAGAATGTAAACAGATTCCGAACACTGTGACTTCACCTTTCCAACATGATTCAAAACACAAAAAAAAATCCTACATATTAGAAATATGTAGCATTAATGTTATAGTATACTACCATATCTATATACATAAAACCTTAAAATGTAAACTAAGTAGATTAGTGCAGTCATGGACTCTAGTAAGCAGGCCAGTGTTTCCATTAATTTTTTTTTTTTTTTTTTTTTTTTTTAAATCACACAAGGTGGTTACGTCATTCCAGAAAAGTTTAGGGCAAAAAAAGTTGCTCGAGAGTTTAAGCTGAAGCTCGCCATGCTAAATGCTAATGCTAACGAGAACGCGAATGCTATGCTAACGGTCAGAGCCCCCGAGCATCGCGTTTGCAACGGCGTCACAAACCCCTTCCCTCCTCCCCCTCCCGCTCTGCCCTCTCCGTGTCTCTCAGACAACAAGCTGGCAGATCGTAAGTCCATATAACATATGGTCAGGTTGTTGTATCCTGTCGTCTTCCAAAATTACAACTGGGAAACTGCACTTCAAGTGTTCATTAACGGCCGATGTCCTGCCATGGTATGCATTTGCAAGCATGACATTGAAGATACATAAGTTCATGCTTTGGCCACTCTGGTGCGCTTTTTTTGGCTTTGTGTCGCTTTCCCCGCTTGTGTTCCGCTATTCTCAACTTTCCATGCATATATTTTTTTAACCATTTATTCACCGTCAACGGGATGATGTGCTCCTTGACGCATTTACATCTTCGATGACGTCGACTAGTCAGGAAAGCTCTAATTGCATCCTAAAGTTACTTTTGAACGTGCCTTTGTAAGCAGGGTCTATCATAAGCATTGAGAAACACCTTTTATTTAAAAAAGTACTCAAAAGCTGCCCGTTTGAGCAACTTTCAGTTTAGGTGCAACTTTTGGCAGATGTCAGCGATTTTTAATCAATCATCAAAATGAGGTTCAGAAATTTATTTGATTAAGCAAAGATTGCTTATAACGTTTGAAATCCAGGCCTGTGTCTCTAATATCTTTAGCCATTTTCCTCATATTTTATTATCTTGGATTCACTCTATTTTGAAAGAGAAAAAAAAGTGCTTATTTTGTTTTAATCAAAGGTCGATACCGTAATTTTAGGACTATAAGCCGGTACTTTTTTCCCTAATTTGAATCAGGTGGTTTATAGTCCAGTGCGGCTTATTTGTTGATTTATTTGGGATAATAACTAACACTTTATTTGATAGTTGCGTCACAAGACTGTCATAAGACCATGACACTGTCATGAACATTAATGAATGCTTATGACAGATGTCATTAAGTGTCATGTGGCCAATTTGTCTCTCCCTTTATGTCCATCTTGGATCTTTTACATCCATTCAAAAGTGAGATAATTTGCCAGATGACACTAAATGACATCTGTGATCATTATTCATTAATGCTCATGACAGTATTGTTTATGACAGTCTTATGACACTGCTGTCAAATAAAGTGTTATCGGTTAATATCTTTTGGTGTAACTATCCCATAATACAGTGAGGACAGCTATGGCGTATAGTCCAGTGCGGCTTATCTATAAACAAATGCCGTTTTCATATCAAATTGGTGGTTAGCGGCTTATAGTCAGGTGCGCCTTATTGTCTGAAAATTACCGTTGTTTTTAATTTTTGCTCCAGTTGTTTAGTTTCTGTGAAAACGCTCACATTTGTCACGGAAAAGTGATGAGAAAGCGGACGCTAACATTTTGGGTGCCTTTTCACAACATTCGAAAAAGCTGTACTGAAATTAGATTAATGTGAAATAATTTGTGATCACCTTTTGGTTATCTTAGCCATAAGAAAGTGCACACCAATTGTTTGAACATACTGTAAATTTTTAAACTTTATGTTACAGTAATGTATAAAGTTTGTAATACCACACAGTGCCGTTTGTGCATTTATAACCACACTAAAATGCAGTACATGTTGTGTAACTCATACCATATCGGCAATGTCAATCTTAGTAAAGGTGTACACAAAAAAGCAAAGGAGAGCAAGTAAGAAGACATTTGAACAGTAACATGTCCTCTTCCCCTTTAGTTTCTTTTACTCCCATCACACGCTCCGTCTCGTTCCCGCCCACCCTCCGAGAGATTACCGTTACCATAGTGAAGCAGCAGATTGGCTCGGAAGTCACAGTGGTTGTGGGTGCCATGGCAACGCACATATGCTTGTGTTACACTCTGTTACTGCTGTCAGGGAGGTGCAGGAGGCGCACGCGCTCACAAACATGCAAGTGCAAACAATGGCCCCGTCTCGTGCCGCGGACCAAAAGCTCGCTCGGTAAAGATTAAAGGGGCCACGGCGTCAAGTCATTTTGTAAATGGGCTATGATTTATGCAGCACATTCTGTGCACTTTGTATCGTTGCCAAAGCTTCATGGGATGGGGCTGTGCGCAGGGCACACGGGGCTGCACGAGACACCGTTATCCTGGATGTTGCCGCCCATCAAAGCCCATTGAGAAGATCAATATTTAATACAGGAAATCGAAAAAATATGACGGCATTAGCGTAATTGCTGGATTATTACATAAAGCATTTCATTTTGGAAAACTGATCAAAAGAGGTATTGATAGATTGATGAATGGATGGGTGGATGCATGGATAGATGATGCAGTAGATAGATTTTCTCCTCTTGTACATATTTCATTTACATATATATGGTAGCCATGGTTATGAGGTAAAATGTTTCCATGGAAACTGTCACAGAGAGGAGGGGGTGGGTGGTTGAGAGACCGAAAGTAAAGGGTGAGGAGTGAAAGAATCAAGAAAGAGTTTGTGTCTGTGTGTATGTGATGCATGTTTATATCTCTCTGAGGAGACGTTCGAGTTTTTTTTTTTTTTTTTTTTTACTTCACACTTGAGGACATTCCGGTTATTTGTCATGTAAGGACAAATTGTCAAAAGGGAGTTTCAATTTACAGCAGAAGAGCGCTATTGCACATGTTAGCAGAGGTTTAGGTCAGGGGTTATCATAATGTTCAAGAGTTCCCTTGTGAGCATAGAGGAAGAGGGATGATATAGTACATTCAAACCCATAATTATTGGGACGTTGATCTAATTCTCATCTTTTTGTCTGTAAAAAAGACCACAATAGATTTGCTATACAACTTCTATCTTTGATTTATTGTCTTTGTTTAAGCCTGGCCGATGAATCGATTTTATGAATTCAATGGTTTTTTGTTCAGAATTGTATTTTTTTCTTTTAAGTTACTGTTTTTTTGTTGCCAAAAAGAAATCTAACAACCTATAATACTAGAGATTGTTCCATGAAAAACTGTTTCTTTGTGAAGTTATAACTTTGTATTTTGGGGCCAACTGCACAAATTGAGGGAGAGAAACATTTAAGAATGTTTGCACTTCATTTACATTACCTTTATCAACATTTAAACTTTTTTTAAACACTATTTAGGGCAAATGACTATTTTTTTTGCCTGGAACGGCCAGACTGTTCTCCCTGTATTTTTCAAACACTGAGAGAAAAGTCTGGGAACCAGCCCATTAACGGCCTCTCGAGCAGGTACAAAATCAATTGACAAATCAGATTTGTTTATTTGCGTGACGTGTTCTTAACGAGCAACGTCAGTCTTGTGCGTCGGAAGTCGTCTCCACAACAACACAGATGGTGAACAGGAGAGCCGAGAATATGTTCCAATCCACGGTAAAATCAGTTTTAAATTACCAAAAACACATCCACACGAGTCATTGACAACAGTCTGTCTCGCGCTAGCCATGTTGAATAAACTCCGCTCTCCTCGTATGTTTACTTCCGCACGCAAGTCCCTCGTCCTGCCCTCGTCGTTTTACCAACGTCACGTCTGCCCGTCGCTGATTGGTCCACTCCGCTGTCTGTTTGCTGTGGCTTGCTCCGCCCTGGAAATTGTATCCGCTGAATGGTGGCCAGACTCAATAGCTGGAACAGCGGTGAGTCTGGTGTACCAGGCAAACTATTTTTGGCCAATTACAAAAAAAAAAAACAAGACCTGTCGTCCATATTGACATAACGTTTTGCATCATGTAGGCCACAATATTAATTGAACACAAAACACAAAAACACGTTTACAATATTAATTGAACACAAAACACAAAAACACCCAAAAAGGCTAGGTTCATACCGCAGGTCTTGATGCACAAATCTGATTTTTTCATGTTTTTCCGACAAGTGAGGCATTAAATTAACGGTCTGAACGTGTCATGAC
Organism: Corythoichthys intestinalis; assembly: GCF_030265065.1. Classification (NCBI taxonomy): domain Eukaryota; kingdom Metazoa; phylum Chordata; class Actinopteri; order Syngnathiformes; family Syngnathidae; genus Corythoichthys; species Corythoichthys intestinalis. The sequence continues at coordinate 15,761,602 of NC_080410.1, forward strand.
AAGTCGCATAGAAGTGGATCATTTTAAATCCGATCTGGGTCACTTTCGTATGTGGTTTAAATTCGATCTGGACCACATTTTTCGAGAGGCGGTCTGAACTGTCCGGTCTCCTAAATCAGAATTCATGCAGCAATTACGTCTACAATATGAAATCAAGGAAAGGATAAGCCTGATAATGCTCAATTTTCTTTCTGTGCGGCAAATTAGCAATATTTCAGTACTGCTTACATGGCCGAGTTGGGGCAAACTGACGCACACATATAAGGCTTATGTGCGAGCATTATGCAGTGTGTGTGTGTGTGTGTGTGCATTCTACCAGTCCATATAAACTTTGAATATAAGACTAAGCGGGGATTATTAATGCCTGTTATTTGTGTCCTGTTTTTGGAAATCAAAATATGATCACCCTGGAATGACATACAGCCAGCATGTGTAGTTATTTGTTTTGATGCTTCTGTGCATGCAGGTCAGTTTCCTCAGCGCGTCGGACTGCGAATTAGTGCACATGCATAATACTTAAATGGGCTCAATTGACAAAGGCAGGCTGAATGGGCACGCGCCCCCAAAAAAACCACATATGACAAAAAGTCAGAATTGAGCATTAAGACCTGCAGTATGAACCTAGCCAAAGTGTTATATAATATATACCATATATATATGGGGGGGTTGCACTCCACAGAGGGCAGAATAGTAGATGTGGGGTGAGCTACAAGTACCTTGGAATACCACGGGCAAGTGCTAACCATGAAGAAGCCACAAGGAAAAGCTGCAGCGGTCAAGTATCTGCAACGAATCAGGCAGGTCCTAAGAAAAAAACTCAATGGCAAGAGCAAGATCTGAGCAATTAATAGCTATGCCCTACCACTGATCAGATACCCTGCTGGGATAATAAGCTCCTCAAAGGGTCACAAGGTTCAGACCACAGATGTGAAAACACAGAAGCTGCTTACCATGCACGGAGTGTTCCACCCCAAATCCAGTATCCAGAGGGTATACGCTAAGCGCAAGGAGGGGGGGCGAGGGTTCGTAGGCATCAGGATCACGATCCAAGACGAAACATCCAAGCTCCATGAATGCATCACGCAGATAGCACCAAGAGATGAAGCACTTAGTGAATGTCTCAGGCACTGGAAAAGGAGCAGTTGGAGGAACCATCATAGGTGGAAACCCCCTGCATGGGATGTACCACCGACAGATAGTCCCACCAATGGTTCGAGAGGGCTGGACTGAAAGACGGCAAAGAGGTGCTAATCATGGCAGCACAGGAGCAGGCCTTGAGCACCAGAGCAATAGAGGCTCAGATATACCACACCAAGCATTATCCCGGGTGCAGACTGTGCGAAGAGGCCCCTGAAACAGTCCAACACATATTAGAAACATCTGGGCAGAGTATCGACTGGAGACCCCTAGATCGCAATTGGAAACATCTCTCAAGGTGGCGGAAAATGAGTGGGTTAAGTGGGCTAAAATCCTGTAGGACTTCCGAATACAGACTGATAAGGTGGTCGTGGCCAACCAACTGGACATCTTGATCATGAATAAGCAGAAGAGGACAGCCGTTGTGATCGATGCAGCCATCCCCAACATGGCAATATCAGGAAAAAGGAACACGAGAAACTAGAGAAATACCAAGGGCTCCAGGAAGAGCTGGAGAGAGCCTGGAAGGTGGAAGTGACAGTAGTGCCTGTGGTCATAGGAGCACTGGAGGCTGTGTCCCCAACACTGGAGAAGTGGCTTCAGCAGATACCTGCTGAAACATCAGACATATCCATCCAGAAGAGTGCAGTCCTAGGATCAGCAAAGATATTGCGCAGCAGCCTCAAGCTCCCAGGCCTCTGGTAGAGGACCCAAGCTTGAAATGAACACCCACCCACCCTACCAGGGGGAGATAGAGGAAGGGTGAGGGAAGAGTTTATTTATTGATTTTTTTTTTTTTAAATCAGTATTTGTATATATATTTTTAATACGTAAATACAATTTTATATTAATGTTAACAAAATGTAATTGAACAATTTCAATGAATTTTCATACTATTTAACGTATTGCCTGTCATTGTCATTAAGGATGCTCTAGCGCCGTCAATGGCAGCCAGTATGTGGCCTATGAAGGAATGGTCTTGTTTTGTGCTTTCTCTGTCTTTTGTTATAGGACGAGAAAAAAATCTGACAAATTGTGGCATAATGTCTCAATATTTATGGATCTATCTGTGTGTGTCTGTCTGCATGTGAGAGGAGGTGTGTAAAGTGAATTGAGTTCACCTGACATAAATATTCCCATGTACACACTGTCACACTCCCACGCATGTTCACTACAATCGCGGCATGAGTGTTTGAAATATGTGTGTGTGTGTGTGGGTTGTGTGCGCGTTGTGTAGCTGAAACGAGGTGAAATTATTTCACCTGACAGCAACAATGCTGTTTTTTTCTCACATTTTGCTCCACCACCACACAAACACACTGACAGAAGCAGACGTGCTGAAGAACACAATGATGCACACATACCACTAGGGAATCATTTTAATTCATTCTTACTGGGGATATTATACGGAGTGCTGGAATTGGAGAACAATAGATTCTTTCGTCGGTTGTTAATTTAATGATCGTTTTGCAGAATCTTTTTTTTAAATATAAGAATGTGTCTGCAGTTCAAACATGTTTTTGATTTTATTGTCATTATTATTGTTAGTTCTTCAGCTATATCCCAAATTTCATGATAATCCACATTTTGTGTGTGTATTTCAGCCTTCAGCCTTCTTATGTTAGTATCAAGGGCCATGGTTCAGAATAGAAGTCATTCCGTCACAGGGCACAGATAATCTCAAGACGCAACTCCACTAAGTTCAGCTTGTCACATTACAATGTGGAACAGCAAATCCTCGTCTGGCTCATGCTTCTACGGCGGGGTGCGAGAGCAGAATGGCGATAGCTTTTTCTATTACATATATAATTTGACTACATAGTCGTGTGACATAGTGTAACACGCTAATGAATTTAATGATAAAAATATGACTAAAAATAGGAAACAATGGAGGACAAGCATTTTTTTGTCTTTTCTGTATGACATTTGGCTTTTTTGTCTGAAAAAAATCATATTTTGTCTTCTCTGTCTTATACTCTTACATTGTGGTATTGATTATCCTCAATAAACAAATAACACATTGCGTTTCATCTAGGGATGTACCGAAAGCAAAATTCTTGGCCAAAACTGAAGCCGAATATTGGAGACATTTGGCCGAAAAACCAAAGGGCCGAAAAATACACATGCATATACTGTAATTCATTTTTTGTTTTTTAAATTATTATTTTTTTAAAAATGTCATTATTTTCCAACTAATGCCTTTTGCCTTGGCATTGGTTCTACAACCCCGGGGGCTCGAGACATCTAGGGCAGTTTCACATTAGACCAAGAGGACCAGGGTCCGGTTGGAGAGCTACCTCGCAAAACAACACTTGCAAATGACTTGTTGAAAAGGTTCAGCATTCACACTGCGCCAACCGAACTTTCCGAGTACCATCAGGTGGACACAAGGCACACTCATTGATTGGACAAATTTAGAAGAGGAAATACCTCCCTCTGAGCGGAGGGGAGGGGTTGACGTGGCACGTAATGTTGCAAGCTTGTGAATGCAAGTAGAGCAAGGTGCACTTAAAATAAGACTGAGCGTTTCTGGTGCAACAAGTGGAATGGACAAATTTAGAAGAGGAAATACCTCCCTCTGAGCGGACGGGAGGACGCGGCACATAATGTCGCAAGCTTGTGAATGCAAGTAGAGCAGGGTGCACTTAAAATAAGACTGAGCGTTTTCTGGTGCAGCAAGTGGAATCGATCGAGAGCCAGGCGAGTGGGCCGAGGTGTAGCGGCGACGAAGCCGGGCGAAGTCGCTCACAGTCGGATTAAACGGCGACTGGCAGAGGGTGTGTGGAAGTCACGGGAAAAAAGTGACTAAAGAGGAAGTGTTCGTCCTATTAACGTACTGTACTAAACCACAGCAAATGCACATGTATTATTTAAATACTGCTTTAATCGAACAGTCTACAAATAAACTCCAAACTACTCACACACGGGCTCAAATGCACTGTACTTTATGTGACATGGAACATCAATGGAAAGCAACTTCAGAACGAGCATGTAGCAGCGATGAAGCAAATTTTATTTTCCTTCACTTAATAATTGGTATATTTCTTTGATACGTCAAAATACTTCCAAATCGCGGACATCTTGGCTGTGAGCCATAATTGTTAGCTTGCTGTATTTTGATTACGTCATCACAAGAGGACTAAGGTTCTTCACACTTTTCAGTGGTAAACTTTCACCCTTTTAAAATGCAATTTTAGCTTTTGTCGGCCGAAAGTTTTCGGCGCTGAAGTTGCGGAAACATCTCCAGTTCCATCTTTAGGTACTCAACCACTGTGGATTTTACCCAGTTACCTTGCCCTATCACACCGATCTTACCATTTCCTATCCTTATCCTCCTGTATCATGTTTTTGAATCACTCTTCCCCCTATTCATGCTCCCTGTTCACTTATACCCTCTTCTGCGCAGCTGCACTTTCTGAATAAACAACACAATAAAAACAACAACAAAGGGAGTATAGCAAACTCCCTTGAGTAAACAGTTTCAGCCTTTAAAGACACTCAGTGTTTCCATTATCCCTGTCTAAGCAGCTGAGCAGGACGGGTGGTAAAAGTAAAAATAGAAAACTATATAATGTACTCAGTTGGAGGGTGGCCAAAACTAACATGATGGAATACTCAATGATAAACCTTGCATTGTCATACATTAGACCTTTGTGAGAGCAAATTTAAGTGGATATACCGTAGTATGAAAACGCCCCTTTTTAAAACCACTAGAATTTTCCATCATACCGCTCCTACGGTATTAGCTATTTTTATGTCCCAAAAATGCAGGGAGAAATATCTCGCCTGCAGCTGCAGGGCTCGCCCTTCCCCCTCCAGTTGTTGCTCAATGAGTCAGCTGTGCTACACCATGGCTGGAGGAGGTGAAACACCTGAACATTTTCCCCTATAGAAAAAAATGAAGTTGCTGTTATGGGAATACTTTGGCGACAAAAAGACGGCCACGGCTTAAAGGAGGAGGGTCAAAAGACATGTAAAACATGTTTGCGAAGGGTGGCTTCCAGAGGAGATTATGATGATTTCATATATATGTGAATACCGCCCATCGCTTTATACAAAATTATAGGTTAGTAAACATTGTTCCAAACGTTTCCCACCAGCTACAAGAGTTGATTCCAGCATGTTCAGTGTGTCTAGCGGTGGTAAAACATGCTATAACGTAAGCTTCTGAATGAGGCAGATAACATGGCTTATTACCATGCCAAGACAGCTAACTAGTTTCCTCTCTAACATTAGCTTACTTTTGTTTAGGTCTTCTGCCATTGTAAACATCTGCTCAATATAACATTTTCATAATACAACCTGTGGTGTGTAGAGAGTGTGTGTGTGTATAATGTAAAGATAATACGAGTCATACACACGTGCTTTTTATGGAAAAGAATTATTTTGTTCTGTGGGTTTAGGATCACCTAAAGGACTGCATTTATTATTATTATTAATTTTTTTTTTTTTTTTTTTTTTTTTTTTTTAGAATTTTTCAGTTATTTTTTGTTTTTTTAAAAATTTATTTTAGCTTCCCATTATACTTATGTTCCAATTTGCTAATATGTTGTTTTGAAAATTAGTTTTTAATAATAATAATAATATCAAAAATAAGTTGTTGTTTTTTTAACCCAGATATCTCAAAATAGCACATTTTAGAGCTGAAATTGCAATAGCGTGAAACAGTGATACTTTTGCTTAGGGTTATCATACCGTCAGAATCTCATACCGGCACATCCATAATGAGAATCCTGTACTATACTAGTATATTTATTTTTTTATATCTATGTGAAACGCACAGTACTCCAATAAAATCAAATTCTTCCTGTTTTTCCTCTCCTCAGGTACCTAATGAATGTGACGTTCGAGGGCCGTAATCTTTCGTTCAGTGAGGACGGCTACCAGATGCACCCTAAGCTGGTCATAATTCTGCTCAACAAGGACAGACAGTGGGACAGGGTATGTTTGTGCGTGTGTGTTATTGTTTTAGTTTTGATTCCTTCTCCAACTGGCAAAGACAGACAACAAATACCTTTTTGAATGAAATCCTGTCAAACTAACCTAGTCGTGTAGGTTCTTTTTTTTTTTTTTTTTTTTTTTGTCGAATAATAACTTTGAATCGTTGCAAATTAATAATGTAAAACTGACTATTAGCAATGACAGCAAGTTAGTTTAGTGATTAGAGTGTCTGATTGGAACACAAATGTTTCATTTCCTCATCACCACATTTTCAGTTCGGAAGCATTTAAGCCCAAAGCTTTATAGGCGCTACACTGATTAGATATTATCAGATTGGTGAAGGTGCCTTTGAGCAGCATGCTGCAGCACGGGATACAAAGCGCTGCTTTTGAATGAATATTTGCCAAAGCTGCTAATTATAACAAACCCCCAGTTATGTAGTCATACAACACCACTATTTGCTTTGGTTGCACTAATGTCTAAAAATCCTCAGTATTTGTTGACAAATCCTTTTGATGAATTTTACAGATATGTTTTATCCTTTGTTGGTTTTTAATAAAAAGATTCAACTAAAAATCAAACATTTAAAATTAGTACTGTAGAGGTGTAAATCATCTTTTCATGAAGATAATGATACTGATTATATGTACAGTGGTACCTCTACATACGAATTTAATTCGTTCCAGGACCTTGTTTGTAAGTCGAAATGGTCGTATGTCGAGCAGGATTTTCCCATAGGAATACATTATAATTCCATTAATTCGTTCCAAAGCCTAAAAACATACACTAAATTCTTAATAAATACTGCTGGCACTGTTACAAATGGCAATTAAACATAGAAAAACAAATAAGTTATAAATAAATAATTCAGAATAATATAAGAAGAAGAAGAAGAATTAATAATTATTCCTGAAAATAATGTAACGAATCGGATTCTAATATGGCGGACACTTTTTACTGTCCCTGAACGCACCGCGAAGGTGACGTCTCCAGTGAGATAGGTCGGTGCGGTAGAGATAATACTTTCGTTTTCCTGAGAGCAGTCAACTGCTTAAGACAATGAGCGTTTTGTGTTGGATAAGTTCTTAAATAAATGATAAAAACGTGACAAAGCTGGCGATTTCCTTGGCAATGTTACCACAATAATAATTGTCACCTTAACTTATAAATAGTGGCGAACGGTGGTCATAAGAGGATCATGGAGCTGTATTGTTGAGCCAGTTCAGGGACGCGCACCCCAAGCTCATATTTTTCTATAACTTGCATCTTCATTTCAAAGGTAAGCATCACTTTTTTCCTTGTTTCTCCAACTGTATCAACTTTTTTTGAAAACTGTGTTGATTTCTCACAATAAGAAAATCCACCGTGGGTTCGTTTGCAGTGCTGTCATGTCGTCGTATTTCGAGCAACTCGTCGGATGTAGAAACAAATGGCGGCTCAAATTTTACGTCGGATGTCGAAAAGATCGTGTGTCGAAGTGATCGTATGTAGAGGTACCACTGTATTAAATTAATTCTTAGAACACAGATATATTTGTGTATAATTAAAAAATTGCCACTATTCGATTTGATTCGAGTCATTGATTCATTTAATACATTATGTTCACATTTAACAAAAATGAGTGGCATTTCACTTAAAGTGATGAAAAATACAGAGCATTATTGATGCTGAAACATTTCATACATTTCAATAAAAAACATTTTTCGAATAAAACGACATCTACAAGATGGTGATGTTGATTGATGTTTTGTATTTTGTTTAGTTCTGATTTTATTGTGGTTAGCCAATCTCTATATCGATCCACTGTTGCCATCTCTCCCGCTTTTTTTTAGGTGTTTTAATCAGAAAAGTTAATTTCTTACCCACCTACCGAGGGAGACTGTCACTACCCGATCGTGACGGGCTACTGGATCGCGACGTGTAACTTTTAAAGTTTTTGGTTTAAATTTTAACAGCGTAAATGGTCTCTGAAGGGTTTAATCGGGATGATAGGAAAGGAAGACAGTTAGGTATGTAAGGAAAGCACTTTTTAAATTCTTGAAAGACATTAGGTTTGTGTTTAGATCGGAAGGGTGGAAGAATTGGTGCTGCACATTCTGTAAATTAGATGGCGGTATGCACCTGAAAATTGCTTGCAATCCGCCATTAATGACAAGAAGAAGAATTTTAACACACATGCACAGTCCGGCTATCCAGTTGTGACCGGCTATCCACGTGACTTCGCTACGTCACTTCGTCCGTTGGCTTTATGCTTATAAACGCGAGAGATTTGGACATATAAATTAATTATTCATCTAGTGGTCTGGCATGTGGGTTTTTATACGTCTGAATTTAATATATAAATCACCTGAGGGAAATCAGGGGGAACGTAAAAAGTCTTTTGATTAATGGAGCAACTTACAGGTGCATACCGTCATCTACAAGACTATGCAGCGCCCATGCCTTCACCCTTACGATCTGTACGTAATGCTTTTCAAGAGTTTAAACAGTGCAGTTTAAACAGTCTTCCTCACCCCAAGTAAATCCTGAAGATTGGAGAAAAACTATCATTGCGATTTTTGGGGGGGTTGCGATGTATTGCGATATTATGCTGCGATATTAAACAATATATAAAAATAATCAAAATTAGAAAAAAATCACATTGCGATATACAGTATATTGCCAAGGCTCCACACTTTTTGCATTGGTTGAACTGGTTGCACCTAACTTTTATCTTTGCACCAGCACAATACCTGGTAGCTCTCACTTACACAATGAATGAATGAGTTGGCACAGCACATTTCAAACTGAGCTGTTTAGTTTATCCCAAGTTTAACGATGACTAACACATATGTGCCTTTGATCGCAGAGATACCGAGGCTTCTCAGGCCAGATTAAAGCTACAAACCTGTCAATCATTGTTAACGTTAACCCTTGAGAGTCGAAGGACACGCCGGCGCGTCCTCAGCGCACGTCGTCTTTGAAGCGCCCTCACGTTTTAATTACGTCACCCACATGCCGTTGGTTGTTCTCGTTTTAAAGTGCGGAAGTTGCGGTTTACTCTCGTTATTATTTGAAGTCAATCGACCAACTAAAACGTGAGATATTGTCATTTAAGTTTTATAGTTTTATTGTCCTCTCAAAAAAACATTAAAACGCTGCATGGATCATTTGTTAATGTCTATATTTCCATCATTTCTTGTCCTTTTTCAAAACGGAAGCTCCATGAAAAAAACACAAATCAAACGAACCCTTTCGAAGTCACAGTGGAAGCACAAAATGCGTTTTTTGTCATAAATATAACTGCCGTGCGAGGTTCCACCAAACGAGAGGGAGGAGTGTTCTGAAGCAGCGAGGTGGCGAGCGACGGCCGTTTGGATCGAGCAGCGACTTTGTGTGACTTTGAGAATGAACGGAAAACTAAATTTAGCGCAAGCAATTCTGCTTTTTGATCAACTTGAGGAAGAGGATGGTCCAAATTCGTCATCATCGTCTTCTTCGGAAGAGTCCTCGAGTGAAGATACTGACGGATTTGAACACGTGGATGACGCCATCGACGAGCAGAGGTAAGCCAACTCACTTTTTTTTTTTTTTTTTTTAATGCTGAAAAAGTTTCTTTTGAAAGTTTGAAGTTGAAGTTTTGAAAGTTAATTTTGATGCAATATAAGTGTGTGTTTGTGTATATAATAATAAAATGTGCATATCAGATCAAAGTCGTACGTGCACTGTGTGTATCCCAGGCAGGAATTTATAATTTGTGGTGGTGTTCTTTCTATATGAAGATTAGGGATGTAGCACTTATTCAGCTATGGTATTCTTTCTATTGTCATACATATAGATTTCCATTATTATTTATTGCTGTATATATTTTTATTTTATACTTTATTATTTTCATAAATACTAACTTTTTTTCATGTACATTTATAGTGACAATGAAAGTAAAGTGAAATGAAAATGGAAGGGTGGAAGGGTGGAAAGAGGACCGACACCCCATGGAAGTGTGGGCTGTGGGATGTAGCCCTGTGTCCCAGGACGAAACTGCTTTTCGGAGTGGCATGCCTGAAAAAAAATTAACTTGTTTATTGTAAATATTTTTGAAAATACTTTTTTTCCTAATGTTATATATATATATATATATTTTTTTTTTCCCCCACAATCAGTCTTCTCAATTTGTGTATATAAATGTGTGTTCAAGAAGCTTGATTGTGTGTACATAGTTTTCATCAGGTGATGGGCCGCAATACCTAAACTCATAAAGAGATGGCCTCTAAACACTTTTTGTGTTAGATGTTATATATTTTTTCACTGTTCTTCACTGTTTGGTCTGCTGTATATAACCGGTTTTGACTAGAGCATGTACAAAGGCAAAAAACGCCTATGGCTATACCTGTTGTTTATGTTGAATTGTCAAATATAAGACTATTTATTCTAAATTTTTTTCGTTGAATGTTCATCCTAACATGTTGAATAAATATTACAAAGTTTCAAAACGGTTCGTTATGCATGTTTGGTTGTCAATTGGACATCAATATTAAAAATTTTGACAAAATGATTTTGGAATTTTTGGTCTTTTTGGGCCCAAAATGATGATTTATAATTGGTCAGTGAAGGAAACAACAGTTTGGACATGAAGTTCAAGGTGTCACAAAAAAGGGACCAAACCAGGCCATCGTAAACAATTCTTTCTTTGAAATATAAAGGCAACTTCAAAGGCATGCAAAATCAGACAAAATAGGCCCAGACCTTAATGGGTTAAGTACCAAACGCCAGCTGCACTGGTGACAAAAAAAACTCCAAAACCGTTTGGTCGCATTGTCTAGCAATAGGGAGGGTGAGAGGCTGTGGCACTGTATGAGCACAAAGCAGAAAAACATGTATATTTTTTTAACTAAAAACCCGAACCTTTAAAAAATGGCGCGGTCAGCCCGGTTTCCGATTACGTTATCGGATCGGGGACTTCTCTAATATATATCATGCCGTTTAATCCAAGCTTGCTGTTGAAGTCAGTATACATCTCGACTAATGCAATCTTCTTATATGCTTGCAAGCATGACCAGTTGTTTTTCACTGAAACTGCTGATAGTTAGTTTTGCCTCAGATAGTCATGGACTTTAACTGCCAACAATAATCATGGATTTTTAACTGCCAACCAGCAAGGCTCATGACTTATTTTTTCAAGATCCACAGGAAGAGTCAATCACCAAACAGACACACCTCCTTTTAAGTACAATATAAGCAACGCCAAGCTCTCTCTTCGGTGTGCATTTCTCTACACAGCTTTGTTCTGTCATTGAATGCACCCAGAAATTTCTGAAATTAAAACTGCGCTGTATTAATCTCTTGCCTCCAGTCTTTATTCAACAATCCAGTCTGGCCATCTTACCTGAATTGAAAACGAACACGCGAAGGACCTGAAAGACTGCCTCCAACACTGTATATAAAAGAGAACCAGGATCTGTACACTTGCTGCTTTTATGAAGTAAAACAAAAGTTTGCATGTTAAAAAAAATATATATATATATTGCATGTCCTGCAATGTGACTTTTTCATATGTGGTCCCCAAAAGTGATGAAAACTCCTGGTACTCTGCAGATAATGTAGTGATGTTGAAATTATTTTTTCTAATGCTCTAAGAAAATGTCTCAAGGAGATGGAAAAAGTCCAGTTGTTACAGGTCAAAGGTTAATAATCCAGAGACACAGTGTGACATCCTAAAGTGAACCCAAAATACACCTGACACCACCTGTAAAGTCATCCCATGCTCCCGCTTTCTCCTCCGCCCTTGCGGCTGACTTTTGTGACTCTTCCTCTTCTCTCTTCTTTGTATTTCTCTGTCTTCTACCTCTCCAATCTATATTCTGTCCTCTGATCAGAGAACAAGGTGAGCGTCTCCCCTTCTGTCTCCCTTTTCTTCGCACCCCCTCTCGCGCCAGCGTTCTCACTCATGTTTAATTCTCGGCTTGACTTCCAGCTGAACTGCTTTTGTGGATCCTAATGAGTTCTGGCTCTTACAAGCGTCCTTCCCGCCACCTTTTGAAGGAGTGTGAAGACTCTGGAGTGTCCGGCCCTTTTGCTCTATCTTTGTCTATGCGACACCAACTTGTACGTGCTCATCAACTGGTCTCCTGCAAGCAGCCCTGCCAAGTTCTCAGTAGTGCTATACTATACATTTGTGAGTTTTACAAACTCGTGCCGTAGCTCCTGTTATGCCTCCGACTCTCATTAATGAGTCAGGCTTCTCATTCGAGAATCTATGCCCATTTCCAACTCCATAAGTGGACCGCTGGACACTTGAAGAAAAGGGCAGCAGCTGAGTCTCCAAGAGTGCTGTCATGTGACCGGCAACGAGGGGAAATGGACTAATTGATGACTCTTGGTTGGAAGAGCGCCACAAGGGCTTGGCCAGTCTTCCAGGAGTACATCTGGACCCTCCTCCACTGAGGAGGCAGCATTTTGCATCTGAATGAGGTCCGTCACCAGCTGGTCATGTGACTCTTATGCTCCATCCATCTTGCGTCTCGTTTGTTGCTGCTTTTCACAACATAATTTACATCTATTGTCTCCTCCGCTCTCTTCTTTCTCATTTAATCCTTTCACTGTCTCTTTGCTCCTGATCTGAATTCTCCTCTTTTCTCACTTTCAGTCTTGTCCTTCAGTGTAACCTTCCTCTCATTCTCAACTCGGGGTCGCTGTTTTCTCTCCCCTCTCGTTTTCGTCGTTGTTGCATGTCAAAAAGGTGGGAATTCAAAAACATCAATCTAATAGATTTACGAGAAACCAAAATTTGCATTTTTTTCCACAGTACATTCTGTGTGAAGCTTTTTTATTTAAATATAAGCAGTCATAGCCAAGTTTAAATTAACTGGATGTTTATTTTGTCTATTTTAATCAACTTTAGGGCATTTATTTAACTAATTCGCTGCCACTGACAGCGCTAGACGTCCAATCAATTTTGACTGGGAGAGATGAATGAATGAATGTTGAAGGAAAAAAGTCGAATTTTCCTTTTTACAGACTATTTTATTTTCTTAACGAACAGGAGATGACGATTGTTAGATGAAATTGTGCCATATATAACTGCATTTATTCGCATGCATTCTCATAACGTTATATTTTAATCTACCAGTAAAAGTACCTTAACTGGCCTTCGCAGACTGTAAATTTTGCCTCCACAGGGAAACTGTAAATTATTGAATTTTCAAACTCTCCTTCTTTACTTCCCCATAAGTGGGCGACTCACCCAGTGATATATGGTACAAGGGTAAGAACGCATTGTTTAGCGGAAGGCCGAGATAGGGTCACAGGTCGCCATGTACCCACAGAATAAGCCAAAGGCTGACATCGGCGTCTGGACTGGAGGTTCACGAGAGGCCTCTCATCGGGACACCCGCTCTCCACGTCATCTCAACATCACATCACCGCATGTCCTTAGTATGCTAATTTGTTCTCAAGTGGAGTACATAAGGAATGTGCCTGGCTGTAGGATTTCACTGATATTTCTGCTGTTCTGTTACTACACAGGGTAAGAGAACTATCAGCCAGATATCTGTAACTGTCGATTGCTTTATCTCTGGAATCAATATACTCGGATGAAATTGCAACTTCAGATCTGTGACTCTTTATTCAGATTGGCATTTAATTATTAGTATAGTCCTGCACTGGGTAAACGAACACGACAAAAGTATTAATTATTAATTAATTATTGACATAAGTAATACTGTTTGCCCTTTGGCATTTTATACATTTGATGTCTGACACGATACACAATTTAGGAACAAAAACAAAGCATAAATCACCTATGATATATACATTTATTAAGAAAAGATTCATTTAAAGCCGGCCAGTCGGCCACAACAGGTCCTGCTTCGACCTTAGAAATCATCCAGTTTATTTGTACCGTACGGTACACAAGAAAGCCCGCAAACAGTTTGCTGAAGACATGTCAACAAAGGACAGGGATTACTGAAACCATGTCCTATGGTCTGATGAGACGGGCGGGCTTTCTTTTGTACCGTCTTCAGAAGAGGCTTCCTCTTGGGGTGACAGCCATGCACACCAATTTGATGTACTGTATAGTGCGGCGTATGGTCCGAGCACAGGCAGACCTCCCACCTCTTCAATCTCTGCAGCAATGCTGACGGCACTTCTGTAACGAGTCACATGACATTTTGGGGGGAAAATGACAAGCAGTACTCAATTTGGACATTTAGGGATGTACGTAGTTTCTAAGGAGTGTACTCACTTTTGTTGCCAGGGGTTTAGATATTAATGGCTATATTTTGAATTATTTTGAGGGGAAAATAAATTAACTCTATTATATAAGCTGCACACAGACTAGTTTTCATTTTGTCAAAGTGTCATTTTGTTAGTGTTGTCCCATGAAAAGATATACTTAAATATCTGCAGAAATGTGTACTCACTTTTGTCATACACTGTAAATAAAGGGCAAATCTCCTGTCTTAAGTATCTTTTTCTCATTCCTCTATTTGTACTTTCAGTTCCCAAATAAAAAGTAATAAAAACTTTCTCATGGAACAATCTCTTGAATACCAAAATAACCCCCCCAAAAAAACCAAACAAACAAAAAAAAAAAAAGGCCAAAAAAATAAAAAATCAATGAATCAAAAATCTCAAAATTCATTCATAAAACGTATTTATCGCCCAGGTCTATTTCAGATCTATTCTTTTGTTATTGATCTTTAGCTGTAGTTTCAAACCTGTATTTCATTTTTTATGTGCTATATATATCTGCAGGTTGGCAAATGGGAGAATGGCTCCCTCTCCATGAAGTACCACGTGTGGCCTCGCTATGAACTATATGGTGGAATTGCAACCAGGGAGGATGACCACTTGTCCATTGTAACGCTGGAGGAGGCTCCTTTTGTCATTGTGGAGGACGTGGACCCACTTAGTGGGACTTGCATGAGGAACACCGTGCCCTGCCGCAAACAGATCAAAACATTGTGAGTGTCCATTTTATGTAGGTATATGGAGTTTACTGAATCTTACATAGCCCTTTGATTTAAAATTGTAGTCATTTTAGATTGTTTGAATACTCTTTACTCTGCACATCACTTTATTAGGAACCTTACATATTAAACTCATCAGCTACCACTGGCGTCGCTAGATGTCCAATGCATTTTGGCTGGGAGAGGCAAATGAACGTATTCACCCCCCTCAAAATGGATTGGACGTCTAGTGCTGTCAATGGCACTGAAAAATGAGCATTCACTCCACTTACACTTCACTTCAGTTACAGTTCAAATGAATTGGACCTTTAACATTTTCAATGGAAGGCAATGAGGTAAGTACTTTGAAATTTAAATAAATGAATGAATAAATAAATAAAATCGATCAACTTTATTGTGTTAGTAGAGGCCATAACATGTTTTTATTCATTATTTATTGTATTTTTATGAACAAAATCACATTAAAATCACCACGTATGTGGACAACAAATGTTAATATAAAAGCTGTCATGAGCCGATTTGTGATGTGCACACATGTGGACACCAGGTCTTTATGAGGTTGTTTTTTTAAATTACCAAATATAGTCAGTTGCTCTATAAAGGGTTGATGAACGGAACTAATCATGTAACTTCCTCTAAATATGCAGGAATCAGACAAAGGAACCTGGGATCTACATCAAGCGTTGCTGTAAGGGCTTCTGCATCGACATCCTAAAGAAGATCGCCAAGTCAGTCAAGTTCACGTATGACTTGTACCTGGTTACTAATGGCAAACATGGAAAGAAGATCAACGGAACTTGGAACGGCATGGTGGGAGAGGTAAAGAGCTTCTTATTTTGTTCTATTCTCTTCATTTGTTATGCCTACATATTTGTAGTAGTAGGAAAAGTGCAAGCAGGCATTCCAGTCGGCCACAGTGGTTAAAATGGGACCCCCCCCCCCTAAAAAAAAATACATTGGTGTGTTCAATGTATTTATTCAGATTTAGCATTGGAAAGAGATACATAAAAGACATGATTTTCCCCTTTTTCCCAAAGTATAATTCTTTATTAAATTCTTCATTGAGTGATTCCTCTCAAATTAACACATGCTGCTTAGAACAGCGCACCACACCACACAATGAGTTGCCATAGCGACTACAGCCAATGTTTGAAAAGTTAATGAGTCGGCGGCCTTTGAAATGTTGAAAGTTGTCTGGCCAATTTAAAAAAGCTCCCATGTTAGTCATGGAATCTGTGACAAAGGGCAGCCTTGGCGGAGTCCAACCCTCAATTCGACTTACTGCCGGCAATGCGGACCAAACTCTGACACCGGTCGTACAGGGACCGAACAGCCCTCACCAAGGGGCTCGGTACCCTGTACTCCCGGAGCACCCCCCACAGGGCTCCCCGATAGGGATGGGAATCGAAATCCGATTCCAATTCAGAACCGGTTCCTTGTGTTTCGAGGCCTCAACATCACAATGAAAAAGCCTGAATGATTCCTTTAACGATTCCTAAAGACGTATATTGCGTTGTGACGTGTCTTGTTGTCCAGACGCATCAAACTAGCATGGCGCCAAGAACCACCCGCTCCAAAGTTTGGCTACACTTCACCAGGAAAGAGGGTGAAAATGAAAGGTTACGATGGTTTAGCACGAGCATTGCAGCCGTAAACATAACAATGACAGCACGTAGGTTCAAACGCTCGAAAGTGTGTCTTTACTTCACGAGGAAAAATTACAACAAAACGACTTGCAGTCTTGCAAGGTGGAGATAACTGCATCAGGAGGGAATAAGACTGCACTGTCCTCACAGAGACGTTAAGGCTTAGTCCTGGCTATATAGCTAGCTAAACTCCCAAATGAGGATACAGAAGACGTTGGTATAATTTGCTGACTTTAGTGAAACTAAAAATAGAAATGAAACAAATCAATTTCGTCCCTAATAACAAACAGGTTTGCATCAACGTAAATCAGCGATGATTAGCTGCTAATACAGCTAAACGGTTAGCATGCGTTCGCTAGCATTAGCACATCGTTCAAACTACTACACAACTGGATTTAAGTGTCCGATCGCGAGTGGAAGCACACAACAACAACACTAAAGACGATACATACAGGCGTTGTCTCCGTAGATATTTTACAAACATTAAAAAAGAACGTAGGCTCGTAGCAGTGTTTTTCTTCACGTGAACGCGTTCTTCTTCGCGTGAGGAAGCGCAAGGGCGCCCCCACTTGAGCGTGAAAGCGCCATAAAAACTAATGCATTTCAATATACTGGTAAATAATACGCTTTAACAGGGGTCCCCAAACTACAGCCCGCGGGCCGGATACGACCCGCCCCCACATTTGGTCCGGCCCCTGAACAATACCAGAGAGCATTTTGAATTTTTTTTTTTTCTTAATAGTGTTATTTATTTTCTGGCCCTTTTCTGTGAAGAACTCAGAGAGGGTTATTTGGTTATTATCTATTTGATTAATAGTGTTATTATTTATTATTATTATTATTATTATTATTATTATTATTATATTATATTATTATTTTTATTTTATTTACTTTTGTTCTGAAAGGGTTATTTGATTGCGGCTTCCTGAAAAGCAATAATTTTTTTACATTTCGGCACTCATGCAATCGTCACACTTTTTCTGTGTTCTGTTCAAACTGACCCCGGCCCCTCATCAGTTAAAAGTTTTGTGGCCCTCACAGGAAAAAGTTTGGGGACCCCTGCTTTAACACATTTTGCCAACGGCAGAACAACGACCTATATGCCAATATTCATTCATTCATTCATTGTCATATTTTTTATTTCAATTAGAAAAATATTTCAGTAAAATGTTACACATTCTTGTGCATTTGTCACTTATTGCCACAGTTAATATTGAGGCTTTGGGCCTCTTTTGACCTCGTTGTTAGTTTGTAAGGTTGTGACTTCTGATTAAACTCGATGTCAATCAAAACGTTTGTTCTTCTTTTTCCCCAAATTAGAATCGATAAGAGAATCGATAAAGAATCAAATCGTTAAGCAATACCGATAATGGAATCGGAATCGTAAAAATCCTATCAATTCCCATCCCTACTCCCCGATGCACACGTTCTAACCCTTCTCCAGATCCACAAAACACATGCAGACTGATTGGGTGAACTCCCATGCACCCTCGAGGACCCTGCTGAGGGTGTAGAGCCGGTCCACTTTTCCACGGCTGGGACGAAAACCACACTGCTCCTCCTGAATCCGAGATTCGACTTCCCCATGGACCTTCCTCTCCAATACCCCTGAATAGACTTTACCGGGGAGGCTGAGGAGTGTGATCCCTCTGTAATTGGAACTCCGGTTCCCCTTCTTAAAAAGAGGGACCACCACCCCGGTCTGCCAATCCAGAGGCACTGTCCCCAATGTCCACGCGATGTTGTAGAGGCGTGTCAGCCACGACAACTCCACAACATCCAGAGCCTTTAGGAACTCCGGGCAGATCTCATCGACCCCTGGGGCCTTGCCACCGAGGAGCTTTCCAACCACCTCAGTGACTTCAACCCCAGAAATCGGAGAGCCCCCTCGGAGTCCCCAGATTCTGCTCCCTCAAAGGAAGTCGTGTCGGTGGAATTGGGGAGGTCTTCGAAGTATTCTCCCCACTGACTCAGGACGTCCCGAGTAGAGGTCAGCAGTGCACCAATTTCACTATACACAGTGTTAATAATGCACTGCTTTCCTCTCCTCCGACGCCGGATGGTGAACCAGAATTTCCTCAAAGCCGTCCGGAAGTCATGTTCCATGTCCTTGGCAAACTCCTCCCATGTCCGAGTTTTTGCCTCGGCGACTGTCGAAGCTGCTGTCCGCTTGGCCAGCCGGTACTTGTCAGCTGCCTCAGGTAGGCCTCCTTCTTCAGCTTGACCGCATCCCTTACCGCTGGTATCCATCAGCGGGTTCGGGGATTGCCGCCACGACAGGCACCAACTACCATGCGGCCACAGCTCCGATCGGCCGCCTCAACAATGGAGGTGCAGAGTGTGGCCTACTTGGACTTAATGGCCCCCACCTCCCCCAGGACAAGGGAGAAGTTCTGCCGTAGGTGGGTGTTCAAGCTCTTTCTGACAGGGGATTCTGTCAGACGTTCCCAGCAGACCCTCAAAATACATTTGGACCTGCCAGGTCCGGCCAGCATCTTGCCCCGCCATCGGAGCCAACACACCACCAGGTGGTGATCAGTTGACAGCTCCGCCCCTCTCTTCACCCGAGTGTCCAAAACAT
This sequence comes from Corythoichthys intestinalis, assembly GCF_030265065.1. NCBI lineage: Eukaryota > Metazoa > Chordata > Actinopteri > Syngnathiformes > Syngnathidae > Corythoichthys > Corythoichthys intestinalis. The sequence continues at coordinate 15,780,855 of NC_080410.1, forward strand.
GCGGCAATCCGATGACACGATTACAAAGTCGATCATCGAACTTCGGCCTAGGGTGTCCTGGCACCAAGTGCACATATGGATACACCTATGTTTGAACATGGTGTTCGTTATGGACAAACCCTGACAAGCACAGAAGTCCAATAACAGAGCACTACTCGGGTTCTGATCGGGGAGGCCGTTCCTCCCAATCACGCCCCTCCAGGTCTCACTGCCATTGCCCACGTGAGCGTTGAAGTCCCCCAGAAGAACAAGGGAGTTCCCAGAGGGGGTGCTCTCCAGCACACCCTCCAAGGACTCCAAAATGGGTGAGTACATAGGCACAAACCACAGTCAGAACCCGTCCCCCCACCCGAAGGCGGAGGCGTGGCTACCCTCTCGTCTACCGGGGTAAATCCCAACGTTCAGGCACCAAGCCAGGGGCAATAAGTATGCCCACACTTGCTCGGCGCCTCCCACTGTGGGCAACTACAGAGTGGAAGAGAGTCCAACCCCTCTCGAGAGGATTGCTACCAGAACCCAAGCTGTGTGTGGAGGATTGCCCAACTATATCTAGTCGAAACTTCTCTGCCTCACACACCAGCTCGGGCTCCTTCCCTGCCAGAGAGGTGACATTCCATGTCCCAAGAGTTAGCTTCTGCAGCTGGGGGTCAGACCGCCAAGGCCCCCGCCTTTGGCTGCCGCCCAACTCCCAACGCACCCGACCCCTTTGGCCCATCCCACAGGTGGTGAGCCCAAGGGAAGCAAAGCATAAATGAGCCCACATTTCAGACTTATAAAATGACTAATCCGAGCAACCACTTGAGGGCGACGTAAACAAATCTTTACTCGGATTAGTCCAGTGTTGTTGTTACTTCAGCAGACTGCAAGGCAATACTGTTGTTACAGCCAACTATTGGTTGGGAGTAGACGTGCAGCCAATAAATTGTTTATTTCCACCAAAAACACACGTGCACAATACAGACGGATTTTGAATTTTAATTATCATAATTGTGTGACATAATATTGCATTATTTCTCAGAATAGATTTTTTTTTTACCCTAACCCCAATCATTAAGTGTCCTAACACGGTTCCTAAACCCCAACCCAAAGACATTTGAACCATTGTCAACTTTATATCAATTTTCTAAATGGCACTGAATTCTTATTAAGTCTTACTTGCCAGACATAAAATCAGACATAATCCCTTAAAAAGTATCATTTCAGTAAAACGTAAAGGCTTATTACGAGACAGTTTTTACTTGTTCCACTGGCAGATTTTTTTAAAAAAACTCATTATGAGCAAAATGTAACTTGTTTAAAAATATATATGTATATATTGCTCATTTTTTGAAGTGTTTTTTTTTTTTTTTTTTCAGTGCGGGAAGGCGTTCACACATTGAGTATGGACTAAAACTGTATGTTAGTCAGGCCCTCTTTCAGGGCCAGCGACTCTGGCTGAAGTCTTCGAGAAAGTCTACTCAGATTAACTTCAAATTTATATAAAATTCAGTCCTGCTTTTCCTTAATGGAATGCTCATGTATTGCCACATTTTGAGTATGATTATATATTACAGGAAAGGGGATGCTAAAATGCCCTCCACACTTGGATAGTGTGGGAAGTTGCCATCAGTTTACCGACCGCCACTTTGTTTTGGGTTGGTTTGAATAAACCTGTCCAGAGTTTATCACAAGAGACTTGCAATTATGTGTGGGTGAAGGTGAAAAATGTCTGCCTTTCTTCCCATAGGCCAAATGAACTCTCCTATATTTAGCTCCCCTGTCTGAAGGATGAATTTCCTCACGGAAATTTGTTTTCATACCTTCAATTTTGAGCAGCCCAAAACAGGTCAGTGGGCTCTTAACATTCTATAATAGACCCCAGGCCCGAGTACAGCTTGTTGTCAGTTCTCGTACATCAACCCGTTACAGCAGCGAGCTGCACTTCTGCTGTCTTGCTAGTCGTTTGGTAATGAAGGAAAAGGTAAGCAGATCAATAGCAGCTCAAAGGTCGCAGGTTGAAAACATATCTGTGTCCACCTATGAGAACAGTCAAATCTACATCACCTTCACAAGTCACAGGCACCATGACGTGTCCATTTTTCCCTGCTACTCACTATTCAATTTGTATTAAACCGACCCATTTCATCTATTATATAAAGCCATTTAAGTCACCCTGCTGGGCCAGCTAGTGTCGTTAGTGTGCTCTGAGCTATAAGTGTGGTCACCTGTAATAAACTCCATCACCCTAGCTAAAAGCGTCATAATGTGCTGTCTCCTCCTCGCACCCACAGATGAATGGTCATTAGGAAGAGGGAGGGGGGCATTTGTCAAACTCTCTAACGCACACACAAACACGGTGAGCGAGCAACACAGGGATCAGAGTAAAGGCAAGGGTGCAGACACATGGACACAGACTGATTATTGTACAAATGTCAGTCTCTTTGTCTTTTGCACTCATTTTCTGACATGCTCTCGCATCTTTGCCACACACAAACACCCTACAGCTCTGCTGTATCCTCCCTTGTCTATAGAGACTGGTCGTGTCCTTCTTTTGTTGGAAAACAGCCAAAATGACAGTAGATCTCAAACTCTTAATGGACTGAGATCTGGAGTGATGCTGAGACCCATACACGCACACACACATTCCCACGCACACATACAGCCACTCTGGAGGACGTGGCTCAGCATACTCTTGAAGAGTTTCTGAGATGACTTAATGCTTTTTCCACAATTTGTCAAAGCTTCCAAAGGCAATAGATCAAAATGGCCGAATCTTATAATTGCTTCTACATTTAGTTAAGTTTTTGTTTACTGCAAGTGTCACAGATTACCGTTCATTGCCATTCAGACTCATCAACTAGAATCTGTCTGACCATTAGACCTGGGTGATAAATCAATTTAATAAATTGGATTTGATTTAATTTTCTTTATATTTATTAAAACTGAAATTCTAGCAACCAGTTCAATAAATTATTTCATTAGAAAGAGTTTCTTTGTCAAGTTGTTACCATATTCTCCGCACTGTAAACCGCACCTAAAAGCCTTCAATTTTCTCAAAAGTCGACAGTGCGCCTTAAAATCTAATGCGCCTTATATATGCATAAAAATTGGTTAATCATGGCATGATATTCCCTTTAGTGCAGCTTCATCTAGTGGATTTATATCGCAACCACCACCACTACTACTACTACCACTACCACTACTGCGCCTTATAATGCAGTGCTCCTAAATATGAAAACAGTTTTAAAATAAGCCATTAATTGAAGGTGCGCCTTATATTCTTAATGCGCCTTAAAGTGCGGAAAATACAGTACTTTGTATTTGGGGGATGACAGCACAAATAGGGAGAGAGAAAAAGATATTTTTGCAGTTTGAAGTTTGCATGTTATTTACATTACTTTGTTCAGCATTCAAAATGTTTCTTTTTTAACCTCACCCTACCACCTAAAGACCTCACATTTTGGGTCATGTCGGCAACAATATTCATATTTTGAACTCAAGACCAAAAAAAAAAAAAAAAAAAAAAAAAGAGTTCATTTGTGGACACGAAATCTCCATTGTATATATTTCTTGTCATTAATCATTTGATTTGTTTTTATAAATAAATGAAAATGTTAAATAAAAAAATATTTTAAAAAAATAACATATATTTATTCTAGTTATTGCTCATAATGACACTCCTACACTGACAGCGATAGACGTGCAATTGATTTAAACTGGAATTTTGGGTGACAAAATTGGTAATTTTATTATTTAGCCATATCGCCCAGCCCTGCTAACCATGATCTAATCTAATGTGTTACGCCACCTATAGGTTTCACACACACATGCAAACGTGCCGAGACGCTCACACAAACTGAGATCCTTGCTCGCTCACTCATTCTCAATAACACCCACGTGGGTCACTTTCATAACACGGAGAGAACATGTCGTAGGAGGGAGATGGAGAGAGCAAATGGAGATAGAGGAAGTGAGTACACTGCCACACGGGCTCATTCTCTCTCCGTGGAGACCTTCACTCATTTAGGCACTAACACGTGCGCACAGGTGAACCTACACGTCAACGCTTCCATCCTGACAAATAAGAATGCAAGTGCGCATGCAGACACTGACAACCAGGTCGGCTGTCGACAACTTGCAGCGTAGATTAGCAACTGTCTTTTCATCCACTTCACAGGTGTGGAACAAAGGTTCACTGACATCTCTTTATGACACACTCATGCACAAGCACACAAACTCTCACAGACTGGAGCTTTGACTCATGCACACTTTGTTAACTCGACAGTCTCGGCCCACTTTAGCCCAAATTAGGGGCTAAATATACTACCTGTGCTGGGCTACAGTGGAAAATGGGAGTGCAAGTAAACGTAGCAGAGGTGCTAGGACGCCTATTTTGAGTAGACATGACCATTTGCGATAACCCACTTTCTTCTGTCTCCTCCCCTGGTGGGCAGTAAGAGGTTCCACCTTCGCCTACTTCCTTTGCAAATTAGTGGCAGTTTAAATGGCCGCTTTGCGACACGAAGACGCAATGACTGTGTTGCGGAGCGGCCTCGCGTTCGTATGGTGTCGGGGAAGACTGAAGGCAAAGACGCAAATTTTGGAATTCTGCCTCCAAAGTGGAAGAATTTGATTGCGGGGGCTTGAGTGGGGCTTGCTCCGCATGCATATCAAAAGCTCCCGCGGCGCGGGACCACGCCGATGATGTCAGCACTCGTACACGTCACATTGGGTGTGCGCAGCGGTGCTAATAAACATTAAAAACAGCAAATATGGCGGAACGTCGGCTTTCATTCACTGTTTTAATAATATTTTTGATTTAAATTGGTTGAATGTTTCCATTTTTGTGCCTTTTTGAGCAAAAGAAAATGCCATTGCTTGGAGTGGGCAGGCATGTTGTCTTCCGGGCTGAGTAGGTCAAAGTGCATCATTCGCTGTCGCCTCGTAAATCTTCACTGCCCCCTAGGGCTTGGCATGAATACTACATCGTTTTCATGCGGAATTGCGACATTGTTCGAACGGAGATGGAACCATATAAATGCAAACATGAAATTTTTCATCTTCTTGGAGAGTCACCATGTAAATGGCCCATTACATACACTCTCTGGATATGTACTGGTACTTACAAACATACTGCCACACAATCTGTTGAAAGTCAAGAAAACTTTGTCAAGAATGAGGCTTTTGTGGAAGTATTTACCGTAATTGTCGGACCATAAGGCACACCTGACTATAAGCCGCCACCCATCAAATTTAACACGAAAATGGTATTTGTTCATAGATAAACCGCACTCCACTATAAGCTGTGCTCACTGTACAATGGGATATTCACACCAAAAGATGTTAACCGGTAAATCTTCATTTGACAGTGGCATCATAAGACTGTCTAAGATTAATTTGGCCATCACTGCTCCCTTGGAGGAGACAGTCAACCTCTGCTGCCACCTGCTGTCAACACTGTTGTCATCTAACATGCCTCCTAGCATGCATTGCAGCACTACAGATGTAAATAACAATCGGCATTCATGTTATGTGCTAATTATTTCTTCAGTTACTGTTCCAGTTGTTTCATTAATTGCTAGCTAAATTATTTGGTAACACTGTATTTGACAGTGGTGCCATAAAACGGCCATAAGACCGTCATAATTATGATATGACACTGCCATGAGCATTAATGAATGCTTATGACAGATGTCATTTTGTGCTATACGACAAATGTTCTCATTTTTGAATGGATGTAAAAGATCCGAGCTGGACATAAATGGAGTTAGTGACATAATTTTCCAGATGATACTTAATTACATCTGTCATAAGCATTCATTAAGGCCCATGATGGTGTCATGTCATAGTTACGACGGTTTCATGTTGCCGCTGTCAAATAAAGTGCTACCTATTAACCCAAATCAGTCATTCTTATTCGTTATAAACTACAATCACATTGAAATAGAGATGCACCAAAAATTTGGTTGCTGAAAGTGTTTTTGCTGAAATGTGACTAAAAATGTGGTTTGGGTTTCGGTCCAAAACAGTTTTTTTTTTTTTTTTTTTTTTTTTTACTGACATTGAGGTACTGAAACTGGAATTTGCTTTGACACAAGCAAAAAAGCTAGATAGCGTGCCTTTTTCTTAGGCTTTGTTAAAAAAAATAATTAGCTTCCTCATGCTTATGTATATTCATTATTTTCATATTCAGTTTTTGGTGTTGGCCAAAAATTTCCATTTTGGTGCATCCATACAATAACAAACACTAGTTGGATCTGGAATTTATTCCCTACACTCTTCCCTGATCTCAGTTTTTGTTTGTGTGTGCAAATATGCGTAATGTGAGAGCTCATGCATCTGTTTTGTTCTTCATTTTTTAGCGAGGATGACAGGTGCTACTTTGATTCTGATAATTTCATTTTATACCAACCAAACCTGCTATTGGTTTCATTGGAAAGTGCACTGTATTACCTCTCAGCTTTGGACTCGCTCAGTGGGGTTGCTGGATATCAGTGCAAAGTGATCGATGTCTAGACAGCTGTTAATACGCTCTGATTGCAAGGTCTGACTTGGAAAAAAACAACAAAGACCAATATTAGCTTCTGATGTATTACATCACTGAATGTATTTCAGTGCATTTAATCTTTCATCTACAGTCTAATATGAGATGCATTATAATTGTGAAGCAAGAGATGCAGAAATGTTTGTATTCAAAACAAAGACACAGTGGATATTAAAGTTTTCAACAAATAGTATTTTATTATGCCTGGAAGGAGAGAGTTACATGTATATACTGTTTCATCTCACAATAACAGAGTGTGTGGACTGACTGTCCTCTTTGTTGAACACGCGTATCTCAAGGATTTTTGCTCGTAAATATTGAACTTGTTTAACATTTACAATTGTCAGCCTTGATTGGGGAGGAGAAATATCCACTAACACGCCAAATGCCACAGCATAATTCTCACGACTATAAGAGAATGAGAATCTTTGGACTATATACTGTTTTTGTTGATAAACACTGATGCACTCAATCTACAGCTGCTACTGTAAATGTTGTAGAAAATCTGGAATACTGTCATAATTTTTCAAGCTTAGTGACTTGTGTCTTTCATTCAAGGACCAAATATTATATAGTTTTGCCAATACAATGGTACCTCGACATACAAATTTAATTCGTTCCCTGAGCTGGTTTGTATGTCGAAATGGTCATATATCGAAACAGATTCCCCCGTAAGAATACATTATAATTCGATTAATTTGTACACCAGGTACAATTACAAATAGTGATGAGTCAAATTTTACGTCATATGTCGAAAAAAATAGTGTGTCGAGGTATCAAAGAATATAATGTATGTGCTTTGGCTCAATAAAGGTTGTGGGATGAGTTTGCAGTTAATGCAAGATCAAACAATAGAGCAAAAAGTCCTTCAGGACACCTTGATATATAACCTCAGGAGACTCCAATCTGGGAAAACAGGCAGTTACTCGTCTTGCATAAAATGCGAACCTTGAGGATGAAACGACATTAAAGGAATTGATGAATGTAATGAATACAATTAGAAAATAAAGTTTTGCAGTAAAAGATACAATTGTCCTAACGCTACTAACTGGATGGATAAACATGTTCACTGTTCACATAGCCAGGGAGAATGGATGCCTAATATTAGGGCTGGGTAATGTGGTCTAAATAAATAAATCATTTACACAAAATTTGATTTAAGATTTTTTTCTTCTTCTTCATTTTTTCCCTTCCCGCCGCATTTTTAAGGAGACAGTAAGAACAAAAGACAGAGAAAACACAAAATAAGTTTAATCCATTATAGGGCAATTATTGAACTCATTTACTGTCATTGACTTGCTAGATATTCAATTCATTTTGGATGAGAGGGGAGACAAAATGAATTGAACGTCTCGTGACATCAATTGCATTAAAACATGATCCTTCATAGCCAAGAGTGGAAAATTAACAAAAATAGTCATTTGACCTATAAAGTATGTACATAGCCAAAAGTAGAAAATTAACAAAAATAGTCACATGACCTATAAAGTATGTATATTATATGATGAACAAAAGTAATTTAAATAGCATAACATATCTTTTTCTCTCCACCCATTTGTGCAATCAGCCCCCCAAAAACAAAGTCATATGTTGACAAAGAAACTCGTGGAGCAGTCCATTTAAAAACAAAAACAAAGTCATATCTTGACAAAGAAACTCGTGGAGTAGTCCATTGAAAAACTGGTTACTAGATTTCGTATTTGGGAAAAAAACAAGAAAAAAAATTGCTTCAACCATTTGCAATACAAATGTTGGCATGTTTTCCAGGTGGTGTTAAAAAATGCCCACATGGCCGTCGGCTCCTTGACCATCAATGAGGAAAGGTCAGAGGTCATCGATTTTTCTGTCCCCTTCATCGAGACGGGCATCAGTGTCATGGTCTCCCGCAGCAATGGCACAGTTTCACCCTCTGCCTTCTTAGGTGAGCAAAGAGTTTTTTTTTTTTTTTTAACATTACAAAAGCTTGTGCCTTCTTTCTGAAGGCTTCCCATGAAAGTTAATTTGCATACTAGTCATATTTTTCATAGTGATTCTCCCAAAATTTTTACTACAAGTGCGTGCTAATGGCCATGGGGTTTTAACTCTGTCACTGCCATACACGATGTGGCTGTCTTCATCCTTTGGCTGTGAATTTAAACAAGTTCATCACTATTAAACATCCAATGCATTTGAACTGGGAGGGCTGCAACATTCGTGCATTTGCTGCAAGCCCTCCCACACCAAATGGTCTGGACGTCTAGCACTGTCACTGGAGCCCCTTTCACACACGCCGAAATACCGGGAAAATCGCGGGATTTAAATGGGTAGCCCTTATGTGTGAAACCAATTTCCTGGGTCAACTGACACGAAGATTACGCGGACATTTCGCGGGTCGCGTCTTAGAATAATGTCCGGGACTTTCCTGAGAAGCAGTGTGTGTGAAAGAGAAGGTGTTAAATTCCTGGGTCACAGCACGATGGCTGATGACGTAAATATCATGACGGGCCGATAGTCACTTCCTCTCTCTTTGCAGTAAGACGAAAAGTGGTAAACAAACATCGCATTTATCAACACAAGCTGGAAATAGCTAAATCAAACTGAAAACATAACGAAATCAAATCGCTACGGGATCGTAGAGGCGAGGAAGAGAGTTCATCGTCTATCTTTGGAAATGTGTGGTTGATTTTGTTGCCGATGTTAGGGTCCGCTACTCAGAAAGCAAGGTTGTACTTCAGCGCAGAAAACAAAGGAGGGATGCGTTCAAGGTAAATACAAACAAAAATACACGCGATCGCGGAAAAGGGGGTGTAACACAATGGGTCTGTGGCAGCAGAGCCGAGGAAGAGAGTTCATCGTGCATCTTTGGAAATGTGTGGTTTATTTTGTTGCCGATGTTAGGGTCCGCTACTGCGGAAACAAGGTTGTACTTTAAAGCCTGAAAACGACAGAGGGATGCATTTAAAGTAAATACAAACAAAACTACACACGATCGCGGAAAAGGGGGTATAACACAATGGGTCGGTTACAGTAGGTCAACGGGGGTCAATAATACTAACCTAAGCGGTAGACAGAGAGCTGATAAGACAACAACAGAAATACAGTACACTCAAAATATAGCGGATTTCAAAACAAGGGCGGTAGAGATGTCGAATGGTGCCCAGCAAGTAATATCTCGAGACCCTTCTCTTGGATCGCCTGGGCTTAAATACAGTCCTAATAAGCTTGAATTGGCTGCAGTTGGGACGTCAGGAACGCTCACTCTGGAACAAAACACGATTTGACCAACATTTTGACAGCCGATGCCGACCAATAATGACATAATGTTTGGCTATATATGCATGTTAAAAATAGAATAAAACATTAAGTCACACATTATACATCTTAACACTGCTTTTGTTTTTCCTGAGTTTGTTTTGTGAAGATAGACATACTGTATTAAACCCTTTTCCTCATATTCATATTTACCTAATCAGATGTGTAACCAATTTGTGGGGTCATGAAAGTTTTTGGAACTTGAATTAAGGGGTTGAATGGCAATTCCACATGTTAAGAAGAGTTGTAAAGCAACTTGACAATGCAATCACTGATCTGTATATGCTTATACCCAAGTACTGTATTTCACAGTTGATTAACATTTGTTTTTTTCTACTCTTTGTTTGCCATTTCCTTCCCACTCAACTCCACTTCTTCTACTCGGCCTTTTCTCAATCTGGCACACCATATTTTCATATTTCCTTTTATGCTCTCACCTCATTTTCCGATTCTCTTCGACACTTTCCCTGTGTTTCCCCTTCATTCGCAACATCACCTCTCTTTTTTTTTTGCCTCCCAATGACCTCCCTTTCCACACCACTGGTGTCTTTTTCATTTCACTTTGGGCCAACACTGCCTCCCTCTCACTCGTCTGCCTTCATCTCCCCCTCTCCTTTCTTTGCTGCTTTGCCCTCCAGAGCCCTTCAGCGCCGATGTGTGGGTGATGATGTTCGTGATGCTGTTGCTGGTGTCAGCATTTGCCGTGTTCATTTTTGAGTACTTCAGCCCCGTGGGCTACAACCGCTGTCTAGCTGACGGCAGAGGTGAGGCCCGCCGCTCAACGCACACTCCACACACGTAGATACAAAAACTAGGAAGAGGCATGCTGGTGTATATCATGGTGGGCATGGTGGGCATGGTGGGAGATGGTCACAGAGAGCTACTTTTGGGGCGTTTGTCTCACTCATCCAACAATTCTTTTTACAGCGATTGCATTTACTTGGATAATAATTTTCTTTTATCAGAGCTCCTAGGCCGAAATACTTTCAAAACAGCCATTGATCCAATAGGAACTGTACAGTTAACCCCCATTTATTGCTCAGAATTTAATAAAGCACACTTGAAAATATTCCCCAGGGCTTGTTCTCACTCTCACTTGGATAGTTCTACTCCTCTTAAGAGGCACAGCGTTCCTGCTTCAATTCCCCCACTTGAAAAGTGCTATAAAACTGACACATAAAGTAAGAAAGACTCAAGCATTCAGTAAACACCAAAATGTTTCAATCATTTAATGAAAAAGTGCACTAGCTTAATCCCAGCATATAATGTGGAACGGTGGGTTAAAATACAGATACTTAAATCACACTACAGTATACTGTAAACTGCAATTGTTGGGGTTAAGTAAGTAAATGTTTATGCAATATTAGTTTATATTATTCAGGTAACTATAGCTGAAATAACACCAAATATCAACTTGTTTGCTGCAAGCCCTCCCACATCAAATGGTCTGGACGTCTTGCACTGTCAATGGAGCCCCTTTCACACACACAGAAATACTGGGAAAATCGCGGGATTTCCCCAGGTCGACTGACACGGAGATTATGCGAACATTTCACGGGTTGCGTCTTAGGGGCCGTTTACATGGTCACTCTCCGAGAATACAAAAAATTTCAAATTTGCGTTTATATGGTTCAGTCTCCATTCGAACAATGTCGCAATTCCGCATAAAAACGATGTAGTATTCATGCCAGGCCCTAGGGGGCAGTGCAGATTTACAAGGTGACAGCGAAAGATGCACTTTGACCCCACCAAGCTCCTCAGCCCTGAAAAAAACATGCCCGCCCACTCCAAGCGATGGCATTTTCCTTTTGCTCCAAAAGGCACAAAAAATGGAAAAAAATCAACATATTTCAATTTTAAAATATTATTAAAACAGTAAATTAAAGCCGACGTGCCGCCATTTGCTGTTTTTAATGTTTAATAGTACTGCTGCGCACGGCCATGTGACACATGCGAGTGTCTACGTCATCAAAGCAAAGGCGGTTTCCATACATACTGTATGAACAGGCTGCGACCCCCGTAATCGTATTCTTCCACTTTGGAGGCAGGATTCAAAATTTTTCGTCTTCGCCTTCCGTCTTCACCGACACCATATGCACGCGAGGCCATTCTGCTACTCAGTCATTGCGTCTTCGTGTCGCAGAGTCGCCATGTAAACTACCTCTTAGTATAATGTCCGGGACTTTCCAGGGAAGCGGTGTGCGTGAAAGCAGGCGTTAAATTCCCGGGTCACGGCACGATGGCTGATGACGTAAATATCATGACGGGCAGATAGTCACTTCCTCTCTCGTTGCAGTAAGATGAAAAGCGGTAAACAAACATCGCAATTAACAACATAGCAAGCTGGAAATAGCTAAATTAAACTGAAAACATAACAAAATTAAATCGCTATTAAATCGGAAAATGAGGTAACTATAGCTGAAATAACACCAAATATCAACTTGCTGAGCTAATTCTCAGTCTCACACAGGGGCGTCACTATACCTAATACAATAGTGGGGCACAGCGGGGCACTAATGAGCCAACAATTTTTAAAAAAAAATCACTTATCTATTATAAAAAGTCAAAAATTGTGCTTTAAACTATATATAACCAAACCAAAATACATTTTTCAGTAAAAAAAAAAAAAAAAGTGACATTTTTTGTTTTTCAGCCATCAGTATTCAAAACCAAAATTGGGACATCTCTTGTGTAATAGTCAATTCACCTAAGCTCATGCTCATCAACTTCCATCTCTCCTTTACCTCTCCCTGTACTCTGCTGCTCTATTTGGGCTCGACAGAAATGGGGATGTATCACTGTAACTGTTATGCAATTAATTAATGATTCTCAACTGGTAAACTGTGACGTAAAAGTGGTTTATGTTGCCTAGATGGGTTACCTTGCTTACCTCTCTCATTCCTTCTTGCTGATTTATCCTTGCTACAAGCAAATAGCTTTCTAATATCCATTTGCAAGAGTAATGCTATTTGACTCAAATATAAATATAAATAAAAATTAAGACATTTTGTTACAGATTACAGGGACTGCATTAACTGCACTAAGAAATGAAATACTGGTATAACAGCTGGAAATTATGATGAACACATACAAAATTTTTAGAGGTTATATCCCAAAGATAGGCATTTCATATATTGACTGATTCTATTCATTTTGGTCATAAAAACAAATTGCAATATATAGCATCAGAATTGATACAGTTCAAATACCATATATCATACTAACACAATATTAGACAAAGCTCTTGAGAGCCTCCCACTGAAATTGCATTTATTTGTCATTGTATTCATTGCCAGTTAGCTAAAATACTGTAGTTAATCTGCTACTTTAATTTGCGACCAGAGTAGTTTACTGCGGTTAACTGCCTGATATGTAAAGAGGAGTTGAACCATTTCAATTCATGGGAATAGGCTACCAAACAAACATCAACACAGAGTTAAAAACGAACAAGGATGGGCAGTTTATCTGGCACTAGCCTGGAAAGCAGGTGGCAAGACGTAATTTGCACTGTCAACTTTACAATTGTCCGTTTGGCGCACACACACACACACACCAATATTGATGCTGCATTCACGTGTTGTTGAATTAATCGAAAAAATTATTCTCTACATGGTGTCTATAAAAACAGCCAAACAGTCACTCAACTTTTAATGTGTCGATGGAGTATTAAAACCACCTACTGTTCTTTGTAACAACATTGTTTTTATCACACATTGCGACTTCACAACACATCAGAACGATTTTTCAACTTGGGAACTCAGATACCCCGAAGGTGCTTTGTGGAAGTATGAACTCATATGCCTATCACAGATAAGGTTGCGTGCATAAATGACCATATTATGAAGCCATGTGCAGATGGTGTATATGGAGTGAATAGAGTAATATGACCATATTAAATAGGCACATTCTGTAGATTATGCTATGTAGACTTAAAATTCTAAAGTAACCCCCCCCCCCTTTTTTTTATTTATTTTTTTATTTTATTTTATTTTATTTTATTTTATTTATTTATTTTTTTTTTAACTGGTGAAATTGATACAGGGGCATTGCAAATCAGTACTGGAGCATGTGCCCCAGTAAAATATGTCTGGCGACGCCAATGGTCTCTCACCAAATTACGACCAAATCTTCTCTTTCAGTATCACTGGCGCACAACTCCGCCAACTATGAAAGTAGAGGCCTAGTACGCCCCTCTCACAACTGTCATTGTAGGGGGGAAAAAATTAAAACATAGAAATATATGTGTATGTAAAACGAGTCCCAGACCCAGCCAAACTGGGGAGAAAAAGTGTTACTTGTAGCCTGGAAAATAAGGTAACTCGGCAACAATGTCAGTGTGATGAGTCATCTTCAAATAACTGCTACTTTAACACACATGGAGCAACAGCACATGCAAGCACAACAATATTCACATTCAACAATTGCGCTTTGTGGGAAAACGAATATTAACATGACAACATGTAGTACAATATTAAACTTGAGGGGCATCCTCTTTACACTGCATCTCTTCCAGTAGACCTCAGAGTTACCTGGCATGCTATAGCAAAAACGTGGTCCCACGTTGTAAAAACCTGACAAGTTAGTACAAGTCATACAAGCTTAAGAAACTCGATAAACTTTTTTACATGCTGAAGGCCTGTGAGGTCGCAACTCATGTTATTGTTGTTGTATTCTTGTGGACACAAACTTTGATGTCGTAAACCGATTGTCTTGAAACTATGTAGCATGGGCCAATATCTCTCTGTCTATCCCTGAGCCTGATTTTATTTAATTTTTTTGGGATTAGGACCTATTAATTAATAGCGTACCGCACGAATGCTATTTTTAGACCATGACGTCGCCATTGTAAAGCAGAATTGGGACATTATACACATGCCCTCGCATACAATCCATTATATTTCTGCTTGTTTTCTCTGGTAATCTTTCAAAAATAAACATGCCGATCAAACATCGCTGCTGTGGAACTTGTAGAAACGACTCTAGACTTTACGACAAATGAAGGATGTTTTACTCATACGTTTCCCGAAACCAAAAACTCAGGAGGAAAAAATGTGAAGAATTGATCAACTTGCACGGACATCCAAAAGACCAGTTTAACGCCAGCAAGGTGAAGCCCTTCACATTTCACATGCAGTAAATATTTTGTTGGGGGCCATGGTCCTTCAGAGGACGAAGAGGTAAGCCATATTGATATTTATACTAATTTTTTAGCGTGGTGTTTTGCCTTGCTGCTTCTGTCTGATACTGAATGACCTGAAAAAAATCAAAGTGGTATCTGACTGCCACCATTGTTACCTTTTCTGTTATAAAGAAACAACTTTAGTAAGGGGGAAGTGTAAATAAACTAATAGAATTACGATTTGTTATTAATGAAAAAATTAAATGTTTTCGTTGTCTGTCACTCAGTAGCATTTACGATCACTACACAAAACTAACAATATAAACTACCACCAAGAACGATCAGAGACGTAAGACAACCAGAGGATATAATATATAAGAAAGACAGGGCATATGGTGATAAAGGATAGCTTGTTGAAACAGGAGAACGTCATTGTCAGTGGAGTAAGGAAAAAGGTGTGCGTCGGGTTCGCTCTTTTTCAACCCTTGACACTCAAGGCATATCTTTAACTGAACATTTTTATATGTTCTTCCACATCTTTACCAGTGAATTTGGCACCAGGGACATCATTTTCGGACACAATTGTTAGGTTTAGCTCAGTAAACATGTCGTTCGTACACTATTCACATGCATGTAGCATGAAGGACAAACGCGAGCGTTGCCCCCCTTAGCAATAGTTGCTAACATCATGAATATTAATGAGCGGAAGTGACGTGTAGCATGCGGTACGTTATTCCATAATTATTAGCCAGTAGAGGGCAGCCTGCTGTTTGGTAGGAATTTGTCAGTAGAGGGCAGTGTGAACTTGTTGTTCACGACTAATACTCGTTTAATTGAAGGTCAGAACGAGGCACGATTATTGTCTGTGACTAATGCTCGTTAAATTTAAATGGATCCAGGGATAGAAAGGCTTGCAGTTCTTAAAAGATAAACATTATTATCAGTTAAAATAATTTGATATTGAAACTTTTGTTGTTTTCGTTTTTATACAACTTAAAAATTAGTAGATCGCCATTGTTGTTGACGTTGCAGGGTGGTGACGTCACATGGTTAAGCTGCCGGGCTTCTAGAGTATGACTAGCGACACAAACATGTCAGCTGTTCAACCCTTTCAATTTAAACCTGAGAGGAACATAAATGAGCAAGACGGTACAGTCGATAATGCACAAAACAATTAGCAAACGCAAACTGAACAGGAAAGACGGGATGAGATGAGAAGAGAGTAGGGGGAAAAAAAACGGTGTTCTGCCAAAATTCCGGCGAAACGTCCTACAAGAGGCGAATTTGACACCCCAATTACGACCGTGCGCTTTCAGCTTGTTTTGTTTTGATGCATACAGACAGAACATTTTAAAGATGCCTTAAGAAAATACTTTAATGTAGTAATGTGAAATAATGGTGGTTTAAATATGCTACGTGACTAATGTGGTCAACAGATCAACAATCTGCTTTAAACCTATGACAAGAAAACAATGCTTAAATGTGCAAGAGGGTAACAAATGCAAAAAGTATTTTGAGGCAATTGAAAGGCAATAAAAGACTCGATAAAAACACAAATAGTAAGTTCTCACCGCTTTTAACCGATGACTGCATGTGTTCGACATCTCATCGCGTAGAAGGAATTGCTGTAACCCGGTAGTATTCGTCGACTGACAATGACAATCTACATCATCCCTATCCCATCCTCAGGCGTCCATTGCGTGCTTAAAACGTTGCCCCCTCTGTGGGTCAAAACATGTACTAAATATTATAGATTTTTAAATCTATGGCAATATTTTGTGTTTCTATTAACATATTTTAGTAAAAGAGAACAATTTTGGCAATTAGAGCCTACAAGTATTTAAGTCCGAGGTTCCCTTCAAGGACATATTGAGACACCATTATTGTTCGCGACTTATGCTCGTTAAATTTAAGAACATATCGAGACACAAAACTAGTAAATGTGTCAAAACCGTTTACATTCAGGAAGCGTTTCAACTCTAGTTCAATATAATTCTAAAAATTTAGTTGGAAACCTTTTGTTTCTGTGTGAAAAGTGTAAAACTGGACAGCATAGAGAAAGGGTTCACTTTTCTTTCTCATCGTTTTGAGATTGAGGCTTTAAATCTCTTCCTGCGTGGTTTCTATCCCCGTTTTTTTTATTCTTTGCATCGTGGCTGATTTATTAATTGCAAACTTATTGTGTCTGTAGTTTCTGAGTTAGCCAGTCAAGGGCATTCGGACGCAGCCTTCATGCTTTTTAGTGTGCTGGGGCACACTTGTACTTGTTAAGATAAACTTTTAGGTTTTGCAGTGTACACTGAAGTAGTGTAACTAAAACTAACATCTCTCCATTACTAAAACAAAGTCATTGTTCTAGGTCTACCCAGATGCACCCATGGTTGTAATAATACATACGCCTAGGGTTGAATTATTCCTTTCATTGTCTGTCTTTATCTGATATATGATTCTGCATAAATAGCACCAGACATTTACAAAAACACTGTAGGCCGCCTCCACATGGAGATCAGCTGTCCTTGCTGATTTCATCCCCCTCCTCTTCCTCCTACTTCATGCTGCCCTTTTCATCATTTACAGGTGTTCTGTGCTCTGCTTTCAACACAGCGTCAGTGCTTTTACTTCCACGCAGTCCATTTGCAAGTTATTTGCATACATTTCCATACTGCCTAAAATCAAGTTGGCACTGACAGCAAAGGGCCGAGTTTTGAGGCGGATCTTCTGAGCCACAAGGCCACCTTGTGTCTATATATAGATTTTTTTCTGTCTTTGTTATTTCCTTTCCGTTATATATATTAAAAGATCTTAAATCGGTGCCTGCCATTTAGGACGGTAGACATCCAATGAGTTAACTGCTGTTCTCCCTTTTTATCCCATTTCTCTGTCTATCTCTCGCCCTTTCACATTCATTTACCCACACAGACATAACAATCCACCTGCTATATCACTCCACAATGAGTAAACGCATAGTCTGGTTAGAGTTCATGATTCAGAACTAATGAAATAGTTTATTCATTACACCACAATACATCGTCATAATCTCCCTGTTGTTGATACTGTATGTCAAATAATGACGTGTGAGTGAATGACGGAAGATACTGTATTTTTCATGCTATAAGTGGCACCTGAGTATAAGTCGCACCAGCCCAAAAATACGCAATGAAGAGGAAAAAAAACATAAGTCACACCGGAGTATTAGTCGCATTTTTGGGGGAGATTTACTTGATAAAATCCAACAGATAGAAAAGATATGTCATTTTGAAAGGCAATTTTAAAATAAAAATACAATAAAGAACAACATGCTGAATAAGTGTACAGTATGATAATGTTACATGATGCATGAACAATGAAATGCGAACGTGGCCGGTATTTTAAGGTAACATAGCTATTAAAAGTTATTCAGACAACTACAGCATGAAGAACATGCTAACAAGTTTACCAAACCATCAGTGTCACTCCAAAACACCAAAATAACATGTGAAATGATATAATAATGTGTTAATAATTTTACACATAAGTCGCTCAGTCGGCGTGATGTCACGATGACGTCACCTCGCTTAGGAAGGTGTCGCCATTTTGTGAAGGAGGTACGCACAACTAAACATGCCATAAACAAACAACTGAAATTCATATATTTCAGGTGTGTTATGCGTCTTTTTTCATAAAAACGTCTTAAACATGGCTTACTATTATCACGAGTCACTGACGACAGTTGCGAGGAGGCGATACAATTTAAAATTAGCGTTTATTGGCTTACAAAGCTGCCCATACAAAGTCGCAGCTGATAGCTGGATAAACAAAGGAATGGCCTGCAGTGGAGTTCGGAAACATCTACAACTACCTCATAGTCACCCAGTAAGTTGACCTTTATCAATTACATGGAATATGTACTGTGTGGAACTGAGAAAATTGGTAGTATATACGAAGTGATTATTTCTGCCGTAACTGGTAATTCGCCTCCAAGCGTTATTTAGCCGTGAACACGTCACGGCAAAATAACCAAGTCCCACCAGGCCAATAATATACCGATTGACTGATCAGAGCAGTTCATGGCAAAAGAAAAATAACGATTTGCGAGTTGCCGGTTACGGTAATAATAACCACTGCCCAGTCTATTGAATCCTAGCAGCTAATTGGGGCAAAAATTAGAGTTTACTCACCAGTAATAAAATGCCGACTGCAAACGTAAATGTGCTTGGATTTAGGTTCCCACAGGCGAGAAAAGTCCACGGAACCGTTTTCTTTTACTGTTCCTCGGTTAAATGCTTTCAGCCATTTGTTTCTCTTCCTCTCATGAGGAAGAATAAAGAACTTCAAATGCGGCTCCGAACTCTTCCTTGTGTGACAACCCGCAACACAGCAACTTTTAGTTATTCCGACAGAAAGAAGACCGCAAATAAGACAAAAGTTTAACGCGTTTGTATTACAATGCACGACAGTGCAACTGCTTGTGACTCGTCTTTACCCCCGTTTTCAATATGGCGACGCTTTGTTGTGGCTGGTGATGTCATTAATGCCCGGATGTCCGAATGCCTCTAGCCTATAGCAAAAGGACCAAAAATTTTAAAAGAGCAGAGGGAGCAGAGTCCGCAAGTTTAAAGCTGAAGTCACAGTGGAAAGGCTAACTGGGCGTGGTATAAAAAGGTTACTGTCTGCAACTGCTGTGCGATACCTGAAGCGAAAGGTGGAGAAAAATCCCCGGGTGACAGCTGAGGAACTACGACAGGACATGTCATAGGAAGGTATTCAGGTTTCATCCTGGACAATAAAAGAGGCACACTGCAAAATGATGGCTTCCATGCAAGAACTCCAAGGCGCACCCCTCTGCTGACTCCAAAGCACAAGAAGTATGCCAAAAACCATGTGAACAAACCGCAGTGGTTTTGGGATACTGTTCTCTGGAGTGATGAGACAAAACTGGAACTTGTTCGGGCCAATGGATGAACGGTACGTGTGGAGAACAAAGAATGATGCCTATAAAGAAAAGAACACCCTATCTACTGTGAAGCACGGTGGGAGTTCAGTCATGCTCTGGGGTTGTTTTGCTTCTTCAGGTACAGGGAATCTTCAGCGTGTGCAAGGTACATTGGTACCTCGACATACGATTGCTTCGACACACGATCTTTTCGACGTCCGACGTAAAATTTGACTCGCCATTTGTTTTTACATCTGACAATATGCTCGAAATGCGACGATTTTTGACAGCGCCGCAGAGTCTTTGTTTTTTGCGGAAGACGGACACACGGCTGATTTTCGTGTGAGAGAAATCAACACTGGATCCAAAAATGTTAGTGCAGGTGGGGAAAAAAAGAAAAGGTGACGCTTACAATTGAAATGAAGATGGAAATGATAGCAAAATATAAGCATGGTGTGTGCATCCAGGAACTGGATCAACAATAGGGCCGTAGAATGTCGATCTCGGCTGGCGGTCCTCCTCTGTTCGCCAGTCTTTATAAGTTAAGGTGACAATTCTTATTGTGGTAACATCGCCAAAGAAATTGCCAGCTTCGTCAGGTTTCTAATAATTTATTCCATCAACTTGTGCAACACTGACGCCAGCATCAAAACAGAAATTTAAATAGAACCGGGCTCTCTTGCTCACCGTCACAACAGCCCCGTTCAGGTACAGCAAAAAAAAAGTCTGCCACATTAGAACCCGATTTGTTACATTATTACAGGAATTATTATTGTTATTATAATATTATTCCGAGTTTTATTCATAGTTTTTTTGTTTTGCTCTTTGTAATTGCTATTTGTAATAGTAACAGCAGTATTCATTAAGGATTTAGTGTAGGTTTTTGGGCTGTGGAACGAATTATTGGAGTCATAATGTATTCTTATGGGAAAATCCTGCTCAACAACGACCATTTCGATTTACAAACAAGGTCGTGGAACAGATTAAATTGGTGTGTAGAGGTACCGCTGTATGAATTCAGTTCAATACCAGATGATCTTGGATGCTCATGCGATGCAGTCATTGACAAAGCTGAGGCTTGGGTGAGGTTGCACCTTCCAACAGGACAATGATCCTAAGCATACCTCAACATCTACCACATCTTGGTTGCAAAAGAAGTGCTGGAAGATTCTGGAGTGGACATCGCAATCACCAGACTTAAATCCCATTGAAAATCTCTGGTGGTACTTGAAGAAGGCACTTGCAGCAAATCACAGAAAGGCCATGAACTGGAATATTCCCCCAAAATATTTTGTGTTATTTCAGTTGTATTTGTCCATTGGACATGTCATTATTTAATGTGATTATAAACAAGATGAAAAATAAATGTCAAACTTGCAAAAACACTTATCTACTGTGGGGGTTGATTAAAAAACAGTCAATTGATATGTTTAATTGTTTATACATAATTATAATTCCCTGGTGTGAGAACCAATATTTATACATTAAAGAATCCTAAATGTTGGCTAAATTTTCTTCAGAGCCGCACGGTCCATCCTTCACCATTGGCAAAGCCATCTGGTTGTTGTGGGGTCTGGTCTTCAACAACTCTGTGCCAGTGCAGAACCCCAAAGGTACCACCAGTAAAATCATGGTGTCAGTCTGGGCCTTCTTTGCTGTCATCTTCCTGGCCTCCTACACTGCCAACCTGGCTGCCTTCATGATCCAAGAGGAATATGTGGACCAGGTAACTGGACTCTCTGACAAAAAGGTAAGATGATTGTCTAATCTGCATCTTTATCTGCTCATGTTACCTCATTTGTATTCATTTATATTTATTTATTTATTTATTTACAAATAAATGTTCCTTATTTCATCTTTAGTTTCAAAACCCCAACGACTTTTCGCCTCCCTTTCGGTTTGGCACGGTCCCTAACGGGAGTACAGAGAGGAACATAAGGAACAACTATCAAGAGATGCACTCCTACATGACCAAGTTTCATCAGAGAAATGTCAACGAGGCTCTTCAGAGTCTTAAGGCTGGGTAAGGATTTTCACAACAAGAAGGCGTTTGTTTTTAATTGCCAGTAAAATCCTTTTAAGTGTTGTTCATGGAATTGTCTAATATAATATATTTTACTTGAGAATTGCTCAATTGCCACTTTATTTTTGCATTTGTACCATTCTAAAGGTTGATGATACAAAAGCTGTAACACTTTACAATAAGGGTCCCTTAATTGATTAGTTAATGCATTTTTAGACAATGACTAATGTTTAAGTAACATGAAAATAATCAATATAATTGCTTATCTAACATTTATTGATATATTGATTAACATGAGTTAATGCATAACCAGACAGAAACTAATGGTTTGGTAAAATAAAATAAAAAATATAGGCCTATAAAGGGTTAGGGTTTGTTAACTTAAGAATTTATCATTTCTAAATTGAGGGACACATGTGCTACACTTTACAATAAGGGTCCAAAACGCATTCAGTAATGGTTAATAAATGTTAAGGGGGGGACTTAAGCATGTATAATTTCTTAGTTAAGGGACACATGTGCTACACTTTACAATAAGGGTCCAAAAAGCATTCAGTAATGGTTAATAAAGGTTAATTGGGGGGCGTAAACATTTATAATTTCTTAGTTAACACATGTGCTACACTTTACAATAAGGGCCCAAAAAATATTCAGTAAATGTTAATTAAGGTTAAGTAATACTTATAAGCTACGTTCATGTGAAATAATAGCATACTTATATATATGTGTGTGTGTGTTATAACTGAACCTTAAGTATGGTATTCACATGAACGGTACGTTCATAAGTATTACTTAACCTTAATTAACCATTACTGAATGTTTTTTGGACCCTTATTGTAAAGTGTAGCACATGTGTCCCTTAACTAAGAAATTATAAATGTTTAGCCTCTCCCCCCAACCCCCCCCAACCGTTATTAGCCATTACTGAATGCTTTTTGGAGCCTTGTTGTAAACTGTAGCACGTGTCCCTTAACTTAGAAATTATAAATGCTTAGGTTAACAAACCCTAAACCCTAACCCTATATATTTTTTAATTCTACCAACCTATTAGTTTGGTAGAATTAAAAAAAAAAAAAAAAAAAAAAAAAAAACTATTATTAACTGTCTGGTTATGCATTAACTGATGCAATAACTAATGTTAACTAATATATTGCTAAATGTTAAATAAGGAATTATATGAATTATTGTAATGTTATTTAAACATTATTTATTGTCTTAAAATGCATTAACTAATGCATTAACTCATGTGAATTAATATATTAATAAAGGTTAGATAAGGGATTAAATGAATTATCGTCATGTTACTTAAACATTAGTTATTGTCTAAAAATGCATTAACTAATGTTAATTAAGGGACCCTTATTGTAAAGTGTTACCACAAAAGCTATATTTACAATTTGACAAACCTTCAAGATCCATTATGATTAGTACTGTCAATATGATTAGAATCATTGATATCTTTATTGCAAACAGCTTTGCAGACACGCACAATGAAGCAATTTATCGTACGGTATTAAGGACGATGTGCATTGCGATTGGATGGCTACTGGCATAATTTTTCGGCTGTGACAATATATTGATATGTTGATATACTGTATTGAGATATTTTGTATCCTAATTGGTTATTGATATGCTCACGCTAAGAATTGACATATCGTTTTTAAAAGATGTCACAGACCGGTTTAATAAAGGAACCAGTTGGTTGCTACCAAAATTTTCCACATGAATAGTGTCTGTTAACTCATTGGCCACCATTGACGATGCTAGACGACCAATTCATTTTAACTGTTCATTTTCATGGAATGTTCATTCGCTGCCAACCTTCTCACAATGGTAGACAATAAGTGTCTGACAAAGCCATGATAGCAATTACTCTACAGTCAAGTGAGTAGGCAGTGATTTTATATTAAAATTATATATATATATTTTTTAATGCTCCGGGGTTGTTTTGCTTCTTCAGGTACAGGGAATCTTCAGCGTGTGGAAGGTACAGTGGTACCTCGACATACGATAGCTTTGACACACTATTTTTTCGACATCCAACGTAACATTTGACTCACCATTTGTTTCTACAAGTACATCCAACGACAGGCTCAAAAAACGACGATTTATGACAGCGCCGCAGTTTCTTTGTTTTGCCACAAGTCGTACGCACGGCGGATTTTCTTGTAAAAGAAATGAACTCAATTCCAAGAAGGTTAGTGCAGATGGTGAAAAAAGGGGAAAAGGTGAGACTTATCATTGAAATGAAGATTCAAATGATAGAAAAATATGAGCGTGGTGTGCGCATTCTTGAACTGGCTTGGCAATATGGCCGTAGAATGTCTAAATCTCGATGGTCCTCCTCCATTCGCCAGTCTTTATAAGTTAAGGTGGCAATTATTATTGTGGTAACATTGCCAAAGAAATCGCCAGCTTCGTTAGGTTATCATTTACTTCAGAATTTGTGCAACACAACACGCCAACGGTCTGCGGCAGTTGACGCCAACCGCAAAACATTAAAAGAGAAAGTAAAATCTCCACCGCACCTTTTACTCTCTGGCACGTCAGCCTCATGGTGCATTCAGGTACAGCATGCAAAACACATCCGCCACAATAGAACCCAATTCGTTACATTATTACAGGAATTATTAATTCCCATTTGTAATAGTACCAGCAGTATTTATTAAGGGTTTAGTGTAGGTTTTCAGGCTGTGGAACGAATTAATAGAACTATAATGTATTCTTATGGGAAAATCGTGCTCGACATATGACCACATCGGCTGACAAACAATGTCCTAGAACGAATTAACTTCGTATGTAGAGGTACCACTGTTGTAGTAGTAAAAATAGGCATAGTATTGACCACACAACTTGGTGTCGGGATCGGTATAGGTACAACACAAACCATGACCCAATAACATGTACGTTTACTTTTGGTACAAGTCAGCATATTGTTTCTCAATTCCTGGCCTTCCCTTTTTTAATTTTTTTTCACCACATTGTGTGCCACCTCAGCCATGGCAAACTGTCTGGAAGTCTATTACACTTATCAGCAGCTTAGTGCTATTTAGCAGGTTAATTGGAATGTTGTAGCTGTGATGTCTTGCTCCTAAATGCTAATTAAGTGTAACCTATCTCTCTGCCGCTCCTTCTTTTTCATTAGCAAACTAGACGCTTTCATTTATGACGCGGCCGTGCTAAATTACATGGCTGGCAGGGACGAGGGCTGCAAGCTGGTGACCATCGGCAGCGGCTACATCTTCGCCACCACCGGCTACGGCATCGCCATCCAAAAGGAGTCTCTCTGGAAGAGACACGTGGACTTGGCCATCTTGCAGCTCTTTGGAGACGGTGAGAAGCGGCCTTCTTCTGTTTTCTGTCCACAGCTAAATGCGCCAAGCAGACCAAGGGCAAGCGCTTTACTTCATAAGTGAAGGGAGTATATTGTTCGCGAGGAGGATCTTTTCTCAGAATGATTTATTGAAAGACCCGCTCAGGTTGAATTTTCAAATAAGACGATCATGGCAGGGCTGTTTCTCTGTAAAGATGGATTCAGACAGCCCTTGAGGGAAATTAAACCTCCTAACACCTTGGAATGACTGAAAGCCAATTCTCACTAAATGTTTCAAATGTGAGATAGTGTTAGCTCTTTGTGATCAGAGCTGGAGCATCTCACATCAAACGTCCGCTTTGGATTTATTGCATCCTGCCAGCAAAACTCCGGGGTTACGTTGGATTTATAGACGTTTGTCTGCCACTGCTGCATTGTTTTTGTGTGTGCAGTGAACACAGGCCACAGTATTATTTGGATTGCTTTCTTTGACAACTTTTATGATATACAGTGGGGCAAATAAGTATTTAATCAACCACCAATTGTGCAAGTTCTCCTACTTGAAAAGATTAGAGAGGCTTGTAATTGTCAACATGTGTAAACTTCAACCATGAGAGACAGAATGAGGGGGAAAAAAAACAGAAAATCACATTTTTTTTATTTTAAAGAATTTATTTCCAAATTGGAGTGGAAAATAAGTATTTGGTCACCTACAAATAAGCAAGATTGCTGGCTGTCAAAGAGGTCTAACTTCCTCTAACGAGGCTCCACTCGTTACCTGTATTAATGGCACCCGTTTTAACCCATTATTGGTATAAAAGACACCTGTCCACAACTTCAGTCAGTCACACTCCAAACTCCACTATGGCCAAGACCAAAGAGTTGTCGAAGGACACCAGAGACAAAATTGTATACCTGCACCAGGCTAGAAAGACTGAATCTCCAATAGGTAAAATGCTTGGTGTAAAGAAAACAACTGTGGGAGCAATTATTAGAAAATAGAAGACATACAAGGCCACTGATAATCTCCCTCGATCTGGGGCTCCATGCAAGATCTCACCCCGTGGCGTTAAAATGATAAGAAGAATGGTGAGCAAAAATCCCAGAACCACACGGCAGGACCTAGTGAATGACCTAGAGCCATTTGCATATACATAACAGTAATTTCACGCTTATTCAGGCTTCGCTATTTGCAAATTCACCTCCGAAACCTATCCCGAACAAGTCACTGACAAATTAAACTACCGTGATCCCTTATTTTTCCCGGTTAATAGGGACCAGAACCTGATGCGATAAGTGAAACACCGTGAAGTAGGAACCCCCCCCAATGTGTTCAATGTATTTATTCAGATTTAGCATTGGAAAGAGATACATATAAGACATGTTTTTCACTTTTTCCCCAAAGTATATACAAAAAAACCCATATATTAATAATTGGTTTTTAGCACTTCATATCTAATAATTATAAGTTTAAAAGTTTTAAACATGTTACTGTCCCACATAGTTTTAAACAAGAGTTAAGTAGTACAAAAATGCTTGTCTTTATTAAATGCTTCATTGAGTGAGTCTACTCAAATCCACTCAAGCTGCTTAGACACGATGAGTTGCCACTGCAACTGTTTAACAGGTTAAACGATGATTGACGCATGCATCGCTTTGAAGCTTCCGCTTCCAAGCATCTGTGGCAAGATCAAACATTAAACGTCTGTCCATCATCGTTAACTTTAATAAGAAACTCCAGTGCACTGTCTGACCAACAAAGAGCAGCAGGAGGGAGAGTGAGACTATGTGAACGGCTCGAGACGGCTCATCTGTATTTATTTTTTGAAAAATTGAAAAAACAAATCTGCAATGGACTCAAGGCGAGTCAAGTTGCGAGGTATCATGTACTTGCATATTTTTTGTCTTCTATCTGAAATGCCTCAAATGCCAAAAGATGTCTCCAATGCCTTGACTTCCTGACTGGCAAGTGTCTCCCTTTACATTATAGTTAGAAAAGTCCACTTTTCAAAGAGTCACCAAGAGTCATTTTTAAAATGTTTTTTTTTTTTTTTTGCACGAGGTATTAAAAGAAAACCGGCAAACAAAACCTAGATTTCATGCCAACAGTCGGTAGTCAAACATTGTGTCTTCATGCCAATCATATAGGCCTATTGAAGCTGGCAGAGAAATATCTAGGGCGGTTGAAAAGTATCAAGTCATTGAAACACACTTTATAGGAATACTCATACCACAAATTTATTGAAATAAATGACAAGTTAATTACATGAGAAGATGAAAGTATAGATAAAAAAAAAACAATCAAAGGAAAGTATCACAGACAATGGAGAAATCCCTAGTGATGTCAGTTTAAAAATGTTTTCATAATGATTTTCGTAATTTTGCCTCAGTTTTCACCAAAATCATATTTCAAAATTACGAAAACAATCCATCATGTTGATGCTGAACCATAGACCCTCTAGGGCCGGCTATCGTGTGTCCCACTTTTTGGGTTGCCAGCATAGCTCCTGGTGTATGTCGACCCTGCATGTGCATGTGTTTCCAGGTTTGTGTATGTATGTGTGTGTGTGTGGATCTGGGTCATCCCTTTCAACGTGATATGGGTTGTTTTATTGTCACGTTGTTATGTTTTGTTTTTTTGTATGAGGTTTGTTTGTGTGTGTGTGTTTGTAAAGAGCAAGACAAGAACAAATCAGCCCCTTCTTTTTTTTTTCTCCAATTTGACCTTGCAACTTGCGTCCCTTCCTGGTGGCCTAGAAAAAGTTCAGACTGTTGCAGGGTCAAGTGGTGTAGAATCAGTACTGAAAGATAGTGTATCTTGAGCCTAACTAAAATGATGTCAGCAATAGGCCTGAACGATATAGCGTTTGAACATCGTCATCGCAATCTGCGGATGTGCATTGCTTGCATCGCAAAGACGTGTGATATTTAATTTTATTTTTTAAAACGCAAACTCATTGTTCTGCTTCATGCTTGTACAGCGCCACAAATTCAGTCAGGCTTTGCGTAGTATCTTGGTTACCTGAATGTAAGAGTAATTAGTTACTTGGCAAAGTAACTGGTGATAATTTTATTTTTTTCCTCAAAAAAAAAAAAAAAACATAGGTCACACTATGTGAAGTTTAAAAGGTTTTTGGGACAGTTGGCCCAATCCCAATTCTTTACCCTTATTTACCCTTTACCCTGCATCACTCGTTAAAAGTTGTTAAAATTGCTCCCATTATTGCATTAGTTCCCTTCTACTTTCGACATGTGAACGTTTTAAAACTGTTTCATCATTTAAAGATAGATTCAAGTCAAGATTTTGCTGATGTAGGAATATTTTGGATAAAAAATTACTTCTAGGTTCGCTAGGAAGGCTCTCTACAACAGAGCCTTCCTAAGAAGTCTACTGCTTTAAAATGACGGCTGTATACTAATGCATCTAGTTCCTATACATGTTGCTAACGCCGCCGTGTCTGTCATTTCGCATCTTGTTCTATATATGTGATATCTACCATGTCTACCATATCTACTTTATTATGTGGGCGTTGTTTGTAGGCTATCGGCTACAATCAGGTATTATTGGAGCCACCTAACATCGTGTTTGCTCGGCGTCACAACTTTCTTGCCTCCTACCTACTCCTGCTCTGCTCTGTTGTCTCGGTGAGTCCGTCTCCCTCAGACTTTTCTCGCGTCATTCAACCAATATAGTAACGCAAATTAACGCACGCTTTTCCATTCTCAGTAACAGTAACGGCGTTGCCAAGATGAGAAAAGTAATTAATTAGATTACTCACTACTGAAAAAAATAATGCCGTTAGTAACGCCATAATATTGTAACGCCTTTATTATCAACACTGCCTGTGACTGACTGGCAACCAGTTTAGGGTGTAGCCCGCCTTCTGCCAGGTGCCTGCCTTCTGATAGACTCCAGCATCCCTGCGACCCTCGTGAGGAAGATGAACGAATAAATTATATGAATGTTATAGAGATTGATTAAAATACAGCGTTAAAGGTGATAGAATGAAAAAGGTGTGTGCGCCTACATTTTGTGCCGGTGCACCTTATGAAAAAAGTTAGGCGCACCAGTGCAACCAATGCAAAAAGTAAGTGTGGAGCCTTGGCAATATGTAGATCGCAATGTTAATTTTTTTCAATATTGTTCAGGCCTATCCTAAACAGAGATTTTTAAGTTATCTGATGTAAATTCTTCCAAATATCGCAATGATAGCTTTTTCCAATATCATTCATGCCTAGTCAGCATTAAATTGAGCATTGAATTGTCTGGTTTCCAAAAAATTGTTGACTTTTGAAACCCGATCATATTTGTTTCCGCTAACCTCATTTAGGCCAAAATGCACCAGGTTAAGAGCACAATTTTAGACCATTTGTGCAACACATTTTCCTTGAGTAACCATTAACTGTTACGAAGACAAGCAGTCGTTTTAAATGCTACTTAACCAATTGACTGCCAATGCCCTAACCCTAACCCTCCCAGTCAAAATAGATTGGACGTCTATCGCGGTCAATGGCAGTGAAACATGATCACTCAAAACCAGACATCCCATTTGAAATGTATTTGATATCTATCACTGTCAACGGCTGTCAACGAGTTAATATGCACACAGGTCAAATCATCAGGTGCTCGTGAACAATATACTGTATATGAGATCCTTATTATTGTGGTTACAGCTTGCAGTGGTAGTTTAAAGGTTTATAATGAGGATTTAAAAAAACACATAAAATAGAAACACATAAAAACCTACGGTAAAAATACATATACCGTAATAACTAGATGAGATCGTGGACTTAACATATGAATTATTTTATAATCATTTATTGTTTTTTTTTTTCTTTTTTTTTTTTTTTCTTTTCTTTGCACCATGAATGCAAATGGTCTGCTCACATCACAAATCCCAAGCTTCTTAGTTTGGAGACATCCAATGGTCAATAAGCATAAGTGCTCGGTTAGGCTGTGACCAGCCCTTGCACAAAGGCAGAGGGCTTCTACACTCACTTTGAAGGCAACACACATATTGGCCCAAAACCAATAATGAAAAGACTGCTCATTTCTTCTTGGGCTTGGTTATTGTCTCGATTCTAAAACTTCATGATCTTGACTTGGTCTCTGTAACTTTTTGTCTCTGGCAAGTCTTGTTCTTAATGTGTTCTTGGGCAAGACTAGTAATAAAGTCACCAACCCTCATTGACCTGCTCAATTGCTATGACATAAAATTATTAGGAGAGTGAAGCTGTCACACATTTACGTTTATTAAATGTCCTTTTTTTAATAGTATTGGTGCTTCTGGGCTATGAATCATTATCGTTTTTGGTATTGTAATAGAATTAATTGAAAGAGAGCAGAATGCCCCAAAGTATCTTTTCTCTCAAAACTGACATCAAAGAAGCTGTTTCTCCTCCATGTTCTTGTCATGTAGATACAAGTGTTCAAATGGCTTTTAAATTGCAGGCAGTCGAATTCACAACTATTTTATCAGTAGTAGGCGTCCAATCCACTCAAACTGGGAGGGAGGCAAAGAATGAACATTCCTTAATTCGCTGCTAGCCCTCCCACTTCAAATGGATTAAATGACTATTGAAGCCAATTAGTTAATTTATGTTGCACTAGCAGTATGGCCCGGCGTTGCCCAGATTTTTGTAACCTGGACGCAATACAACCGAATGGCAGATAAAACATATTTTCCTTAGACACCATAAAGGGGTTAATGCGCAATTGCTTCTCTATCACTGTGCACAGAATTATTGCGAGCGCTGCGCCACGGAGAAGAAGGAGAGACTGTTTTTATGTTTCACACTTGGTGCTCTTGTACCCATACACTGCATGACTCCAAAAGACAGCACCTTTATTGAACAGAAAAGACCAGTACTTAACAATGGCAACCACCTCTTTCAGTCATGTTTGCAACAACTGCCCATGAACCATTGCAGGCGTAACAAATAATACATAAGTCGCTAAGTATGAATATCCAGCCGAAGTGAAAGCCTATTAATATTCTGGAAAATTGTACTCTTTTTAAAGAGAAAAAATCCAGTGTCTTGTTGTAGAGTACTCAAAGCCCCAACTTATCATCACAGCATATTTAAATTTGTACATGAAACCGTGAAGTTTGAAAGCCAACTTTGACAATGCAATGGCAAGAGATGCGTCTTTGCCCCAAAAAAGGCGCTGTCTCCTCCACAATTTTTCTATGGATTTTCTATGCTATGCCAGGATTTTCTATGCTAATTTTTGGACTTTCGAATGAATTTTCCTCACTAAATGGAGGCCTACAGGGATCAACCCCATCTAAGAACACTCCTAGAAACAAAGTACTGTGTAAAATTTCATCATCATCCACTAAGTCTTTTCAGAGTTTATAGGGAATGAACCCACACACACATTGCGCTATTGAGTCGGGCCACCATTCAGCGGATACAATTTCCAGGGCGAAGCAAGCCACAGCAAACAGACAGCGGAGTGGGCCAATCAGCGACGGGCAGACGTGACGTTAGTAAAGCGACGAGGGCAAGACGAGGGACTTGCGCGCGGAAGTAAACATACGAGGAGAGCTGAGTTTATTCAATATGGCTAGCGCGAGAGAGACTGTTGTCAATGACTCGTGTCGATGTGTTTTTGGTAATTTAAAACTGATTTTATCGTGGGTTGGAGCATATTCTCGGCTCTCCTATTCGCCATCTGTGTTGTTGTGGAGACGACTTCCGACGCGCAAGAGTGACGTTGCTTGTTAAGAACATGTCACGCAAATAAATGAATCTGATTGCACGGTTGATTTTGTCCGTGCTCGAGAGGCCATTAATGGGCTGGGTCCCAGACTATTCTCAGGGGCAGTTTACATGGCGACTCTGCGACACAAAGACTCAATGACTGAGTTGCAGACTCGCCTCGCATGCATATGGTGTCGGCGAAGACGGAAGACGAAGATGAAAAATTCTTAATCCTACCTCCAAAGTGGAAGAATCCGATTGCGGGGGGTTGAGGTAGGCCTCCTCGGCATGCATATCAAAGGCTCCTGCGGCGCGAGACCACGGAGTTAACGTCAGCACTCGTACACGTCTCATTGGGCGTGCGCAGCGGTGCTGCTCAACATTAAAAACAGCAAATATGGCGGAATGTTGGCTTTAATGTACTGTTTTAATAATATTTTTAAATTAAATATGTTGAACGTTTCAATTTTTGTGCCTTTTTGAACAAAAGAAAAATGACATTGCTTCGAATGGGCGGGCATATTTTTTTCTGGGCTGAGGGAGCTTGGTGGGATCAAAGTGCATCATTCTCTGTCGCCCTGTAAATCTGCACTGCCTACCAGGGCCTGGCATGAATACCACATTGTTTTCATGCAGAATTGTGACATTGTTCAAATGGAGACGCAAATGCAAATGCAAATTTGAAATTGTTCGTATTCTCGGCGAGTCACCATGTAAACGGCCCCGCACAGTGTTTGAAAAATACAGGGAGAACAGTCTGGCCGTGCCAGGCAAACACACACACACACAAAGTTCCATTTACAGTATATATACAGTAAGTATAGATATTGGTGCGAATTCATGGCTATATGTGCACGTCATGCAAGACCAAAGAACAG
The DNA here is from genome assembly GCF_030265065.1 of Corythoichthys intestinalis. Taxonomy (NCBI): domain Eukaryota; kingdom Metazoa; phylum Chordata; class Actinopteri; order Syngnathiformes; family Syngnathidae; genus Corythoichthys; species Corythoichthys intestinalis. The sequence goes on from NC_080410.1 coordinate 15,813,622, forward strand.
GGTTGTTTGTGACCAAGTGATGCCCAAATTTAGAACAGAGGGGCAGTTCTGTAGGTCTGTATAACTGGTGAACCTTGGGGTTAGAAAAACAAAAAAGGAATTAATAAAGGTAATAAATCAAATAAAAGATATAGACATATACTTTAGTCAATAGTGCAAACCACATTACTAGTGTATGTGTGACAAAATACCAATGTTCCATCAGACTCTGTATGTATGTTTAAAAAAAAAAAAAATCTAGTATTGTATAGTACAGTGTTTTTTTCATCAACGAAGATGACTACAAAAATATTTTGTCAACGAGCACTTTTTCAAGCTGATGACGAGACGATCACGACCTAAAAAACATGTTTTGGGAGACTAAAAGATGGCGAGACGAATGCCAGTTTTCGTCTGACGAGACAAGAGCGAGACGAAAATGCGCAATAGTTTCCGTCATGTCATGTCCACAATGTTTGACATTTTATGAAAAGTTAGCCTGCATCGTAGCAGTGTCTGGTTGTGTTGACGTCCTGCGTCTTCACAATTCACCAGCGTGTCATCTCCAGTCTCCATTCAAGCTTGCACATACATTAAGATTTGTTTTCTTGGCCAGAGAGAATAAGCAATGTTCCCTGAGCCTTTAAACGTCTGTGCTGAGTGATCATCACACACTAAATGTAACTTGTAGCGTTAGCATAGCATTAGGCTAATGCTACTGGCGAGTGTCCTCTTGAACTCTCGGACAACTTTTTTTTACTCACAGTTCGTGGCGTCCAGGTGGGTATTAGTCATTGAAAATAATGTACTGTTTTCCTGCTAAGTATGTATTATCACCAAGTTGGCATTGTCCTTTTCGATAGACACAAAATGTGCTACAATATGTGCTTGTCTGTCAATGTTCATTCAAAATAGTTGGAAAGGTTTTTTTGGGGGGGGGGGGGGGGGGGAGTAAATTTTTTAAAAAAAATTTTTAGACAAAATATCGCAAACGTCTAAAAGTAGGCAAAATTAGTCTTGAGTTTTATCAACAAAAACTAGACAAAACAAGCACATTTTGAGATGACCAAAATATGACTAAGACGAGTAAGTGATATCGTCTAAAAGACTAAGACTATGATGAAAACTAAAAGCGCTGCCTAAAACAACACTGGTATCGTAAAAATAGCACGTGTCATGATAACTTATTTGGAATAAAAAATAAATGTTACCCAAGGTTTTGAAAGTGGTAATTAGATGTGGGTGAAATCATAAAAATCATAGTCATTGAATGCTGGGTACTAACTGTATGTAATTATCAGCATATGATGAAGCATGAATTGACATTTCACAGTTAAAAAAAAAAATAAAAACCCAATTCAAAGATATCAGTCCAGGAAATATCAGTTATTTAACTCAAAATGTAGCCACTTATTAATAATATTGAATTTTACTGAAAGGGTTTTCTGACCCCTTTTTGTTTGCTTGTTATTGCAATATCTCAATCCTTTTTAGAACCCAAAAACAAAACATTATTTTCTATATAATTGGAAAATCTCATCCAGAAAGGTTTTTGAATGAAGAGTGGGTGTGAATATTTGCACCAGTTCAGACCAAGAAAATATTCCTATTATCTTCTTTCCTCTCGTCTACTGTTGCATCATTCTCTCCTTTCCTGGTGTCCTCTAACAGGCATCATGTTGTTGCATCACATCCCTTCTGCTTGCCACTTAAAAACAAAAAAAAAATACACAGTCCCTCTTGAATTATAAAACACTCCTCTTGTCATCACTGTGGCCCAAGCTGATTGTTTGATCATAAGCTCTTTCCCTCGTTATTGTTGCTGATCTTTCAACTTTAGCTACGTTTTCTCGTCCTCATCGACCCTTATTTCCTTTCTTTTTCATTCTATAACATTCAGGTGAAATGGAGGAGCTGGAGTCACTGTGGCTGACAGGGATCTGCCACCACGAGAAGAATGAAGTGATGTCCAGCCAGCTGGATGTGGACAACATGGCAGGAGTTTTCTACATGCTGGGGGCCGCCATGGCTCTGTCGCTTATCACGTTCATCTGCGAACACTGGTTCTACTGGCAGCTGCGTTTCTGCTTCATGGGTGTCTGTTCGGGTCGTCCTGGCTTGGTCTTTTCCGTCAGCAGGGTGAGATTCTTCATTTTTAAGGAACAGTATTCCACAGGAAAACCCCAAAGTCCATCTCTCCTCTACAAAGATTTTTGGGGCGCTAGCAGCTCACACTTTATTTGTGCACATTCATTTCATTCAGGAGCATAAAATACCAAATGTATTATGAAATAAACATGCTTTTTCGTGTCACAGGCACATTATCCATCCTAATATAGACCGAGCCTTAATCTTGATGAAATAATAAATGACGTTCAAAAGTCATTGACATTGGAGGTAGTTGTTGGACAACCAATGAAAAAGCTGCAACTAAATGAAATTGTTATTTTCGCTTTCGCTTTTTCAATGCAGGCAGGGAGTTGTGGGTTACCAACTGAAAAACATTAGGTTTGAACTGAACTTGAAAGTGTGTTACAATTCTATCGTCTCACACCAAGACACACAATCGTGACTCCGAGTCTCGCGATTTCGGTTTCGCTTTAAATTAAACGAGTTTATTACTAGTAGCCATTGACGGCAAGAGACGTCCAATCCAATTAAAATGGTTGCCTGCCCTCTCAGTCCAAGTGGATTGGACAACTACTAATGACAAACTGCTGTATTTTCTGGACTAAAAGTCACACTTTTTTTCATAGTTTACCTGGGCCTGTGACATATACTGTATTTTTTGGACTATAAGTCGCAGTTTTTTTCATAGTTTGGTTGGGGGTACGACTTATACTCTGGAGCGACTTATATGTTAAATTAATAACACATTATTATTAAAGATGTCCCGATCGATCGGCGTCCCAATCGATCGGGTCCGATCACGTCATTTTCAAAGTATCGGAATCGGCAAAAAAATATCGGACATGCCTTTTTTAAATATATATATTTTATAATTAAATCGTTTTCTAATTGTATTAACGTTACAGACAAAATGTCTTACACTCTTCCAGAGTCTTTAGTTTTGGTTTAAAGTATGGTAGTCAAATTTATCGCGTTAACGGCGGTAATTAATTTTTTAAAAAATTAATCACGTTAAAGCATTTAACGCAATCAACGCATGCGCTGCACGACCCACTCACGCATTGTCGCGCTCAATCTGAAATGGTGCTGTTTTACCTATATGTAGAGCTAAAAGGCAGCGTAAAATGAGTAGAGTGAATTTTGGCAGCCTTTGGAGCCTTTTTTAATTGGCTAAAGCCTTACAATCGCTCTCCCTACGATTAGAAATATCGTGGGAAGCAATGTGGGGAAGAAAGGTAGTAATTGATCTTTTTCTTAACACCCTATGTTATTTCCCAACGCAGAGAAGATATATCAATTGGTACCACTACGCACAGTCATGGTTGCACTTCCCGTCATGCATTTGGGCAGAACAGTTAAATGGCTACTGTATCATTTACTGAAAGCTCAACAAATACACTAGATGGCAATATTTAGTCACAATATACGAAGTCACATTTATCCTTTAAGAATTACAAGTCTTTCTATCCGTGGATCCCTCCCACAGAAAGAATGTTAATAATGTAAATGCCATCTTGAGGATTTATTGTCATAATAAACAAATATAGTACTTATGTACTGTATCTTGAATGTATATATTCATTCGAGTTTTATTCATTTTTTTCTTAATGCATTGCCAAAATGTATATGATCGGGAAAAATTATCGGGAATGATTGGAATTGAATCGGGAGCAAAAAAAAAAGCAATGGGATCGGTAGATACTTTAACTAAAACGATCGGGATCGAATCGGGAGCAAAAAAACATAATCGGAACAACCCTAATTGCCTATATTATTTTGCCACATGTTTTGACCTACGGAGGGTGCCATGCTTTATCCGCGCAATGGACGCTCGGGGTGATGACGTAGTTTGTCACTGTCACTAGACAAACAGTGCCGTGCCTACTGCAATTCCTTCTACGCAGCGAGACATCCAACACATGTGCACATCGTTTAAAAGCGACGAGTAATTACTATTTGTGTTTTTAATTGAATCTTTTTATTACCTTTTCATTGCATCAAAATACTTTTAGCATGTGTTTCCTTCTCATACTTTTAAGCATTGTGTTTTATTGTGGTAGCTTTAAAGTGTTTTACAACACCTGGGGAAATGCTAATATTCCATCATTTATCCATAAACGCATGCCTTTTGGATTCATCTCATGCCACTTCGTGTAATTACACACATCGCAACACAAAGAAAATGACTGAAATTTGGATCGATTGTCAAGCTAAAACGACCGGCGCCCGAGATCCCGGAAATCTAGCATACTGTGTGCGTGACATCACAACTAGGAAACACTCAGTGCTTTGTAGTGAATGGCGGCGATGATGGCGGACAATTTTGTTTCTAGTTGTAGCGACGAATCCGACGTAACGAACGTTCTTCTAATGGTGACGAGGAGAGTTATGAACCTTTCTTTGGTGTTTTGGGTTATCAATTTGAGCCCAAACGAAAGCCAATGCAGTCTAATGAAACGATCATTGAGGGGAGCAATCGCACTGATGAAACACCGGCAACAGATCGTGTGGGAAACACCGAATGGTTTGTTTTGCATTCCTTTATGTGAAACTGATACACCGTGACCGCAAAATAAAGTAATGTATAGAATAATTATCATTTATTGTGCTATCATAGGGTTTCGCTCTGCCAACAGACACAAATATGAATGGGATTAGAGGATTTGTTGGATATATATTTTACGAGCGATAATTTATACATGTGTCCAGTCCTATATCCAATGCATTATGTTTTTTATTATAAAAAAGTACTCAGTCTGGGCATTTCGAGCTTGGCTGCTCCTCTCCTTTGCTTAGCCTACCCTGGGGTGGTGGGGTGGTCTCATCAGTGCCAGTCATCATCCTTTCTTGGTATCTCGGGACATTTCGGTGGCTGCGCGTGTAAGGTGGACACCGCATCTGCTTTCAGTAGCAATTTCTTAGCAAAACCTGATTTTATTTGTCCATAGTTCTAATAGCTTTCAGGTGTAAAATGCGCACCACACAAAACCGTGCCGGAGGCTGAGTCTGCAAAATTACTCTAAACTTTACTCATTGTCTGCGTAGTCCAGCTCTTTTTCTCGCGTTCGGGAACTCATGGGTACTACATTGCGACAAATGGCTATTTGTACACCACATAGCATGACAGGATTGAACCATTTTAGCAAATTTTTTTTTTTTTTTTTGATAAAAAACGAACGCATCTCTCTCGTCGATAAACAACGATGGCACCTGCCTCGACCTTTTTTTTCCTTGCTGTGACGTCAAAGCCCCATTTGGCTGTTTCCGGAATACTTTCGGAAATGTTCGTAATTTTCGATCTCTTTTCGATAATTGCTCATGAATGTGATTTATTTTTTTATTTAACTTTTATTAATATTTGTTATCTTGTCACATAACGGTTCTATTGATATCTCACAGCCCCTTAGTATTATAATTCTCTTTAAAGCAGATTGTTGATCTGTTGACCACATTAGTCACATAGTATATTTAAACTACTCTTATTTGATATTACTGTGTTTAAGTATTTTCTTAAGGCGTCTTTATTATGTTCTGTCTGTATGGATCTCAAAAAACAAGCTGAAAGTGCACGGTAGTACTTTGGATGTCAAGTTTGCCTCTTTTAGGACGTTTCACTGGTGTAGCGCATTTTGGCACTTTGGCTCATTTTCCCACTCTCGTCTCGTCTCATCCCGTCTTTCCTGTTCATTTTGCTTTACTGCTCATTTTGTGAAATGTCGACAGTGCCGTCATGCTCATTATTGTTCCTCTCAGGCTCGAATTGAAAGGGTTGAACAAATGACATGTCGCTAAAGTCATACTCTGGAAGCCCGGCAGCTTTGTGACGTCACCGCCCTGCGACGTCAACAACAATGCCGACCTACTAGTTAAATTAATTTTACAAATTGTATAAAAACAAAAACATCAAGAGGGGTTTCAATATCAAATTATTTTAACTCATAACAACGTTTATCTTTTAAAAACTACAAGTCTTTCTATCCGTGGAGCCCTTTAACAGATTTAGCCTGCTTTTCACCATTTTTATCATTATTACTTTAACATATCATATTTTTTCTTTGTTTCGGTAAATTAAAAAATTGCCAGAAATGTGACTTATACTCAGGTGCGACCTATAGTCCGAAAAATACGGTAATAAAATTCACAGCGGAAGATTTTTATGGATGATGTAGATACAAAAGTTTTTTTGTTTGTCTTGATACAAAGACTACTGTGGTTTCAGTCAAGTAAATATTTACAAACTATTCAAACAGAATCAATACATCACTCAGGAAAAAAAACGCCTCACAACTGTAGAAGGTGGACCCAGGAGAGCAATGTCACCCGAGGTGTTTGATTTGCATTCCAATTGTTTTGACATGGCTCCTGTGTAATTCACTGCGCGTGCCTCTGGAGGTGAAGTGCCACAGGCTAAAACGCACGTGGCTAATTTACGCCACAGGGCCACAAGCGACTGCTCGCTTTATCCAGTTGATATGCTGCAATGGTAACACGGGGTCGCGCGATTCTGTTGTGAGAGAGCAGCAGCAGAAAAGAAATCCTCCTGTCTTATATTTTTTTCCCTTTTGTATGATTAAATTAACTGTTTCAGTTTCACTGACGACGATAGACGTCCAACCGTGTGGCTCTTATCATCCTTCTGCTGCGAATTTAAATATGTTTGACTGTAGTAGACATCCATTCCAATTGAAGAGGGAGGGATGAAAGTGATTGTTTAAATTCGCTGCTAGCCTTCCCAGTTCAAATGAATTGGACTTATATCGCCGTCAATGGCTGCCAGTGTTAATACAACTACTGTAGTAGGTCGAATTCTGTTTCTCGTGTCACAAATTACTGTTAATACTTTAAAGTCAGTGCCTCGATAAACCTCGCAACACATGATTGCAAGGCATGGTGCTACCATAGACTTCACTATCAGTTGACGGGAATTTCAGTGCGGAGTCACTCCATATTTTCAAGAACTTAAAATTCAAATATTTTCAAAACCAAAGCCGCTGGCAACCTAAAAAACCAAAATAAGCACCTCCCTAGGCATATATGAGTCTCCATGAGCAGCAGGATAAAAAAAGGCAGTCGTTCCCTAATAAAATCCTGATTAAAAAACAAAACTTAAAATGGCTCTAAAATTCTCAGATTTTACACTGGATGCACATGAATCTCCAAATGCAGAGATAATACCTATATTTTCAGGATCAATAGCAATATTTAACATATCATATAGGTTTTTGTCTGAAAGAGCAATTTTTTTGTTGTTGTTTTGACATAAGTGTTCAATAGCTAATAAATCACTCAGAAACTTCAAACTTGAGAACAGCATGCAGGAATCATCTTAATTTTACTCAAAAAAAGCAAAATTTTCTACTTGCAATCGCGACTTATTTACGTTGAATTGCATCAGCACCTTTTGCTGGCTATCTGGCCCTTGTTGTTTTTAGATTAAAATGTTACATAAAATAAATCACGTCAAGCCAAATTTTTTTTGTATGGACGCAGCAATGTCTTTTTTTTTTTTTTTTTTTTCAAAAACGGGCAGTTAGTCGAAAATTACCTCATTATTTGAATGTAAAGTTCCGTTATTGTGTATGGATACAAAATCCAACATCCAAAATCCAACAATTCTTATAAATAAATGTGGAAATTCTGGAATTTCAATAGATATGAACTAGGCCTGTCAACAATAATACGTTAAGACCATGATTAATCTGGAAATATTAACGCATTTAAAAAAAAAAATTTACTGCTCACACTAAGTTTGGCCACAACTGCCTCCCGTAGTCCCACACGCTGATGTTTACATTCTCCGTGCGGCAATGCAGGACACAATGCAGCCAGCCACGATGAGTGAGGATGATGCCCAAATTCCGTTTTAAAAAGCTGCCTAATGGAAATCTGGATAAACCAAAGTTGTGTGCACATACTGATGTAATGAACCAACCTAAAGTACCACCTTCGGGCACAGCTAGTGTTAGCAATGACGTTAACACTGCGGGAAACAAGCCGCAGTCATCAAGCTACACTGGCAGAGTGCGGACTCGGACTTGTCAACAAAAGACAACAAGTAGGTTGACTACTGCTATCGCTACATGGGTAGACAGAGACTGTAGAGTGTCGACCCATTAACATAGTCGAAGACTAGGGGGTTGAAAATCCAATGACAACAAACAACAACGACAAACCACTAGACAGGTACAAGGCAGTGCCAGCATGGACACATGTCCACTACAGTGGCTGTCTGCGCACAGTGGTGCCCACAGTAAGCTGGCCCATGCAAAAAAAAAAGTATCTGGTCACACCTGCCACAACCGTTCCTTGCGAGAGACTGTTTTCTTTGACAGGGCACATTGTTCAAAAGAAAAGGTCTGCTCTGTTATATGAAAATGTCAACAAGCTAGTTTGCCTGAGCAGTTGGTTAAAAAAAAAAAAAATAGAGTATGACAGGCTAACTTAAGAAGTGTTTCTAAACACCTTTACACACAGTTTAGTGTAATGTTTTTCAGTTAAGTGTATGGAAATTGACAATTTATTTTTTTTATATCTCACACAGCTTTCAGGCCATTTAGTGTAAAACTGCAAATGCTGCATTTATTTGTGTGAAATGTTCAATTTAACAGACAAGTTGTTTACACATTTTTTGAAACATTAGCTATTGTTACTGTATTGGGCTTGTCTGCTCTTTAAATTGGCAGTTAATTTTGGGTAATATGCCAAACGGTACTTGAGCCACATTGTTAGTCTGAGGCACTTTAATCTGTTAAAGCTCTTTGCTGTATCATACAATTTATTTTATTTATTATTTTATACGAGCTGAGCTGTTAAATAAAATTTTAAAACTATTTGGTTAAGTATTAATTCATTCACACATCATACATTTCATCTTAAAACAAATTTTAAGTCAATTATAGTATTTTCCTAGATTTTTTTTTTCCTGAAGAGCAACTTTATTTATCCCAAGGGAAATGTGATTAATCATGATTAATCACACAGTTGACATATGATTAATTAGATTAAAGTTTTTTAATCGTTTGACGACACTAAAATGAACGTAAAAGTCTAGATTATTAGTTAAAAGCAAATAAAACGGGCAGCTAACATTCGTTTTATGTAAATATTTCAAGCTAAAGTTACACTAATTTTTTTCCATTCATTTCATATTTTTTTAATCGTTTCAAAGTGCATGCATCGTGTTATTTTATATAATAGTCACCTTTAAACCTCGACCAAATAACTTTTGAGGAACTCCTGCTGGCTTGTATGCACTAAAACTTTTGTATTGTTTCCACCTAAATCTGGCGTTAGAACGCAGTGTGTGTGTTTTTTCCACAAAGCGCTGCCTGGCGCCGCACCTTACAGGAAGCCGTGATGCAATGTCTGTAGGAGCTGTCTCGTCAACTTATAGTGAAGTCTACAGTATGGCTGGCCAAGAGTGACAAAGCATTTATTCACAAAAATAGTCAACAGTCACACGGGGTTGCGAACTGGTAAAAACTTAATACTGTAAAATCAAATAATAGAAGTCACAGGCTTCATAGGCAGCAGCTGGTCTTCCAAAAAATATAACACATTTCTGGCGGCCTTGCATCACAGTAGCTCATTATTTGGGTAGGCTCAGCAAATAGCAATAACAGTGGCCTTTCTTTCTCTAAGGGATCATAGTAAAATCTATAAGTGATTAAGCTGGTACAGAGAGGCAGGAAATCAACAAATAACTAGCTGCTCCCTGTGTACAAGTACATATAAAGTGACGACAAGCAGCAGATCATAATTTGGTAGTGCCTGTGTCCCGCTCTGTGCAAATGAAAGTGACGATAGGGGAAAAAGGAGCAATTACCACTTCTGAATATATTTATTGTTCTAAATTCATTAGGGGGCTTTTAATCAATATTTTTAATTAATTTGCGGCAATGGTGCAGGTTAGGGTAAGAGGAACAGGTCGCCTGCGGGAACGGGCCAACAAAGCTATCAAATGGCTCCAAAAGAAGGAAGACTAACCAACCATGAAGTCACGTGACTCCCACCAAGTGTGACTGATGAGTCATTTTTACACGCCCAAGCTCAAATGTTAATTGTAGCAATAACAATAAACGTTATTGGATTGAGCTGTGAAATTAGAAAAGCAGAAGCAAAGAAGACAGAAGATAGTAAGAAAGGAGAACGAAAACGGTCAAGTGAATAGAAAGGAGACAACGAGCTTTGGCTTAAGCGTCTACAAAGATAATAAACTCTAATTTACCCTGTTTCGATCAGCTGTTTTCTGTTTTACTGGAGACTGCTCAATGAATTATTTTCCCTCTGAATATTTTTACATACTAAATGAGCTGTCTCTGCGTGTGGACATGCGACTTTCATTTATCTTGCCTCATTGCAGCAGAGATGGAGGTAATTTGTGTCAAACGAGAGCAATCAGCGAACATTACACAAAACAAAATGGGTCTCAGATCATGTCTGCTCCCATAGACATTATAATGTTGCAATCATAAAAAGAACTGCTCTGAAAAAATAGGAAATTACATGTTAGCAGATGACATTTTATGTTCTGTCGAGTCAAAAGTAATGTCAGACAGAAAATGTTTTTTTTTTTTTTTTTTTTACAAAATGGTATTAAAGTTTATGTTAACAATATTCCACCTAAAGAAAAAAAAATTCCACCTGTCCAATCTAAAGGAATACAATACAAAAGCAGTATTCACAAATTTTGTTCATTTGCTGCCATCTTTCCCAGATCAAATGGATTGCACGGCTTGTAGTGAAAACAATCAAACTAAGCAAACTAGCTACTGCTAATTAACAACTAACAATATATTGTTCACATTCAAGTCTCACCATTTAAATTCAAATTGATAAATTTCAGCTTTGCAGTGATATAGTCCATCGCTAATTTGATCACCTCTTGGACAATCAATGCATTACATTTTGAGCATGTGACACCTGTGCTTTGTGAACACGGAATATTAAAATTTGAGCAAATCAAGTGTGTTTTACATGTCATTTTAATATCAAATGATAAGGGGGCAATGGGAACAAAGCTCAGAGGATGTTCGGTCTTGTCATTGCATCATCATTTTAACCCTAGAAATGTTAAAAGTAATGTTGCACCGATACCGATACCAGTATCGGCAGGTGGCGCCGATCCGGCCCGAAATGGTGGTATCGGCGAGTACCAACAAATAGGGCGCCGATACCATTTACTGGCATCACTTGAAAGCAGCTGTAGTGTCCAAACCAAGACGCTACGGCTCAGTCCTGGCTATACGGCGAGCTAAACTCGCAAATGACGATGCAGGACACCGGTATAATTTTTTGACTTTATTTTACCATTGATCCTAACGTTATACTTTAAAGAATGAAACTAAAAATAGAAATGAAACAAACAACTTCGTCCTCGGTAACAAACATGTTCGCAACACCGCAAATCCGCGATGATTAGATGATCCGCCTCTGGATATTTTACAAGCATCAAAAATGCACATAAGCTTGAAGCTGTGTTTTCCTCTCAGTAGCTCCCTCACTCGCTCGGATGCTAGCTACACAAGCAACGCCTGTGTATATATAGTCTTTTGTATTGTTGCTGTTTGTTTCCACTCACGATCGGCCACTCAAAGCCGGTTGCGTGGTTGTTTGGATGATGTGCAGACTCATGCTAACCGTTTGTGAATGTCATAACTGTATTAGCTGCTAATCATCACGGAAATGCGTTGTTGCGAACATGTTTGTTCCTGAGGATGAAGTTGATTGTTTTATTTCTATGTTTAGTTTCTTTCTTCAAGTGATGACGTTAGGATCAACGGCAAAATAAAGTCAAAAAATCATACCGATGTCCTGCATTATCATTTGGGAGTATACCGCGAGCTAAACTCCTAAATGATCATCCAAACAACTACACCACTGGCTTTAAGTGTCCGATAGCGAGTGGAAACACACAACAACAACAACAATACAAAAGACGATACATACAGGAGTTGCCTCTGTAGATATTTTACAAGCATCAAAAATGCACGTAGGCTCGCAGCTGTGTTTTCCTTTCTCGCTAGCTCGCTCACTCGCTCTGAATCTTCGTATCTGCGCGTCTTCTTCTGCCACGTAAGTGCGCTCTTCTTCGTGTAAGCAAGTGCAAGTGCACCTCCATAGAATAGCCCTTTATTCTCATTATACAGTTGTACAATAAAATTGTGGAGTGTCTCCCTTTACAGTGCAGGATAAGTTAAAATCTCAAAAGTGACTTGCAAGTATAAACTATAAAATCTAAATAAATATAAAATGCGTATGAGGAGAGGTGTATGATAGAGAGACAGGATGCTGTGATCAATTATTATTAAATTACTATTATTATTTGTCACACATACCAGGTATGCAATAAAAAATTCTACTGGATTCACTTTGTATTAGTCTTTTTCCAGTTTCACAAAGGTAAGCAGCAGCCTGACAAAGCAATGATAGCAATGATTTCACATGCAAGTATTTTTTTTCCAAACGGGGGATGTATCAGAATGGTATCGGTATCGGCCGATACTGCACAGTCAGGTATCGGGGCCAAAAAACGGTATCAGTGCAACAGTAACCCCATCGCTAATGTCAGGTAGATTTTATGATACAATATCCTGGATGAGCTACATAAATTTTCATCAGTTTAGATGACAGTAAAGCACCGGATGCCAAATGTTTATACTTGTATGATTTTGCCATCGTTCAATAAAATAATGCATAAAACTAGAAAGTGTCAAATCAGGAGGAATTGCTCTCCCACGGGTAGATTTTTGGTCACTTCCTATTAATTTTTGGGCGTTTTCAGGTTAGTTCCTTTTTAACATTCATTGTCACGGTCATTGTCATTTAGAAAAAGAAAGAAATGGAGAGGAAATACTTTTGCTGTTTTTTATGCAATGTCCAAATTAGCAAGCAAAAATGTACATCCACAACGAGCAGCACAGAAATCATAAAAGTGGATAGAAAGGATTTAGAGTTTGACAGCACAAAAGGTGGAGCTTTGGACAGCTACCTGACCTTTAACCTCTAAAGAGTTGTGAAATCTGCAAGTGATGTATAGTCTTTACATTGGACAGAATCCGTTTACCTCCATTCTTATTTGCGTTCATTGAGGGATACTGACTAAAATCATTATGTGCAATTGATCTGTGCCTTAACTGTCCCATCTGTCATGCCTGCTTTGCTCTCCTATATATCCCCTTATATTGGTATATTGTATCGTACATCACCAGATTCAGATGAAGCATTTTATCTTTTTTCACTGTAATTGTTTACAGTTTTTTCAGCTAGGTGTTTATCTTTGCATGGTTGTAGTTTTGTGTCTACTGATATTGAAGGGAATTTGGTGGCATATTTTACTAGAAATTGTTCTAACGAATTTCTAATGACCTTGATGAAATGTATTGACTTGTTGGGCCTAGGGGATTTTTACCCCTTCTTTGCCTTTATTAATCACCCACTCTCTCACTGCAATTTCCTTTCTGCATTTCCATCATCCTCACATGCACAAGTCCATGTCATCTTGCATATACCGGGGTTGGTACTAGGAAAATTGCTTATAAATACAGTATGCTGTCAAGTATGCACTATTTTGTCCAGAAAGCCAACGGCAACTGGTCTATTATAGTGGGGCAAATAAGTATTTAGTCAACCACTAATTGTGCAAGTTCTCCCACTTGAAAATATTAGAGAGGCCTGTAATTGTCAGCATGGGTGAACCTCAACCATGAGAGACAGAATGTAGGAGAAAAAAAACAGAAAATCACATTGTCTGATTTTTAAAGAATTTATTTGCAAATCATGGTGGAAAATAAGTATTTGGTCAGTACCAAAAGTTCATCTCAATATTTTGTTATGTACCCTTTGTTGGCAATAACGGAAGCCAAACGTTTTCTGTACTTTTCACAAGCTTTTCACACACTGTTGCTGGTATTTTGGCCCATTCCTCTATTCAGATCTCCTCTAGAGCTGTGATGTTTTGGGGCTGCCGTTGGGCAACACGGACTTTCAACTCCCTCCACAGATTTTCTATGGGGTTGAGATCTGGAGACTGGCTAGGCCACTCCAGGACCTTGAAATGCTTCTACGAAGCCACTCCTTTGTTGCCCTGGCAGTGTGTTTGGGATCATTGTCATGCTGAAAGACCCAGCCACGTCTCATCTTCAATGCCCTTGCTGATGGAAGGAGATTTTCGCTCAAAATCTCTCGATACATGGCCCCATTCATTCTTTCCTTTACACAGATCAGTCGTCCTGGTCCCTTTGCAGAAAAACAGCCCAAAAGCATGATGTTTTCACCCCCATGCTTCACAGTGGGTATGGTGTTCTTCAGATGCAATTCAGTATTCTTTCTCCTCCAAACAGGAGAACCTGTGTTTCTACCAAAAAGTTCTATTTTGGTTTCATCTGACCATAACACATTCTCCCAGTCCTCTTCTGGATCATCCAAATGCTCTCTAGTGAACCGCAGACGGGCCTGGACGTGTACTTTCTTCAGCAGGGGGACACGTCTGGCAGTGCAGGATTTGAGTCCCTGGCGTTGCATTGTGTTACTGATAGTAGCCTTTGTTACTGTGGTCCCAGCTCTCTGTAGGTCATTCACTAGGTCCCCCTGTGCGTTTCTGTGATTTTTGCTCACCGTTCTTGTTATCATTTTGACGCCACGGGGTGAGATCTTGCATGGAGCCCCAGATCGAGGGAGATTATCAGTGGTCTTGTAAGTGCTCCCACAGTCGATTTCTTTGCACCAAGCGTTTTACCTATTGCAAATTCAGTCATCCCAGCCTGCTGCTGGTCCACAATTTTGTCTCTGGTGTCCTTCGACAGCTCTTTGGTCTTAGCCATAGTGGAGTTTGGAGTGTGACTGACTGAGGTTGTGGACATGTGTCTTTTATATCGATAATGAGTTAAAACACAGGTAACGAGTGGAGCCACGTAGACCTCGTTAGAAGAAGTTCGACCTCTTTGACAGCCAGAAATCTTGCTTGTTTGTTGGTGACCAAATACTTATTTTTCACTCTAATTTGGAAATAATTTCTTGAAAAATCAAACAATGTGATTTTCTGTTTTTTTCCACATTCTGTCTCTCATAGTTGAGGTTTACCCATGTTGACAATTACAGGCCTCTCTAATCTTTTCAAGTAGGAGAACTTGCACAATTGGTGGTTGACTAAATACTTATTTGCCCCACTGTATCGAATGTTTCAGTCATCCAATGGCTAAGGTGTAATGTCCCTATGGTTGTTACCATAATTTTCTATAAGTCGCACCCGCCAAATTTTACAGAAAAACAAAGTAGCGTAAAGTAGTTCATAGTCCGAAAAGTACGTTATTTATCAAAACGTTTCCATGGAGTGGTCGTTATCAAATGCAAAGCCATGGGTTTGACATATTACCTGATATATTGAAGGTTGGATTATATTAGTAATTAGTCAAACAGATTGTCTGGTAACGTCACGGATGGCAATGAGCTTTAAATGTTTGATACCTAAAACACAGCCACATTATTTTTCAAATGAAAAAAAAAGCTGCATTTTTACATATTTTTGGAAGGGCGCTTGGAAATAGATTTTAAATATACAGTTCATCACGATCTGTTATCTTGGAGGTGACATAAGAATTCTGTTTGTTACGTTTTTATTTCCCAAATTTCTATAATGTTCACCTTTTAATGCTGCTTCTGTCTCCCTTTTCCCCACACAGGGCATTTACAGCTGCATTCACGGCGTACAGATTGAAGAGAAAAGCAGCTCAGCTTTGAACTCTCCATCAGCCACCATGAACAACACTCATTCCAATATCTTGCGCCTCTTGCGCACCGCCAAAAACATGGCCTCCGGGGTCAACGGCTCACCACACAGCGCTCTGGACTTCATTCGACGCGAATCTTCTGTTTACGACATCTCGGAACACAGACGCAGCCTGGCGGGTCACTCGGACTGCAAGCAACCTTACTTACCGGAAGATAACATGTTCAGTGACTACATTAGTGAGGTGGAAAGGACGTTTGGTAACGTCCACATGAAGGACAGTAATCTGTACCAGGATCATTACTTGCATCATCATGGTTCCTCACTTGGGCTCAGTGGACCACCTCCAAACAGGCCACATAGTTTGGGAAGTGCCAGTTCCCTGGAAGGTGGCATGTTTGACTGCGACAGCCTTGGAGGAGGGGTGCCGCCTATTTTCACCACCCAACCCTGCTCAGCATTGACCCACAGAAACATGAGCAAGTTTGATCTTCTGTCTGGACAGACCCCACCCTCAGGCCAGGGCTTTAAGAGTGGCCTGCCTGACTTGTATGGCAAGTTTTCATTCAAGGGAGGTGCCTCAAGTTCAACCTACATCCCTGGGCCTACTTATTGTGGCGGCAGAGGAGATGAGGATGGAAATATACGATCGGATGTCTCTGATATCTCCACACACACTGTAACCTACGGGAACCTGGAAGGCAACGCAAAGAAGCGCAAACAGTACCGCGATAGCCTGAAAAAGAGGCCGGCCTCTGCCAAGTCTAGACGTGAGCTGGATGAGATTGAGCTTGGCTACAGGAGAAAACCTTACCATATCAGCCACCATCACTATCACAACCATCGTTCTGCCTCACCACCACTATTGCCATCAGACCGTAAGCGAGGAGGCGGAGGAGGAAATAATGATACAAACTATCTCTTCAGAGAAAAAGAGAGTGTTCGGGACTTTTACTTGGACCAGTTCCGTCCAAAGGAGGGTGTCCCTCAGTGGGAACATGTGGATCTGACTGAGGGCCCTGGAAATAGAGATAGTGGAGTACCAACTTGCACTTCTCTGGTTCCGGTGGAGGACTTCCTCAAGAGCAAACCCAAAAAGTCTGACTCAAAAGGTGGCGGAGGATCTGGATTGGCAGGAGGAGAGTGGGAGTGCAGGAACTGTCGGTCTGGTGGAGGAGTGAAGCAGATGTCCATGCACGGAGGAGGGGGCGGCGGTGGATACGGCGGTGGTATGAGCTGCGGGTCATCAGGGGGCGGCGGAAGCAGCCGCCCTAGCTCTGCAACCTGTATGCGTTGCGAGGGATGTAAAAAGACAGGCAACCTCTACGATATCAGCGAGGACAACAACCACCTTTTGGAACAGATCGGTGGAGGAAAAGGCGGGGGAGGAGGTGGTATGGGCGCAATCCCCCAACCGCAATCGCAAGCCCAGCAGAGGAGGAAAGGTGGAGGATTTGGAAAGCCACTCAGGCGGCAACATTCGTATGACGCCTTTGTCGACCTTCAGAAGGATGAGTCGGGCGGCATGGGGAGCATGATGGGCGGTATGGGAGGAGTTGGGGGAATGAGCGGTCCGGGTATAGGAGGAATGCTGCCACCTCCCAGAAGTGTTAGCTTGAAGGAGAAGGAGCGCTACATGGAGGGCGCCAGTCCCTTTGCACACATATTTGAGCGTCACGGGGGCTCTGAGAGAGAAAGGGAAAGAGACAGGGACACTTCTTTTTATGGAGGTGAGGGCCGATTCGGTGGCCTGTTCAGAGGAGGTGAGGGCCTCCATCGTCGCTCTGTAGGAGAGCGAGACATGAGAGACAGGGATAGGTCTTTGATGGAAGGTGGAGGCGGGGCAGCTTTCTCTTTATCCAAATCTCTTTATCCCGACCGGGTAAACCAGAACCCCTTTATACCCACGTTTGATGATGACCAGTGTCTCATGCACGGGGCAAAACAGTATTATATGAAAAAGCAACAGCAGCAGCAACAGGTTGCCAAAAACAGCCGAAGTGACTTCAGGAGCCAGCTGAGCACGACATCTTATCTGCCAACTTCTGCCTCGGCCGGGGTTATGTCGAATGTGTCCCCCCGGTTCCCGAAAGAGCTCAGTCTGGGTGGGCTGAACCACCACGGCTCCATGCTAGGGGTTGGCCCACCGCGACCCTTCAATGGAAGCAACGGCCATGTCTACGAGAAACTTTCCAGCATTGAGTCAGACGTGTGAGAGATCAGGACTGGATTTGACATTAGGAATGGAATAGAGGTGCATAGTGTCAGGAGATCAGGGATGTTTTTAAAGACACTGTCCACACACTGCATCTCTATCCCATACTAAGACTGGAATTCAAGGTAAGCTGGGTGAGAGCCTGATGCGGTGTCAGAAGTAGAATGCAAACTTGATTCATAGAAAAATCTATATTTTGCAAGCAAACCTTGGTAAAAACAAAAAAATCAGGACACCTTGTTGTGGTGGGGGGACGTGACCCCCACTTTACAAATGGCCAAAGCTACTCTACTTTTATGTCCAGTCAATTAACATGGCCCTGTGCACCTGGAAAATGCACTCAACTAAAGCCTGGCATTTCACCCACCAGTGAAGCCGCATTCAACGCACTCGGCCATTATCGCTCATCTTAATTTGATATTGGACGCGTGATCCTGGTGAGACTTGACGGCCGCCTGTGAGCTCCCGCTGAGCGCTTACGAGAGAAGACTGCGAGATTGGAGAGCGAAGCGAGTGGCCCATCTGGGCCTGTGTCGTCTCGGAAAGAAGACATTGTCGCAGTGCCAGAGTGGCAACACGGATGACTTCTCCCTCCCGTTCTCTCTGGAGAAATCGTTTCATCTCTCCATCCTGAACTTGTCCCACTCCGCTATTGTTTTCCTCCATTCCCTTTGCCCCGTCCTCCCCGACACCAAAAGATTTGTTTGCTATGAGAAATACAATCATGAATGACATAAGATATTCTTCTAGAAAGAAAAAAACAGGGTATAAAATCAACAGTAATATTAACATTGTGAATAACAAAACTGATTGTAATAACACTGCTTATAATTTTTTTTTTTTAGTTTTTTTTTTTAAGTTCAGTTGGTGTGATACTCCATCCCTGTTTTTGTACTGGCTGGTTGTTCAACCTTTAAGCCAGAAAGACTGAACTCTTTAGTTGTGGGATATTTTACTTCATATGAGTACCGTACACGATATTTTCTCCTTAAGAAATCTCAAAGACTCATACTTTATTGACGTTTTGAGATGTTTCAAATCAAGTGCATATAGACTTGTTGCGTGTTTTTAGTCCGAGCCTGAGAGCTGCAGATGCTGAAAGAAAAGGATGTGCCTTAATGGTCTCCAATGGAAGTGTCCTCCTGTTCACATGGTCATGCAGCGGCGCCAATACTTGGTGTTCTTTTCACGTTCGTGCGCCAAAACTGCAGTAAAAAATTTACAGGCGGCTAGAGATGCTGCCTGGCAGTGGTTTAGATACAAGATGCTGCAGAGTTTTATAACTTCGTAAAAAATGATTTTATGAACCTGTATGCCAGTTCTATTCAGGATGTCCCACACTGTCTTGGAGTGGCCCACTTCACAGCACGGCGGCCTTCTACTTAGCTTCTTTTTGATTCAGGTTACATGGTAATAGTCACCACCTGTTTGGCCTCTTACTCGTGTCACATATGACAACATCTATCGTGTCCGTGGTCTGGGAGGCAAATTGAACTTTGTGCAAGAGGGGAGAATGTTGCCCTGTGACAATGATAGTCATAATATGTTGAGCAGATGCGTATGTCTCTTTGAGAAAAGCCGCTGAGGTATCAGCTTAGACTGATGTAGATAGTTTTCTTTTGCTCTTTTTTTTTTTTTTTAAGCTGTCAAAGCCTCATTATTGCACAGGACCTTTACCTGGTGTAGGTTCAGGCACTCAGTAGACATGCCTTATCATCCCATCACACCCCCTTCCCTTCACAGGAGCTGTCTGCTAATGACTCATCATCTAACGGTTCGGAATTGGAAAAAAAAAATCAAATGAAAAAAAGCCTCTATTAGCTATTTAAAGGTTTGATCTTCAATTAGCTGGCGGTGTCAGAAGTTCAAGGGCTGCAAGAGATTGCACAGGAGTGCTCAGCCAAGATTGGAGCTGCTGAAGTGTGCAGAGCGCTGACATCTATCTTATAACCTCATCTAAATGCACCACTGTTATAGGTGTGTGTGTGTGTTGCGCGAGTGATGATGCAAGTCACAATTTAACGATAACAGCGTTTTTTGTTTTTTTTTTCCCAGACTTGCTGATTACTATTCATAAATTCATAGGTAACAATGTGATCGTGAGATTGATAGAGTTAGCCTTAAATCAGAACACCTCCCATACAACCATAACTACAAATAAATAGACTCGGATCTCTGGAATTTTTATATGTGCACATTTTCAGATCAAGCATTATCCGAGAAGCAAGTAGGATTATTGGAAACGACATGAAAATATGTATGAAAGAACCACTTTGGAGATGGCATCTCAGTCGGCATTAGTATGTTAAGCTTTTACTGTAAATAGTATATTCAAAACCTCTTTTCACTTTGTACAGTAAACAGACAGACAGGATGTAACTTTCAAAAAGTTTTACAGCAATTTAAGAAATAAACATAAAAAAAAAAATACATGGACAAAAATGTGCAAAGTATAGTTAAGACATAAGTATTACTCATCTTAAGTGATGTACTTCAACCTCTTTATTTTACGCTCATCTTACAATAGTTTACCAATCCATAGATGGATTATGTTAAGGCTTTTTCTAATTTTCAATAAAGTGTTTGAGAAATTGATCATTTGCCGTAGGTGTAGATGTATGGTGATATAAAAAAGGGGACAATTTAGTTATAGGTCTTTGTTAAGTTTCCCTTGAATTGTGTTAGATTCTCTTTTTCAAGCTCAAATCAAGTATCGACACATTTATGTAATACAATATTACATGTATGATATTTGCAGATAGAAGCAGCATATTGTGTGCTTTCATTTTAGGCAGCGATCCTTGTTCAAAACTTAGGACATAAATGTGTTCGTTTATTTGTTTTTTAAGCTGGGCTTTAATGGTGATTGCACACAGAATTTAGAGCCATCGTGGGCCCGGCCTATCCTGTTCCCTCTTTATCATTGGGATAGACATCACTGTGGTAAAGAATGATGTATGTATATAAATGTGTGAATGTGTGTAGAACACACGAGTGCACACCAGTGTTGATGCTGTTAATATTGCTGAAGAATTCAGCACAATAATGTGGAAAAGATCTTTGCGAGGATTTATGTTCAACTGAAATGCATTGGTGCAACCCCTTATCAAAAGAGAAGCATTTACTCATTTGTCACATTTCGCTCTGCTTGAGCAAAGTCAACTGTTGATTAATTTAAGCTCAGGTTAGTAGGTTGACACTACTATAAAGAAACATGCTTTGAATTTTTGTTTATTTACTTTGACTATTCATGTTGGTACTGAGAGAGCCCCCCTTAACTCATTGGCTGCATTCGACAGGGATAGACGTGTAATCCATTTTGACGAGGAGTCAAAATTGGATTGGAGATCTATCCCCATCAATGGCAGTGAAACATGATCACTCAGTGTCAGCTATCCCAGTTGAAATGGATTTGACCCAAGATTAGAGTAGGTCAGTCGTACACCCGCGCTGAAATGTTTTGAGACACTTGACCATTCAGTTTGATAAAAAGGCGTCTCAAAACTGTGACCTTGCGTGAACATTAAGGTTGTGGTAAGTGTGTTGTGAATGACCACCATCAGTTTTGTTGTTTTGACATGCTTTTTTTCTGTTCGCAGGTTTTTTTCTGGTTCATGGAGGTCCATCAATAGAATTCCATTGAACCAATTTTTGCTCAAATAATGAAACTTCATACCAATTTGCAGAGTCTAACCAAAGTTGAACTAACTCGTTTTCTCAGCGCCTGGTTGACCTCCAGTTTATTTCAAGACCGTCTTTTCCATTGTGAACAATTCAAATTTCAAATCTTAAAGGGGCAGACAACACCTATAGTATGAATTTCATTTGAAAAATGCTTGCTCAAGGTATTTAAAGTACGCAAATTGCACATTTCCAAGACTTTTCATAATGGCGATAATAATCTTTAAAACTCAAAGAATGACACTGCTTACAACATTGCCATTTTGTGACGTCAGTTAAACTGACACATACAAACACACTGATAGACACAGGCGAATGTGATATGGAGTATTAATGATGTAATGGAAAAGGAAGGCGAGGATACTCGCATTTATTGGGCTGAAGTAGTACCAGCACTAATAAAATGTCTGTCCGCAATAATGCCCAGCTCAGACTACAGAATTTCAGCCCAGTTTTGGCCCAACAGATACATTGTGGAGGAATGTGGATGTGGGGTAAGGTCCCCGACGCCTCAAGTCGTGTGACATATCCACCGACTGCCGATCTGACATCTCGGACGCCTCACAACTCCGTCGCAGGAAGTCTGGCGTGTCAAATTCTGCTTGCCACGGCACATAGTGTGACACGTCCTACGGGTTCCTAATATTTGTTGCTGAATATTGACCACAAGTATAACTTTTTGACCATCCTTTGCTCTCCTATGCACAGTCTTTTTTTTTTTCTGAGTGCAGATACTGGCAGCGTGTGATACCTACACTCACCGGCCACTTTATACACCTGTCCAACTGCTCGTTAACACTTAATTTCTAGTCAGCCAATCACCTGGCGGCAACTCAGTGCATTTAGGCATGTAGACATGGTTTAAGATAATCTCCTCCAGTTCAAACCGAGCATCAGTATGGGGAAGAAAGGTGATTTGAGTGACTTTGAACGTGGCATGGTTGTTGTTGCCAGAAGGGCTGGTCTGAGTATTTCAGAAACTGCTGATCTACTGGGATTTTCACGCACAACCATCTCTAGGGTTTACAGAGAATGGTCCGAAAAAGAAAAAATATCCACTGAGCGGCAGTTCTGTGGGCGGAAATGCCTTGTTGATGCCAGAGGTCAGACAAGAATGGCCAGACTGGTTCGAGCTGATAGAAAGGCAACAGTGACTCAAATAACCACCCGTTACAACCAAGGTAGGCAGAAAAGCATCTCTGAACGCACGGTACGTCGAACTTTGAGGCAGATGGGCTACAGCAGCAGAAGACCACGTCGGGTGCCACTCCTGTCAGCTAAGAACAGGAAACTGAGGCTACAATTTGCACAAGCTCATCGAAATTGGACAATAGAAGATTGGAAAATTGTTGCCTGGTCTGATGAGCCTCAATTTCTGCTGCGACATTCGGATGGTAGGGTCAGAATTTGGCGTCAACAACATGAAAGCATGGATCCATCCTGCCTTGTATCAATGGTTCAGGCTGGTGGTGGTGGTGGTGTAATGGTGTGGGGAATATTTTCTTGGCACTCTTTGGGCCCCTTGGTACCAATTGAGCATCGTTGGAACGCCACAGCCTAGCTGAGTATTGTTGCTGACCATGTCCATCCTTTTATGACCACATTGTACCCAACTTCTGATGGCTACTTTCAGCAGGATAATGCGCCATGTCATAAAGCTGGAATCATCTCAGACTGGTTTCTTGAATATGACAATGAGTTCACTGTACTCAAATGGCCTCCACATTCACCAGATCTCAATCGAATAGAGCATCTTTGGGATGTGGTGGAACGGGAGATTCGCATCATGGATGTCCAGCCGACAAATCTGCACCAACTGTGTGAAGCCATCATGTCAATATAGACCAAAATCTCTGAGGAATGCTTCCAGCACCTTGTTGAATCTATGCCACGAAGAATTGAGGCAGTTCTGAAGGCAAAAGGGGGTCCAACTCGTTACTAGCATGGTGTACCTAATAAAGTGGCCGGTGAGTGTATATGTTGCCTATAGGTCAGGACACACAGTTATCTTCCTCCACCCCTACCCAAAGAAAATATTTATGTTGACAAATTAGTCACCTTAAATCAGGGGTCCCCAACCTTTTTTGCACCACGGACCGGTGTGATTTGGGTCTTTTTTTCACAGACCAGTGTTCTGTCAAATTTTGCACCCTTATAAAATTTTGCTCCCAAAACTTTTGTGGCGGTGAAAAAAGCCCTCTTTTATATGTAGTTGAACTCTCAATGTTATCCAACGGTGCTAAAAACGTTTTACATAATAAACTTACATGTGCAACACAAAAATGGCGTAACTAAATGCATAACGACACGGCGAAGTCGTTAAGTGAGAGAGCTGCGTGCAGTTGTGTGCAGCTAAGATGGCAAATCTAAGTCAATATTCCTATCTTTAAAGAAAGTTTGTAGAGTATACTTTGGAATCGCTGCATTCGCGGTCATTTTTAACGTTACGCGCATGCCAAATTTGTCAGAACACCGGCAATTTGTGGCAGAAAAATACAGCAAATATAAAATAACATTTGTTTTTAGCCCCGTCGTGTTAAGTGCAGCGAAAATACAACTCACCCGCTGAATCAGTGGAAGGCCTGAGCTTGTTTCGTTGCGACGAGATGGTCCCGAGATGGGAGAGTGAGAGAAGCCCAATTCACAAAGATATGATGTTGGAAATTGTAGCACAGTTTTCAGTGCGATGTCAGGATATTCCGAAATGACTTTAAACCAGAACCTCGGTAGAGTTGTTGTCTCAAATGTACGTTTAAGGTCGCTGTCATTTGCGATCTCTATAAGCTGATATTCCTGTTGCACAGACATGCTCGAAATCACTTGGTTTATTCACATACAGGTCACGAATCCACTCCTTTGCAGTTCGTGGGTCTTTAGTGATTGGCAAGTAGCATAGATTTTGTTTTCTTCGAGGTTGTAGGCTCGGCCTCTGGCTTGTCAGGTTCCCTTTTCCCTATAAAAGATCTGTCCAAAGACGTCTGTTTTTCATTCATTCTAGTGTGGGGGCTAATTATTTCCTGGAACAAATGTTATGGGCGTCAACCTACGTCATACGTTATTATCGAGGCCAAGCGCACATAAATATACAAAACAAGATTAACTGCTAACAGTCCAATCAATACATTTCTATGACGACCTCCTATCTTGTAGTTGGACATCAAGAGTAGACAGGAATATTGGTGTGTTACGCAGCACAGGCCAAAGTCAATCGGCCAGAATGCAGTCGTTAATAAATGATTTATTATTTCTGTGCGGCCCGGTACCAAATGCACCACGGACCGGTACCGGTCCGCGGACCGGTTGTTGGGGACCCCTGCCTTAAGTCATGTTTGGAGGATAATTTGTCCTTTTCCTGCCATCCAGGAACAAGTCAGTTTTTCTTTTCTTTTTTTTTTTTTTTTCCCCTCTCCGGAGAGCATAGCAGAGGACCGTCACTGTTATTCTCTCTGTCACTGTAACGGATTGAAAGGGGCTTGTCCCGCCTACCGACAATGTCCGCTGTGGGCCGGCGCTCTTCATGGCAGTACACAATGATCGGACAGGCACTGGTCTTGTCGTGTGACCACTTGTCTGTTTCAAGACAGGTTATGACTACGTAACAGCATTTCACCATGTCACCAAGATGGCACTTTGACCGTTGGTAACGACCCAAAAAAGACATTAATTCTTATTGCATTCTTAAACTCCCAGCTCACCACTAAAAAATTCGAGCCGTTCACTTGCAATTTTAATTTGATAAAAAAATGACCATAATTATGACACTTTCTAGAAATCTTATATTTTCTCCTTTATCACACATCAGAAAAATGAAATTCTGTGTTTTTTTATTAACTCATTGGCTGCCATTGACGGCGCTAGAATGAACATTAAATCATTCCCCAGATAGCAGACATTGAATAAATGTTGATTTTCCATCAAAATCATCAGTGTGGTTGACATCAAAATTTTCTACGTCAAGTGACGTTGAAACATATGGTATGTCAGGTGATGGTTGGGTTAACATTGTTTTATAGTTGATGAACTAATGTTGACAATTGATTTGTGATTGACCTAGAAATATGATTGAAAAGTCATTGAATTATGGATGAGCGGGCGTTTTGGTCGAAATCATAACATTGATTCAGCGTTGTTCCAATATTATTAATAATCGAAATGACGTTTAGGTTTTGTAAGGATTTCAACGTTGAAACAACATTAATTGAGGGTGCAAAAGTGACGTTGATTCAATGGTATAAGATCGACCGCGGAATGTTGATCTAACATCTTTTCAGTGTCGGTCTGCTATCTGGGTCGCTGCTATCCCTACAACTTCAAATGCATTGGACGTAGAAGGATGAAAAGAGCCATATTGTCAGTGGCAGATGAAAGCATTAAACAAGATTTGTGCTATGATGCACACGATAAATATGTCTGTCTGTTTAATTCTAACCTTTAATTCCAAATTTGTTACAGGACAACAAACTTGGTGGTGGTCTAAGATGTTTTTCCCACATTACGTGGCACTTGTCCTCCTTTAAAATCAAAATAGTGCTGTTGTCATGGAAGGCTAGATGAGGGCTAGTTTACTGCTACTGTTGGGAAGTCGAGGTGTACATACACATAAAACGCGGTACCATTGAGCACCTCTGCTCTGCTGTTAGCCATTGCCAGCTGGACAGTGAGTAAGCTGCCTCGTCACAGGTTTTTGTTTCCCTTCAGCCCAAATTGGCCCCGGTCTGGCTCCTCTGCACACAAGCATGCCACAACACATTTGTTTAGATGCTTCATGTTGACAAAAACACTGTGTCACTTTTTTTTTTTTTTAAACAATGCAATGTTGAGTTACTAAAACATCCTGAAGTTAGACGATATAGATATCACCCCAGTTGACATCCATGACAAGGAATGACAGGCCTTGGTTAATGTGTTTTTGGGGGTGATTGCTCTTAATCATAAGTACTAAAAAGCACTTTGTTTTTAGCACTTGATTTTATCACAAACAGCCAGGATGACATATACTGTGATACTACATTACTCATTTGCTGGGAACTTTTACATAATAATGATGTTAGAATTCTGCCGAGTTCTTCGCAGAATATCTTTGCAAATAGTTGTTTAGTTTGTGTGTATGTGTAGTGCTACTGATGCATATTTCTTAAATACTTTTTTTTTTTTTTTTTTTTAAATAGCTGCTTTTGTCCATCTTCCTAACTCATAACAATAATTAGGCGACAGAAGGGGTTGCTACTAAATGTTATTTCACATGTGGGATGAGTTTACAAAAGGCACTCATTTCCACCTGAAGATACACGACCTGATTCAATTTACTGTGGCTCAACAAAATGTAAAATATGAGTACTATCAATTGTATACATAATTCTTTACATACATTTTGCTCTTGGCCACTGGTTTCTCTTTTTGTGGCTCTTTTCTTTCAAATAATACCAACATGTTTACATCATGAGAACAACAATTTCACAAAACAATTTATTGTACAGGTTGTGTAAATACCAATAGGGGCGACATTAACTTTTTGTATGGAATCAAAGTAATATCAATAACAAAAATTAACCATGTCATGACAAAAACTGCGAAAATACATCATTGTGGTACTTCTAATAAGGATAAATACCAACAATTATAAGTGCTTAATTAAATAAGACTATTCTTTCTCTTTGTACATGAACAAAACGTGTTGAGTATTAATAATAAAATGCTATAAGTTTCATGCAACTGGTGCGGAGTCTTTTTAAGCTTGTGTGTGTGTTATTCGTGGTATTTTTTGTAGCAGGAGAGGAGAGCTGTACAGTAGGAAGAGCAGCCATATGGTAAAGCGGGTGGGTCTGGGTCTATCCACTCCACCATCCACACTGCTGCTGGCACTCCGCAAAGCTTTGAGTGATGCCATCCAGCCCCCTCAGGTGCTCTCATGCTGCTCTCGCCTACTTCTTGTACAGTAACACTCGACTGGAGTGATCCTACCTTTCCTTATCAAAAAAAGATTGAGGATGAATTTCACAAGAAGGATTTGCTAAAGTACAAAATGCAATTTTTGGAGAAATTGCACAGGGATGCTGCGCTTACCCATAGGTGAATTCTACAGATCTACTGAAAGCAAAATTCTTGGCCGAAACCGAATATTGGAAACACGTCACAATTTCAATTATTTCATTATTTTCCGATTAATGCCCTTTGCCTTGACATTGGTTCTACAACCACTCGGCCTCAAGACATTAGAGCCTCTTTCAGACTTAGATCCTGTTAAATTCCTGTGTAAGGTGACGCAGCATTTACCTGTGTCTTTCCGAAATGGGAAGATGTTCTCCTACTTGAAAGGATTAGAGAGGCCTGTAATTGTCAACATGGGTAAACCTCAACCATGAGAGACAGAATGTGAAAAAAAACCCCAGAAAATCCCATTGTTTGATTTTTAAAGAATTTATTTCCAAATTGGAGTGGAAAATAAGTATTTGGTCACCTACAAACAAGCAAGATTTCTGGCTGTCAAATAGGTCTAACGTCTAACGAGGCTCCACTTGTTACCTTTATTAATGGCACCTGTTTTAACTCATTATCGGTATAAAAGACACCTGTCCACAACGCTAATCAGTCACACTCCAAACTCCACTATGCCAAGACCAAAGAGCTGTTGAAGGACACCAGAGACAAAATTGTAGACCTGCACCAGGCTGGGAAGACTGAATCTGCAATAGGTAAAACGCTTGGTGTAAAGAAATGAACTGTGGGAGGAATTATTACAAAATGGAAGACATACAAGACCACTGATAATCTCCCTCGATCTGGAGCTCCATGCAAGATTTCACCCCGTGGCATCAAAATGATAGCAAGAACAGTGAGCAAAAATCCCAGAACCACACGGGGGGACCTAGTGAATGATCTACAGAGAGCTGGGACCACAGTAACAAAGGCTACGATCAGTAACACAATGTGCCGCCAGGGACTCAAATCCTGCACTGCCAGACGTGTCCCCCTGCTGAAGCCAGTACATGTCCAGGCCCATCTGCGGTCCGCTAGAGAGGATTTGGATGATCCAGAAGAGGACTGGGAGAATGTGTTATGGTCAGATGAAACCAAAACAGAACATTTTGGTAGAAACACAGGTTCTCGTGTTTGGAGGAGAAAAAATACTGAATTGCATACGAAGAACACCATACCCACTGTGAAGCATGGGGGTGGAAACATTTATGCTTTTGGGCTGTTTTTCTGCAAAGGGACCAGGAGGAATGATCTGTGTAAAGGAAAGAATGAATGAATCTCCTTCCATCAGCAAGGGCATTGAAGATGAGACGTGGCTGGGTCTTTCAGCATGACAAGGATCCCAAACACACAGCCAGGGCAACAAAGGAGTGGCTTCGTATGATGCATTTCAAGGTCCTGGAGTGGCTTAGCCAGTCTTCAGAGCTCAACCCCATAGAAAATCTGTGGAGGGAGTTGAAAGTCCGTGTTGCCCAACGACAGCCCCAAAACATTACTGCTCTAGAGGAGATCTGCATGAAGGAAAATACCATAATACCAGCAACAGTGTGTGTAAAGCTTGTGAAGAGTTACAAAAAACGTTTGGTCTCCGTTTTTGCCAAGAAAGGGTACATAACAAATTATTGAGATGAACTTTTGGTATTGACCAAATACTTATTTTCCACCATGATTTGCAAATTAATTCTTTCAAAATCAAACAATGTGATTTTCTTTTTTTTTTCCACATTCTGTCTCTCATGGTTGAGGTTTACCCATGTTGACAATTACAGGCCACTCTAATATTTTCAAGTGGGAGAACTTGCACAATTAGTGGTTGACTAAATACTTATTTGCCCCACTGTAGGTGGGATTAATACATGTATGTCAGCACATTCCAGCAAAGCAATACTGTCTCTGTTATTGTCTCTGCCCTTGAGAAGGCAAGAGTTTCTCAAGAAAAACATTTCATTGCAAGCAGAAATAAGCAAAAGCATTTCTTCATTGCGAGCAGCTATTGACATTATATGTCATCAAATACAGTTCATGAAGCAATAGCATTTGGCAAGTAATAAAATGCAACAATATGATTTCTCAGATGTCCTAAACAGTTCAGTTTCTCACTGTCTGTGTCTTGTCATTGAAGCTGACTTGTGGAACCTAGGCCAGTTTAAACCGGTCAGAATGACAGGGCAGTTTTATCAAGAATTAAACATGTCTATAGTTATCAGTCACTAAAAATGTGTCTTTACTGCAATCAATCATGGACCACACTATTATAGCAATCAGTACTTTATTATAAGCCTTCATTGGTAAAAGCAAATATTTAATAACCATTTAATATTTTTCTTATCAGTAATTTCTCAAATTTTATACTACACAGTCATAAATCAGCATTTAGAAGAAAAAAACTAGGTGAATCTTGGAACAAGCAGGCATGAGTAAACATGAAATTCCTAATCATCATCGGAATCAAAAGCATCAACACATGCACCTTTTGCTTTAGCTGCAAGTTGAGAGGACTGTAAAATGAAGGTATATGTTTAATCTTGCTGTACCTTATTTTGAAATGGAAGGCATCAAGCAGGCAAACAAAATCAAGCAGGACCTTCATCAAGAAACCAAGGAAAATACCATCATTCCTGATTTATGTTGAGTGCACCCATCTTGTTTTGGCAGCTGTTTGTCAGTTCTTGTGTACAATTAATCACGGTTCAACTAGAAACCGCACAGACTATGTCTCTAGACCTCACTGGCCACCAATCAGCTCCACGAGCCACAGGTGAATCCTGCCAACTCCACCAAAGCCAAAAAGTTAGACGGTTATAAGTTCCGCTGGCTGGCGTCGTCCAGATATGTTGCGTCCCAGCTCGAAAAGACCAAGAAAATGTTAGATTTGAAGCTAGGTTTATGTACACCTAGCTTGGCTAAAAAGAACACGCAGGAAGTCGATTAGCTTTTGTGGAGGTTGGTAGCTGCTCTCCCAGCTGTTGTGATAGAAACCTTCTTTATTCAAGGGGCAAACAATAGGATGAGAGGGGTCAGGAGAGCAACATAGAACATAGAATAGAAAACATAAACTACATGAGGGCTTCATAGCCTAGGACAAAGGAAAGGCTAACTAGACAAAAGTTATCCTATCTGGTGACTAATTATAATTAGGAAAGCATAAATGTTAACTGTACGCACAACAATTCCAACACCCGGACATTACGTCATTTTTGGTCAGCAAAGGCAACAAAGTAAACCACATATTTTCAAATTTGGACGATGAACTGTCTCTTCCTCGGCTCTAAGATCCAGTAGCGATTTAATTTTGTTATGTTTCCAGTTTAATTTTTCCATTTTCAGTTTGCCATGTGGATTGTTGCGATGTTTGTTTACTGTTTTTCGTCTTATTGCAAAGAAAGAGATGATCGGCCCGCATGATATTTACATCAGCAGCCTTTGCGCTGTGACCTGGGAATTAAACGACTGCTTTCACACATGCCGAGTCCCTGACATTATACAATGATGCGACCCGGTTAGTGCCCGTGTCATCTCCGTGTCAGTCGACGGGGGAAATTGCTTTCAGACAAATGGGCTACACGTTTTAATCACGGGATTTAAACGGCGTTCAGCGTATGTCTGAAAGGGGCTTTAGTCTGAAAGGTGCCGATTCTGAAACTCCATGAGAAGGTGCGTTCCTGCGGCAGTGAGCGTTTTGTGGCAAACTCTGAACTGGGCTGGCGTCGTCATAGCAACACACGGCACGGCCGATTAAACCTTGATAAATGCGCTTTCTTGGAAGTTTGGGACTCACGAAAAATGGCTGTCATGCCTCAAATTACTAAGCTAAGTGCGATCTCAATGTACGTTTGTGTGGAACTGTAGTTCACAACAACAACAAAAAACTTTCCCGTTCTTGCCGAAACTAGTAAAGCTCTTTACAAGGCTATTATAATCTCCAAAAAAAATCGGTGTTCTATTATGCAACTAGTGGAATCGATCAAGAGCCAGACGAGTGGGCTGAGTTCTAGCGGCGATAATGCCAAGTGAAGTCGCTCACAGCCAGGTTAAACGGCAATTGGCAAAGGGGGTGTGGAGGTCACGGGGAAAAAAAATGTGACAAAGTGAGGAAGTCATGCTATAAATGCATTATATTAAGCCACAGAAAATGCACATGTGCACATTTAAATACTTTATTTGTATATTGTTCGCTTGATTTAACTCCAAAGCACTCACGCACGGGCTCAAATGCACTGTACTCGATGTGATGCGGGAAATCAATGGAAAGCAACTTCAGAACGTGCATGCAGCAGCGATGAAGCAAATTTATTTTATTTTTCTTCATTTAATAATTTATATATTTCTTTGCTACCTCAAAATATTTCCAAACCACAGACATGTTCGCTGTGAGCCAGTAGTGTTGTTTCTCGCCGTGTTTTGATTACGTCATCACTAGAGGACTACGGTTCTTCAAACTATTCGGTTGTAAATTTTTGGCCTTTAAACCAAAAACTGAAAAGCAAATTTAGAGCACTTTTTTGGGGGGCGCCAAATACCTCTAGTGGTCACTTCCATTAATTCTGGGGCATTTTTGGTTCACTTCTTGTAAACTCATTGGCTGCCATTGACGGCGCTAGACGCGCAATCCATTTTGAACATTTGTTAATTCACCACTATACGATAACTATATTATAAGCGTTCATTCGCCCCTATACTATAACTATACTATATGTAGGGAGCTTTGCTTTGCAAAAAGTATACCCACAATAAAACATTGCATAATTTTGATCTAAGTTCAAGTTGGAAAGTTGAATGCAAGTTGAATGAAATTTTATTGTCATCATCATCGGTATCATTGACAATCATTGACAATTACAAAATGTGATATGATTTGCCCGAAGGAACCGAAGAAGAAGACAAAGGCGGACGGGATGAAGCATATGCTTATCAGTTTCCCGTGCCCCATACAACTAAAGACGCACATTCACACATGGTACATACATCAGAGTGCCACAAACTGTGCAATAACACAATCAACAATCTGGGTTTAGTAACTCAGTGTCCAGTCAAGCAGCTCGATTAATTTCAGGGCGTACAAGGTTAAGGCTTTATCATGTCCCTGACATTTTTGCATCTGTTTGCTGTGGAACATTTTGTTGTGGCTATGTGTGTGGCAAAAGTGCAACAATTGGCGCACACATAGGTCACTGTAACAGTTTCATCAGACATGAATGTATGAGAAAATCAAACAACATGTTGTACATATTTTATCCCAAGATTATTGTCTCCACAACGAAAACATGCTTATTATTCGTTTTATACAGTATCTTTTCCATATACTCAGTAAACTACACATTTGAATCAGGAGCTCGGTAGACACAGCAGATAATTATGTTTTTACAATTGGGGGTTAGGAGCTCAATTGTAATACATTCCATGAGATTGTCAATCATAATTGCAACACCCCAAAGTAACGTCTGGAGGATGACAGTTGATAAAGTAAACCTCCCTGCTTCCACATGGCATTGAGAAGGACGCTTATCTCCCCTGTTATTCTGTTGCCACAAGTGTCATGTATTTCACTTGTAGCCAGCAGGTCTGCTGTGCAAATGTATTTAAATGTATGAATAATAATCAGGACGCCCCATAAAGAATATACGCCAAAAAGTAAACCAAGGCTGACTACTATCCTTGAACCATTTAAGTGACAGTGGTCGAAACAATGGACATCTCTTTAAAGGTTACTTTGTTATGTTAATATTTTATGGGTGTCCAAAATTAAAAAAAAATAGAATAAAAAAAAATCCTTAGAGCAATGCACACAGGCAACACTTTTTTTTTCCAATTTGTTATAAGTTGCTGTTTAAAATGATTTTCTCAAAGATTAATTTTATAAGGTATACAAGAAATGCCCGATGCTCCTCCGCAGACTGTGGAAACTGTTGAGGAGAGTATGGGTGAAAGGTAGCATTCCAGCTTCCTGGAAAAGAGCAGAAGGGTGCTTCATACCCAAGGAAATGGACTCCTCTGACATCAGCCAGTTCCGAACTATTTCTCTCCTGAGTGTCGAATGCAAGATATTTTTCTCTGTACTGGCAAAACGGCTGACTACCTACATAGTGAAGAATAATTACGTAGACACATCAATTCAGAAAGGAGGCATCCCAGGCTTTTCCGGATGCTTGGAACATATAGGGGTCCTCAACCAAATGATCCAGGAGGCCAAGGTAAGCAAGAGCAATCTAACAGTTGTCTGGCTCGACTTGGCCAATGCATATGGGTCAATCCCCCACAATCTTATCGACAAAGCTATGGAACATTATCACATCCCTCACCATATTAGAGGAATGATCACCAGCTACCTCAGAGGTTTCAAGTTCCGCTTCAAGACTGTCCACTTCACCACCCAGTGGCAGGACCTTGAAAAAGGGATTGTGACAGGTTGCACGATCTCCCCCATCCTTTTCATCATGGGAATGAATCTGCTCATTGCAGCAGCGCAGAAGGAATCCAGAGGCCCCTTAATGAAGTCAGGCATCCGCCAACCACCAATTAGAGGTTTTATGGACGACCTAACAGTTACAACATCAACCCATGTACAGGCAAGATGGATTCTGAGGGCACTTGAGGATGTGGCAACATGGGCTCGTATGAAGTTTAAGCCAAAGAAGTCAAGAAGCATGGTGATCAGAAACGGAAAAGTTACCAGCAAGTTTCAGCTCCAGGTCCAGGGGGAGACTATTCCATCAATCGAGGACAACCCAGTTAAGTGTCTGGGGAAGTGGTATGATTCATCACTTACTGATAGAGATAATGTTACCAGAACGAAGAAGCAGGCAGTTGACTGGTTGAAGAAGATCGAGAAGTCAGGGTTGCCAGGGAAGTTCAAGGCTTGGCTCTTCCAGCACGGGTTACTGCCAAGACTCATGTGGTTGTTGACAATCTATGAAGTGCCTACGACATCAGTGGAGGAAATCGAGAGGCAAGTAAATAAACATCTCCGCAGCTGGCTCGGGATTCCACCAAGCTTCACTTCAGTCGGCCTATATACCAGATCTGGGCAGTTACAGCTACCCCTGTCTTCAGTGGTTGAGGAGTTTAAGGTGGCCAAGTGCAGAGTCGAAATGATGTACAGAGACTCCGGCGACGAACGAGTTAGAGGCGCAGGCATCACAACAAGATCAGGACGCAAATGGGCAGCCAATACAGCAGTGGCCCAAGCAACAAGCACGCTGAAGTTAAAGGACATCATGGGGAACCCGTGCATAGGCAGACAAGGACTTGGATCCACTCACTTCCAGCAGTGGGGCAAGGCAAACCTAAGGCAGAGAAGCCATATGGTCCAGGCTGAGGTCCGACACTTGGAGGAGGAAAGGCGGAGGGCGAGGGCTGTGGAACTTGGACTACAAGGAGCCTGGACAAAGTGGGACCTGCCAGAGAGGAAAATCACATGGGCTGAGCTCTGGAGACTGGAGCCATTTCGTATCTCTTTCCTGCTACGAGCAGTGTATGACACCCTACCGTCACCATCAAACCTCTACAGATGGGGTATGAGGGAAGACCCATCGTGTAGGCTTTGTGGCGGGAGAGGAACCATGGCGCACATACTGGCAGGGTGCAAGACTGCCCTCAGCCAGGGGAGATACAGATGGCGCCATGACAAGGTCCTTCAGGCACTGGCAGATATCTTGGAGTGGGAAAGGGTCAAAAAGCGGCAGACCAAGGCAAGACATATGCCAGCAATCCATTTCATTAAGGAGGGGGACAAACCACCAGCCTCCAGGAAAATCAAGAAGAGCCTCCTGCAAGCGGCACAGTCGTGGGAGATGAGGGTGGACCTGGGAAGGAAGTTATTCTTTCCCCAGGTCGTTCATACTTTGTTGAGGCCTGATGTGGTCATCTGGTCAGAGGAGGCAAAGAAGATCATCTTGATCGAGCTGACTGTGCCATGGGAAGACGGGTGCGAGGAGGCTGCGGAGCGGAAAGCAACCAAGTATCAAGACCTCATCCTTCAATGTAAGGAGAAAGGATGGCAAGCTTGGCTCTTTCCGATGGAGGTTGGCTGCAGAGGTTTCCCAGCACAATCAGTATGGAAGACACTTACTGCCCTCGGAATTGCAGGACGTGAGAGGAGGGCAGCGATACGTAGGTTGGGGGAGGCTGCAGAAAGAGCATCTTGTTGGCTTTGGAGTAGGAGGGAGGAGTTGAGCTGGGGGCCAGGAGAAGGTGGGCAGTGACTGGCCATCACTGCCGGCCCGCCAACTGGAGGGCGTTGTGGTTCAGGGTCGAAACGCCCAATGAAGGTTGGACACCACCTGACGACACCTTCTCCTGGCTGAAAGCTACAGTCATTCTAGCGCGACTGTAAGAGGTAGCATCGTTGTAGATGTATTCATTAGTCTATCTATATATTTTTAATTACTCGTGGCTTTTTAAAAAAAAAAAAAATTACTATTTAAAAAAATTTTTTTTTTTTTTTTTACAAAATGTATCCCACGATTCATTCATTTAATTGACTCGAAATTATTCATACATTGTTTAATTTCCCATTGCAAAATATGCGTGGATGACATTGTAATATACTGGGTGATTCAGAAGAATGTGCGAAAATCACGCATTTATTAATTTAAAATCACTGAAATGGACTGAAGTATAAAATTAATCAATTCATTAAAATTTTAATAATAATTAAAATAATTAAAAGTTTTTTTTAACAAGTAAGTAATTTTAACAAATTAAAAGTCATATCTGCTTGAAGTTGTCCGTGCCGCTGGTGGTGGTCACATTGAGCACTTGTAAAGCATGAAATTAAAAAAAAAAAAAAAACGAAGTTATATACAATACTTGTATCTAGCTAGTTATTGCTTTGTTTGTTTGTTTGTTTGTTTTTTTAATATACCACAATGGTTTTGGCACATTCTTTTTAATCACCCTGTATAATTGCATGTCAAATAGGGGCTGCAAAATATTGACCCAGGGGCCGCAACTGACTCCCGGGCTGCAAGTTTAAGACTACTGTACTATAAAAATGTAATAAAAACGTTCATGGAAAAAAAAAAGTTTGTGCATGAAATGGTTAAAGCAAAATTAACCTAGCTGTATTTTGTGTTGCATCTTTGTGCATTTAAAAACACCAGATGTTCATTAGTCATGTTGGAAGCTTAGCAAAGACGCAAAGTGTGAGTAATTAGCTGTTTTCGTGATGCCGCTTTGACCTCGTGCCATTTTAAATCCTCCTCAAGTCAAAACCCCAAATCACGAAACAGATCATGCTGCACATTGTAGACGTTGAAGATGCTCTGGCATTGGTCGCTCTGAAATAGCCACTCGGTTTGCGTGCAGGAATAATTGTCCTTCATTCTCTTTCCGTCTACGAGCCAAGTGTTTGAACGTGTGCTCTAGTTTCGAGTTCCTGTCCTACATTTGAAAATGTAATCACCCCTCGCCAATTCACTCAGGGAGGTCAAAAGTGATAGTATTGTGTGTAACGATTTTCAAGGCATTCTCTTTCAAAACCCCAAGAAACATGGAATGAATGCTTGAGCTTACCAAAGACAAATTAGAGCTCAATTTTGTCACATCAAACTTAGTTACATTTTATTTGAATACCCCTGCTGTTGGGACAAAAATTGGAGATAATTGAATACATTTCAGAAAGATACAGTATATTTCTTAGATTTTCATATACCAAGCACACAATTACTATGTTGGATTATACTATCAAGGTATTGAAAATTCGTTATTGGTTTTTAAAATATTTCAAATAGTAAATTTATTTTTTAAATCGGGCAAATGTAATCTGTACATACTCCTATTCTCCACTTGTCAGCTGAGTTTTATATACTACTCCAGGTGCTTCTCATCTGTTTTCCAGAAGTGGGTAGTAACGCGTTGCATGTACTCCGTTACATTTACTTGAGTAACTCTTTGAGAAGAATGCATTTCTAAGAGTATTTTTACCAAGCCATACTTTTTACTTTTACTTGAGTAGATCTGTGAAGAAAAAAACGCTACTCTTACGCCGCTACTTTGGGCTACACAAGAGTCGTTACATTTTTCCTCTTTATTCAACATATTAGATTTTATTTATTTATTTTTTATTTTTTGCTAGCGATGCTATTGTCAAGAGTAGCGCTACTAATTTCACCAATGAAACGTCGCAACAATAATCACATGACTCCATTACACCAATTAGACGCAAGCTTGCCATTCTATGATCACGCCAGCCCAACATTGTTCACATCCTTAAGTTTGATCACATATCTGTTCTTCGCCTTAGTAACGAGTTTGTCTCTTTATCGAACTTGCAAGTTAAAATTTAATGTCCCGCGAGCCAGACCTGCTTCCAATATGGCTGCGTTGTTGTCAAATCTCACGTGATCCCCCATTCTGTGACCTAAACGCTCGAGCCTAATAGCGCACGTACTTCAGAGCCGGTGTTTTCACACACAAACCGGAACAGTGCGTGCGGCAAACACACACACGCAAAGCAGATGCAGAGGGATATGATGGCAGAGCATTCAGAGGAAAATTTGTCCTTTACGAGGTGGAGATATAAACACTATTTCAAGTTGGTCGAAATTAAAGGAAAGAACGTGCATGTAAAGTGTAATTTATGTCCCGAGGCAAAGCTTTCGGCGACATCTGCGGTATGCAATTCAAATCTGTTTATTTTTGTTGCACTTCAAGTGTAGGATAAATCTGTTGCTGGTGAGGGGCAATAAATATTACAAGGTTCTATAACACAAATGCCTGTCTCTTCTCTATTCAACTGACTGGAATACTGCTCAGAAAATCTGAAATTCTTTGACAGACAACAACTTCTTTTTAATGTAACGGAAATAGTTACTTTCCCCTGGAACTAGTTACTTTTACTATAGAGTAATTCAGTTACTAACTCAGCTACTTTTTGGAAGAAGTAGTGAGTAACTATAACTAATTACTTTTTTAAAGTAACGTGCCCAACACTGACCATAACAAATGAAGTAATTGACATAGAGCGCTGCCCACAACATAAATCGAAAGCGGAGATTTAAAGCTCTCTCCCAGTTTTTTGGGGCACCGGTTGACCACGGAAAACCAGAGATATGATCCTTCAAACTAGGAACTATGTTCTCCACTAGAGGGCAGTGCACTCATGCCCTTTGGGCTAATGCTTCATTACTGTTTTTTTTTTTGTCTCTCTTGCCTGAATTTAATGATTTAAAAAATATATATTTCTTTCGCTTAATGTGGTTATGTAATGGGTTATTGTACAATAAGTTCATATAGATCATGTTGTGCTGAGAGAGAAAAATACCATTGTTTAAAAAAATAATCCAAACAAAAATAAGCAGTTACTCAAAATGTTACTCATTACATGCAAAATATTTCCACTGGATACTTTTTTACCTGTATTTGAATACATTTTTGGGATGACTACTTTTACTCTTACTTGAGTAATAATATTTTACTTTATTTTATTTTAGTAACGCTACTCTTACTCAGGGGTGAAAGTGGGCCAGAACGGTCAGGAACGCAGTTCCGGTATAGGATTCAGGGCAAGAACGCAGTTCCGGTATAAGATTCAGGGCCGGAATGCTGTTCCGGTACACGGTGCTTTGATTCCGAAAATATGAAGGCAACTGTCAAAACGCAATGTAAAAAAAAAAAGAAAAAAGAAAAAAAAATGCTAAACTGCCACACATGCATTTCATCTCCAAGAATCTACCAACATCAGATTAACATACACAAGTGTTAACAACAAGCATAATAAAGAGCTTGTGTAGCATAACCACTAATATTTATTATTTATTTTATCCCACGGACGGCATGGAGGTATCCCCAGCTGCTGCAGTTATCTGAGTCTGACGATGAGTCACGTCAATGTGTGAATGCACGCAGCAAAGCTAAACGCCTGGACTCATTTATCCGTTCAATTGGCTGACATACTGACATGTGATCAGCAGAGATCGTTAGCTCTGATTGGGTTCAAATGTGCATGTTTTCTGGAAAAGCAAAAAAAAAAAAAAAAAAAAAAAAAGGTTGAATTGATGCGACAAAAAAGGGCATTGCAACATAAAATGGATCAAATCTCTAAGAGCAACGAAAGAGTTGAGGACGCTTATTTATCATATTTAGTTATATTTGCTCTTATGGGGAGGTTCAAAACATCTTAGCTGTCAATGTGCTCTTTGGACTTATATTTGTGCATTTATGTTAGGCTACTTATTCATTTCCTAATGATTTAAAAAGTCATTGTTTGCACGATCTTCAAGATACATTCCATTTCACTTTGCATAATATAAGTCATTTGTACTTATTTTTCTGAATGTATCTTACTTAAATCTTTATGACTAAAAAACAAAACAAAAAAAAAAAGTAAATTCAATTCAATTTTAATATACATCCTATGTTCTTAAGTAGTTAAAATTTAGATTTGGCATTTAGTATGTGAGGAAATGAGGAAAAATACAAATTAGAAGATGGAGGTTGGGGTTATTGATATTTTTGTTAACTTTTATTTTGCAAATCTTTGAAAAAATACAATTTTGAATAAAAATCAGTTTTTGTATGTGTTATAGAAATAACTGCTAAAACAGTTTTCTTTGCATTTCAGTAGTTTAAGAGGTTTGACCCCCCACCCCCCCAAAAAAGAAAGAAAGACAAACAAAACAAAAAAAAAAACAATAAATAAATACAATTTCTGGCTCCGTGGCGACCTTCACGTCGGTGAGTTCCGGCATGGAATTCTGGCCACTTTCACCCCTGCTCTTACTTGAGTTAAACCTTTGACTACTCTAGCCACCTCTGCTGTTTTATCACTCACTCAGCTACTGTAGGTATTATCAAGTTTTAGGAATCTGCTTCTTCGTTTTTATCTCCAGGGCTCAGCCAAGCATCCAAGCAGTGCAACCTGAGCCTCAAGCAGTATCTTGTTGTTGTTCAAGTTGTTGTTGGCCAGGAGCTGCCTTGTGAGCTTCCAGTCCTGCAGCTGCGGGCGCACCCGGTCTGCCCTTCAGCAGCAGCAGCATTGCTAGGGTATGATGTGGGAAAAGAGGGGTACAACAATGCCTCACTATATAAGATGATGATCCTTTGCAGCCTGGACAGTAATGAAGAACTTAGAAATAAGTATAAAAATAACTTTAGTGTGAAAGTTTATCTGTCACCAAATGTGCCCTGCGATTGATGGGCGACCAGTTTTGGGGTTAGTCTGCAGGATAAGCGGTGTTGGAGATGACCGGAGAAGGGAATGGTTAATTAGCCAACTATAATTTATCTTAATGCAAATAATGCTATAGATATGTTTTAGCATTAAAAAGAATAATAGATCTTTTAACTGAGTGGTTGGTTTTGAGATTTTAATGGAACAAGCAAAGAAATGGAAGTGGCATTTAAGACTTGGGTATGATGAGTAGTGGATTAATTAGTGAGCTTTGTTTAACAAATCGACCAATTATATAATAATGAAATTTTTTGTTTAACCACCCCAATTTGGGAATATTATCTTTTATACACTATATCTGAATTAGCTATATGTGTAACATGCAGTGTTGTTAATCTTACTTTAAAAAAGTAATTAATTACAGTTACAAATTACTTCTCCCAAAAAGTAATTGTTAGTAACTCAGTTACCAGAATGGAAGAGTAATTCGTTACTTGGCAAAGTAACTGGTGTTACCTTTCATGTTGTTTTTTTAAAAAAAAAAAAATTAGTAACCTTTGCTATGTTTGGTAGTCATTTAATGTTGTGAATCAATCGTTAAAGTTGGTAAAATTGCTCCCGTTATTGCATTACTTCCCTTCTGTCTACTTTCGACATGCGAAAGTTTCATCATTTAAAGATAGAGTCAACTCAAGATTTTGCCGATTTAGGAGTATTCCAGATAAAACGTTATTTAGGTTCGTTAGGAAGGTTCTCTACAACCGAGGCTTCCTGAGAAGTTTACTGCTTTAAGATGTTACTAACGCAGGTGAGTGGATCATATCGCATCTAGTTCTCTATACATGTGCTAACCCCAAGTTCAAGTTATCTATACATATGATATCAGTTTGTAAGCTATTGGCTACAGACAGGTATTATAGGAGCCCCCTAGCATCGCGTTTGCAACGATGTCACAGCTCCCTTCCCTTCTCCCCACTCCTGGCCTGCTCTCTCGTCTCCTTGAGTCTGTGTCTCTCACAGACTTTTCTTGCGTCATTCAACCAACGTAGTAAAGCATAGTAACGCATGCCTTTACACCCTCAGAAACGGTAACGGCATTGCCAAGATGAGAAAAGTAATTAATTAGATTACTCACTACTAAAAACAAAATAATGCCGTTAGTTACGCCATTATACTCTAACGCCGTTATTAACAGCACTGGTAACATGTGAACTCAAATGCCAACCAGATTAAAAAAGATAAAAATAAAAATAGAATAACAGTCCAACAACAATTTTCTAAGGCTAAAGCTAGTATTACAAATTCAATAGTTAAAAAAAAAAAGTGTGTACAGTGTAAAATTACTAATGTACTTACAGTGAGTAAAAACATTTTCAATTTATTACAATTCTACCCTTTTAAACTTAGTTCCAATACTGCTTAAAACAATCAGAACACACACTGTAGTACAGTAGCGTAATGGAGTTTTTCTATGGTCATTTTTTTAATCGAGATGTGTGCCTAAAACATGTAGTTTTTGCTTTGTATCACCCCGCCACAAAAAGTAATCAAAAGTCATTTGCCGTTTTATATAATCCTGCTCCCAACAAAACAGCAATCAAAACAATACCTCTCGCCCCCTTTTTTTCACATTTGGTGAAACTGAACTCACCCTTTCAAAGCACTTATCCCTTTAGCATAAAAAAGATAATTGGCCAGCACCTGTCAAATTTATGCAAATGACCTTTTGATGGATGACGTAAGCAACGTCCCTTTTGTGCAACAGTCAAAAATATGGTATTGTTAGGTGTTCCTTTTGACACCTGTTAAAGAACTATGGTTATTGGGTGTCTCTGAAGTCTGGTTCGTGTGTAGGTGTGAGAGGAAACCTGTGGAGCTGAGGCGCCAGGGTGTCTGGTAGTCTTTTGTTATTTGGGGTCTCCCAACGTGGCGAGGGGTTTAGGAGGAAGCGGGCTGTGTGTTCGTGGTGAGACACTGCGTCTGCGTTCGGCGGGGGGTCCGCCATGCAGGTGTTGTGGGGCGTCTTTGATGAGAAGAATAGTTGAGACATGTCCAGACAGCCCCACCTATGTAGGACCACGTGATCGGCGTGGGGTGGTCCCAGCGATTAGGTTAGTTTAGCCATGCAATGTTAAAAAGTCATTTCTGGTTAGCCTACCTTAAGAGCGCGCTGCGAAGCATCTTTCCTCCCCGGCTGTGGACCAAATTTCCTGACTTTCACGGTTTTGTTGAGCTAAAAGTTTTAAAAGTCTTTTCAACGTGAGGACAGGACCGACCATGATCAACATTGATGACACTACAGCTAGCCTGAAGCTGCTCCAGGTGAGTTTATTCAATCTTCTCTACGGTTTTTGATAGCTAGCATGTTCTATGATTACTTTAATTTATTTTACAAGAGCTTTTGTCAGTTAGCATGCTCTATTTAATGCAAAGCATCCAAATAAGAGTTAAATAGCGACCTACCAGCAATGTTACTGAAATGGAGACAAGCTTTTTAAGATGCATCATCCTCGCGTTGTCGTGGGATACTGATTTCCCACATGTTTCATTACACCTCGCGAATCTCCGCCCCCATTTTTGAGCAGCCCTATAAGGTTTGTGGTGGGGTTTGAAAAGTTGATGACATAGCTGAAAACCACGCCCTATAAACATGAACGCCATGCCCCTGAAACATGATACAATTTCCAAACCTGAATGTTTGACCGTAAAGTAGATTTAATGTTTGAATAACTGTAGACATAGCCTTTCTATTGACTTAGGTGAAGTTTTTTTTTTTTTTTTTTTTTTAATATAAAACATGTCTGCAACGCGTTGAGAAGCTGATGCCATGTGATACATAGAACTCGAGCGCCATCTAGAGACCCTCCACTATTTAAAAAAAAAAGGTGGAGTTACTTATTCATGTTTCTTTAAAACAAAGCATTTTCACACCTTGGCGATGGTTATATACTTCGCTCGCCAGACAGAGCATAGCTCCTTTACCTACAACCCAAACGCTGACCGCTGAGGAGAAAAGACATTGATTGGGAAAAGTATGATCTATTTTAACTTAATTGAAACTTAATATGTGATGTGTTGACATGATGTCTTTTTTAATTTTATTTTAATTCCCACAGTGATCAATACACATCCTAAAAAGCCACAGAATACAGGTAAACGCTCTTTTTTAAATATATTTTTCACAGCGCGGGGTTGAGTACACCAGTGATAAAAATGTTTAAACATGCCTCCTTTTCAACAGATGCTGATGCGTTTGATCTCACAGACGCGGGTATGCATTCTATTGACCACCATTTTGTATTTTAAAAGCAACTGGAGAAACCATGTCTTTTTTCCCTACCAGAACTTGTAAGGCATTATGATGACTTCTACTCAAAACACGGCGATACAGCGGCTTTAGACGGCTTCGAGGGCGAGAATGGACGCATGCGCGACAGCCAATTAGCAACTACGTCATATGCTACCGTGGACAACGCAGGTCAT
Source organism: Corythoichthys intestinalis (assembly GCF_030265065.1). Lineage (NCBI taxonomy): Eukaryota > Metazoa > Chordata > Actinopteri > Syngnathiformes > Syngnathidae > Corythoichthys > Corythoichthys intestinalis. Next base: position 15,857,923 of record NC_080410.1, read on the forward strand.
ATTGTGGTACATCGTCCAGAGGCGACCGCGGGATTATATTTCCCGGAGTTATCATCCGACGAGGACGACGACGAAGCGGGGGGTAGACGACGTTGGCTCCCTGAATGGGCAGACCCCAAATATTATGGGAGTCAAGAGTCATATTTTGAATGTGGACAAAGGCTACTGACACCAACGCCGCCATCCACGTTGATAGAGCTGTGCACGCCTGGGATATATCTTCCACCTCGTGAGTATGCGTTTTGCAATATTGAAAATCAAACGCTTAAATGGGAACTATACAAAACGTTCGCTTTTTATTTTTCTTTTGGAAAAGAAAAAAGAAAAGAAAAGAAGAAAAACATCGGTACCTCGGTGGACCGACGCTCGAGCTACGGGACTATTACGCCACCACCACCACAGACAACGCGGGGTGTTGGTGAGTTTGTCTTTTTTATTTTACTAAACCAGCAAGTAAAAAAAAAAAAAAAAAAAAAAAAAAAAAAAAATTCTTTCACACGTGGAAACATTACGGGTTTTAAACTACCAACGACAACTTTTTTTTTTTGCCACGTGCGATACATCATAACGCATGCATTGTTTATTAGGTTGGATACAGAGTGCGCTCACGCAAACATTTCCTAAGTCGGAGTACATCCATTTTGTTTTTCCAGCCCCACAACTTTTTCGTGAAATATGTTCTATTTTGTTTTTACAACAACATACACCGCCATTTTGCTTGACTAACACCACGTGCGTGTCTAACACCACGCACGGATGCAGCATGTTTGATAGACATCGGCGTCGGCCATTTTGTGACATCACAGGGGTCCATTTTGTTTTTTCCAGCCCCACAACTTTTTCGTGAAATATGCTCTATTTTGTTTTTACAACAACATACACCGCCATTTTGCTTGACTAACACCACGTGCGTGTCTAACACCACGCACGGATGCAGCATGTTTGATAGACATCGGCGTCGGCCATTTTGTGACATCACAGGGGTCCATTTTGTTTTTTCCAGCCCCACAACTTTTCGTGAAATATGTTCTATTTTGTTTTTACAACAACATACACCGCCATTTTGCTTGACTAACACTACGCACGGATGCAGCATGTTTGATAGACATCGGTGTCGGCTATTTTGTGACATCACTGGCAGCCATTTTTATTTTATTTATCAGCCATATTTTATTTATTAAAGGTTTATCAATATACTTTTCTCCTACAGATGCAGAGATACAGGCCGGGTTTGGCGATGTTAATCTCCGTAAGTGTTTTTTCATTCATAAAACAACACCGATTAGTGGTCGATTGACACATTTGTTTACTTTAGGCGTGTGTACATGTTCAACATTTTCTCATGACATGATTTGCTGTAAATATTTCAAGGTGTTCAAACCGATGTATCGACCCAGACGGACCCTTTAATTGATGTTTCAACAGATGGTATGCATTTTCTCATATTTCCAAAAATTGTATTGGTTGAGGGTTGAACGCTAAAGCCATCTATTTTTTAACAGATGCCGTGCGAGTGGTTGACACCCGTGGACGTAAGTCTTTTCTGAACAATATTAAGATTCTATTTAAATTGATTTTACCAACTAGCTCACACCGTTGCGTTTGTCTATTCCAGCCGGCGGAGGTCCAATAAGACACACAATTCAACTGCAAATCTCCACACCCTACGAGGACCGCCCGAGACCTGATTCCGGTAGGTCTAGATGCAGGTGTATGGTACACCTGCGACACCCGGGGCACTCAGGCTCCGTACCCCGCGGATATAAGTGCGGGGCTTTCACATTTTTTTCTTTATACCGATGTTATTCAACACCAACTGGTCGGTGACGTACTGGCTCCGCTACTAAGGACAATCACAGTGACAGGGGCGCCCAAAGAAACAGTGTTTAATAGCTTTAACCCAGTTTATTACATGCCAGTTAACAGGAAGCATATTGAGGACATCTCGATCGAGGTCAAGACAGACCAGAACAAACCTGTGGAGTTTAAACACGGAAAAGTTATCGTCACACTACATTTCAGACCCCGTTTTTTTTAAAAGATGGTAATGCTAGAGACACACCCGGATCTCCATCGATTTGTGGAATACTATGAGACTCAGGCAGGGGGCGCTCTACCAGGATTCCACGGTACACCTGTTCAATATGGCCGGGGGTTGGGTTCCATCTTCGCCAAACTGTTCCGTTTTGTAAGCCCGCTACTCAGGAGAGGTTTCAGCATGGCTAAGCCTCATCTACAGACAGCAGCTAAAAACATAGCATCGGACGTAGCTGGGCGTGTCGTGGAACGATTTAAAAACAATAACAAGGTGTCCTCACAACAAGGATCCGGCTTAATGGTCCTAGCACGCAGGCCTGTAAGAAGACCTACGCAAAGACTCGTCAGAAAGGGGCGGGGTCGTCAGAAGCAGCGTAAAAAGCGACGCAGCGTGTCTAGGAGGAGAACAGTCTCCAGAACAAAGCGTAGAAGAAGCAACTTGGATATCTTTTCCTAATTCACTCTGACACGAAATGGCGCTGATCCACCACCGGTCTCAAGAATGCAGCATGGCCGAGCTGGATTTGTTTAGCCCGCCATTAACGCAATTATCCATCGACCATAGCCATTATGTCGAAATGCTACCAATATCAGCTCTCACCGAAGGAGGCCCTATTGAGTTTTTTATTCCAGGGGATGGCTCAAAGTATTTGGATTTGGCTGACACATTGCTTCAGCTACAATTAAAGGTTACGCGCGCCGATGGATCAGACCTACCCGCGCAGGAGCGCGTCGGCATAATTAATTATCCACTAAACAGTATTTTTTCACAAGTAGATGTCACGCTCGGCGACCGTCTTATCTCTCAATCGAGTGCCACGCATCCATACCGAGCTATCATAGAAACTTTATTAAATTTTTCTGATTCGACTTTGAAAAGTCAATTTACAGCGTCGATGTTCCATAAAGACACGCGCGGCCAGATGGAGTCCACTGCTCTCGAGGGGGAAAATGTGAACGAAGGGCTAGTTAAACGCGCCCAGCGCGTTGTGGGTTCGAGACCCTTTCAAGTCATCGGACCTCTGCATGCGGATATATTATTTTGTGAACGCCTCTTACTAAACAATGTGGATTTGCGCATCAAACTTATTAAAGCAAACGATGACTTTTGTCTCATGGCTCCAGCCGGGTCCGATCACAAATTGAGGATATTAAGCGCCTCCCTCTTCGTGAAGAGAGTCGCCGTCTCGCCGGCCATAGCCCTCGGCCACGCAGCTGCACTCAACAAAGAAAACGCGCTGTACCCGTTATCACGTATTAACATAAAGACATATACCATTCCACAAAATTCGAGGAGTTGTCAACAAGACAATCTTTTTCTTGGGCCGATTCCACGTTATGTGGTTTTAAGTCTAGTATCCCACAATAATTTTGTCGGGAGGAGGCACGGTAATCCGTTTAATTTTCATCATTTTGACTTAGAATTTCTCTCCCTGTGCTCGGAAGGACGTCAGATCCCGTCTAAAGCGTTTCAGCCGCAATTTGACGGCGGTAACGTGGAGCGAGAGTTCTATAATCTGTACACGGCGACTGGAAGACATTTGAAAGACTTACCTCTGTGCATTGATCGCGATGACTTTTTATCCGGCTATGCTCTGTACGTCTTCAACCTGGCGGCGAGTGACGACTCTGCTGCTTTTTCCGCGCTCACTAGCGGCAGCGTCCGATTGGAGATGAGGTTCCGAGCAGCATTGCCCCAAACCGTCACCTTAATTGTCTACGCGTGCTACGACTCCATTTTGGAAATAAATTCTAAACGCGAGGTGTTATTGGATTATTACTGATAGAGGATGAATGGCAAAGCACTGGAAACGCTTATGAAACGACTCCAAGGCAAGTTATTCGGCGGTGTTTATGCTTCGGATGAACTAGCTTATTTAAACCCCGCGTCAACAACATTTTATATTGTGAATACACACCCGCGAAGCCGACCCGGAGAACACTGGCTGGCATTAACGATGGAGTCGAACGGGACAGCTACTTTTTTTGACGCTTACGGATATTCACCAGATTTCAATTACTATCCACACACCATCATGTCTTTCTTGGAAAAACACGCGCTACGGATATATTATCACAACCGCCAGCTGCAAAATGAACTCTCGGTGACATGCGGGCAGCATTGTGTGTTTTACCTAGCCCACCGTGGATGCGGTATGTCTTATGATGACGTCTTAGCGTGTTACAGTAATGACACACTTAAAAATGATGCTATGGTTTCTGCTTTTGTCAAGCATTATCAGGCCTGTACTACCAATGTGTGCGCAGGTCAACAAACCTGTTCGTATGAAAAATTTAAGAAATACCATTGTCTGTAGACGTTTGATTTGTTCAAAAAAAATTTATTGAATAAAAATGGTGAAAAATGTAAAAGCACACGTCTCAGTCTCATTATTCGCTATGGGGTAAATCCTATCCACTTGCGCACAGATGGAGGTGACTTCTTCCTACGTGGTCTTCTCTTTTTACAACTCGAGACCCCACCGTCAGGGGGAACGGTTTCGTTCAAACCGCCGTTCAGCTTCACGTTTCTGAACTGCTGGCGGGCGCCGGCGTTAGTCACAAGGGATTCCGGTATGTTGATCTCATACAGCGTCTGCAGGAACACCTCCCATCCTCTAGGTGGCGGTGACGATGTTGACTTGCCAGCTGCTGTCAAATGTTTAAGCAGATCTGTCATATGAGATCCCCTCACAGCATTGGCTTGGTAGATGAATTCATGCCTAGACGTCCATTTTACCCCATGCTCTGTTAATTTTTTTAGCACGCACAACGCATTTTTCCGATATCTGATTGGTATGTTTTGAACCAGCTCCTGCCATGACTCCCCCTCCATTACGTCTTCCTTTGCCGTTTTCTTTTCTTCTTCGATGACGTCTTTGACAACGGATTTGAGCGCCCCCTGGTGGTCTGGAGTTTCCTGGGTAACCCTTACGACTGTTTTTTCCATCTCTTTTTCCCCCTGCTTAATGAGACTTAAGTAACGCTGCATCAGAGATTCATACTTTTTTATTTTTTCAAATTGAGTTAAGGACCGGTCTTCTAACACATCCCTTATTCTAGTGTCCAAATCTTGTTCTGCTTTCTCACGTATATTAGGGGTGGTACTTCTTAATCGTTCCAGCTGTTGCGGTGAGATGAGGTACATCTTGTCTGCAGATTTAAGGGACATTTTTCTTCAGTCTTTTTTTATCAAGCCGCCTATGAGACTCCCCACGACCGGTGCCAATGTTGCCAGAAGGGGGAAAATGAATCCACCCCTTTGCTTCAAAGCGGCGCGTTTTCTCTTCAGACTCTTTTTCTTGTCAGCGAGCAGGCGGAAGATGTTTTTTTGTTTTTTCAACTTTCTGAGTTGACAGGTAGTCAGCGGGATGTTCCCTCTCACGAGATTAAGTGCAATCTCACATAAAGCCTTAATTAGACTATCAGGGCTTTGAGCTAAGATGTGCTTACGCTCACCTGTTTTGGCACGAAACAGAGCCCTAAGTAGAGCTGCATTGCTTTTTATTAGCTGAGACATATTATAATTTCGGGAGGTAAACAGTAGGCCACTGATTTGGCAATAACCCTGTCCTTAGTCTGTATTGTTCTGGGCAGTTGGGCGTCAAGTCGACGACTAAATAGCCGTGAGGAGGGCGCGTCGCATCCTCAAAAGCCTCTAAGAAATACTTTTTTTTTGTTGGGAGGATCTGATTAGCCAACACGCTAACCTGCAATTTGTCTCGGGGGTTTTTAAACAAAATTAAATGCGTACTATTCAGACTTATTGCACGGCTGTATTTACCTTGGTGAAAAATGTTTTGGCTTATGAAAATTACACTCATGTTTAAATGATGTCTATATTGTGTAAAGATTTTCACGACTTCAGGGTGGTCCGAAGCTTGGAAAATTAGGTCATCAAGAATTATGAGATGACTTTGATCCCTAGGAAATAAACTTTCATCATCAAATGAATCAGGGAGGCCCTTGAGAAATTTTATCTGTTTATTCAACTTTTTCAATTCATCATACATGGGCTGCATCGATGTGTAAATCCAGACAACATTTTGAGGCAGATTTTTAATGACATGAGCATGGTTTTGTAATGCATTTTTCACAAAATAGGTCTTTCCCGAGGAGCTGGGCCCACAAATGAGTATTGAGAATGGCGGCTGGAGCCGTGGGTCAAACTCAGTTTCTGCTAAATCCATTTTTTTTTTTTTTCCCCCCCCTAAGATTTAATAGCCAAATGGTAGCGTTTTCCCACCAGCCAACACTCTCCGTTTGTCAAACACGACGCGCACCCTTTTGAGAAATGAAGCATTTTTCAAATGAAAGCCTTTTTTATCGCGAGTAATCGTGTGTTGTGGTGTGTAGATACAATCAGAGTGTTCGCCGCCGTGGTTATTAACATATCCATCAACCAATTGCTTAAAGCTGTCAAAATTGACATGCTGTCCACATTCAAATGTCTGTGTAATACCTTTTACCTTCATCACAGTTTTTTGAGAATTCCGAGTTCGGTAGGCATAAGATTTTGGCCCGGCGGAAACAAACGTCTCGATACTTTCTCCAGGCTCAAGCTCATTTGATAAATCACCGAGATAGGGACCTAGCTTGAGCTGTGTCTGTCCAGCGCCTGTGGTGTAGATTAGACTGTCTGTGTCCATATAAATGAGACGCTCCTGTAGCTGCTCCAAATACTCGTACATAATTAGTCTGGCATACGAAGTAGTCATACATGCGACAAATACATTCGACGTTGGACCTGGTAGCACGACATTCTCCTTCCTGAAAATATACTGAATCATCGCCACATCATCGTTAATAAAGTCAAAATATTTGATTTCATACAGACCTGAGAACAAAATTTTAAAAAACTCATCAGCGTTTTTCACAAATTGTGTCTGAGTCATGTTATCTCGTTGACCAAATTTCCCCCAGAGACTGTTTAAACACAATTTAGCAACCTGTCTTTTACCCGGGTTCATTTGAATGGAATCGGGATCAAGCTGGATGCCTTGGTGTGTCCGGTAGTCCTGAATGTACTGCTCCTTCTCTGCGGGGGTAACGACATTTGCAGGGTAGCCTGACGCCTCCTGCTTGTCTTTCAGAAAAGCAGAGATATATTTTTTGAATATCTCGGTGCTCGAATGCTCAAAATGCCACACCTCGGATATTTTCCCAACTCTGTAGCCTAATGAGACAGCCTTGTTAAACTCAAAAGTCGTCCACACGCCAGTCAGACACCTGGCTGAGTCGTCGTGTGTGCATTCGGTGGCTTGATTGTTCTCCTCAGCACAGGTGCGGCATAGTGTGAATACAAGTTTGCCTCGGGCTGTTTTGAAGGGGAGCACCGGGAAATAAAGCCGTCTTGGCGGGTGCACCTCTGCTCTGATGAAACCAAAAAATTTGGTTAGATCGTCACCAAAGTTGTTGTGGATAACAGTGGGGTGTCCAATGGGATATTCACATTTATGGTTTACTGTGGGATACAGACTAACGACGTCGACGTAAGATACATTCTCATCAGGTTTTGCTGTGTAACTCAACACGAAAGCATTTGTTCTCCCGCCGAAAAGCGCGTCTCTCGGCTTAAGAGGTTTAGGGAACTCTGATCTGGAGAGAAACTCTCTCACCTCCGGGTCTGACTGCTTAAGCGCGACCCATTCATGCTCCCACATAACAGTCAGTCGCACGCCAGGTACTGCTCTCAGAAGCTGGTGTTTCCTCTGACAAGCGGCGTACAGCTCTGCAAAAGGACGTTTTGTCAGCGGACACGCCCTCTCTAGGTCAAAACAAATGGGACAGCCGTGAAAAAAACATCCTTCGTATTCCCAGACATAAATGACATTATCTGAAACGTAACAAAAGCCGTCGACGTGTAAGCCCGCGACCTTTTGCTCGCCGCCGTTCATGGCATGTCTTATATGCACACCTTTTTTATAAGCCACCCACATCAAGTATTGTATCGAATCGTGGGAGAAGGCTTTGTGTTGTCGTCTGTATTCATCAGGTGGTGTTATGGCCAGAGTGTTGACCTCCAGGTAATTCGACCTGAAAACGGTCATGCATGCAGATGCAATCGTCACACAATTAAAAGGGTCGACACGTGTAGCCTTTAAAAAAGCATCACGAAATTTTTGACAGCCTAACGCAAGAATGTCCACGTCGTTCCGACAGTACATTAAGACCTCTTTTTTGAAGTCAAAAACACCTCCGCACTCGGCATTGTACCAAGCATAGAATTTTGACCGCTCGCTGGGTGACATGCGGTCGGGGGCGTAATATTCCGGTTGCGGATATGGCCCAACATAATTCATATTTGCTTCGCTGCTGAAGATGTGTGGGAAATACCCCTTCAGCTTGTCCTCAAAACCGAGAGCTTTTGGCATGGCGCTCAACTTCATCGTTAAAAACGATAAGGAGTCGATAAATCTCAATTTGTAACTAGCGTCCTGCATGCAAATAACCTTTGAACCTTGCATAATTGGTTTAAGATTTATACCCAGCTCTAGCATTTTAGAGATCAGAATGTAGGAATCAAAACCTCTCGAGTTATGACCCAGAAGAACATAATTTTTGAATCTAGGTTGCCTAAAATGTCGGATGAAACGTTCAGCGCAGTCTAATCCGTAAAATGTGTGTTCAGCTCCAGACAATGTTTTTGCACATACTAAGAAGGGTACATGTTTACCGTCAGCCGATACAAATGTCTCAAAATCATAAAATAGCAATTTTTCGTTAGGGGGTGCTGCTCGTATTGGTTGAATGTAGCACTGGTGTTGGCTTCTAGCGAGGTCATCCGTGTCCAACGGCACGTCACACAGTCGACATTTAGCTACTGGGCAAACGTGGGCTCTCGACTGACCCCCCACCCGGGTGTAATATAGCAGACTGCATTGTTGACACTTCTTATACCGTTCGCAAATGCTCGCGCTCAAACCACTTGCCTGCAACAGGACTCTCTCTTTGTGTTTAGCATAGCAGAGCCTGTTATGACAGATTTTGTGACAATCGTTGCATTGGATTATTTCACGTCTGCTTTGTCTGCATGTAGAGTTACCGCAGACATTACAGCTGTGGGAGCATGTGTGGGTGTGTAGACTTTGGTGACCTTTGTAACACCCCTTACAAAAGTAGCTATAGCCTACAAATTGAGCTGGATTTTTAACGCCGTAAAAATGACTTTCTTTTAAAAGCACTATCAGAGCGTCTGGCGACTTTGCGGCATCGGTTTCAAAATGCATTTGGGGTTTACCGAGGTCGTCATCCCAAATCAAAACCACAATTTTACGATTTAAAACCCTTTCAAATTTGTGTATGTCACCGAGCCCTGCTAGGGTTTGAATATCCAATCCCACCGCAGCTTGTATTTCTTTAGCCCTCGCTATTAAATTTTCGGTTGTTAGTTTGCTATCAATCAATCCGGCCAATGAAATTGCTAAACAGAGATTATTGTTTTGGGGCGGCGGTATGCAAAGACTACGTCGTTTTTTACGAATAACCTCACTCCCAAGCATCTGTGATAGTTTTCTCCTACATCCGCCACCGCCTTTTTTGTCTTTGGCTATTTTAACAACTAATTCCAACCTCGAGTCGCAAAGAACTTCACCGTTTGATTGTACCACCCTGTCAAACAAATTTTGAAAACCTTGACGTATGTCTTCAGAATCGCCATCCATTTGTAAAATATCATTTTGACTAACGCCGTCACCAATTATCTCAATTTGGATAATGTCACCGCGAGATGCTAGTTCGAGCACGTTGTCGACCTGACGATCTATGTTAGCCATTACGCCGTTGTAAAAGACTGAAAAATCAGGTGGGCGATCGTCTAATGGTGGAATCAAATCGAGTCTGATCTCAAGAGCATTGAATTTAGATCTGTTAATTAATTCACCCCCAATCTGTGGTTCGCTAGGTTCTGGGGAAATGTGCTGATGTACACTGTCATGTGTAACGAGAGGTCCGGTCACCGCAGATACCCCAGCCAGCAAAGCATCTTGTGGTACTGATGTTGGAGGATGCTCTGACGACGTCGAGCATCCTCCAACATCTGCATCTTGTGGTACTGATGTTGGAGGATGCTCTGACGACGTCGAGCATCCCATAACATCAGCATCACAGTTTGTTGTGGCGGGGTCTTTAAGGGGGGTTGTATACACCTCCCGCACGGGTGGGCTTAAGCAATCTGGAGAGGTGGGAGTTTGGACTATCTCATCAGATGCGTTTGGCTCATGCGGCTGATTTAAAAGCCTGAGCGCCTCGTTGAGTGGATTGAAAAAGTCTACAAAATCATCTATCATACGAATATGAAAAAATGGATCATTGTCCTCAACATCTTGTGGTGCAGATGTTGGAGGATGCTCTGACGACGCCGAGCATCCTCCATCAGCAACATCACAGATTGTTGCTGCGGGGTCATTAAGGGGGGCTGTATACACCTCCCGCACGGGTGGGCTTAAGCAATCTGGAGAGGTGGGAGTTTGGACTATCTCATCAGATGCGTTTGGCTCATGCGGCTGATTTAAAAGCCTGGGTGCCTCGTTGAGTGGATTGAAAAAGTCTACAAAATCATCTATCATACGAATATGAAAAAATGGATCATTGTCCAGCTCTGTTGAAAAAGACTCGGGTTGTTCCACCACAATTTCATTGTTTATTTGCGTCACAATATTTTGTAGATCGTGCGGTACTTCGTCATTAACGCCAGCCATTATATACAAAACAAAAAACAAAAAAACAAAAAAAAAAATCAGAAAATATGACCTCCCCCACAAACCTTCACACATCAAATAAAATTAGAGTGGATGGATACCACGACATCACCAATCGTAATCGATACTGATGGCTTGGTTATTCTTGTCGAGGTTGCAGGATGTTCTTCATGCTGTGCCACCAAGGTGCTCGCTGGAGAAGGCTGATCTTCACGACCTCGAGCAGGGCTCAACGGTGGGGTAGGCACCCCCACACTGCTATGTGTAGACGCCGAATCTAAGTTTGGATGACCTCCTCGACGTTGTCTAGAAGCGGAATCAGGTCTCGGGCGGTCCTCGTAGGGTGTGGAGATTTGCAGTTGAATTGTGTGTCTTATTGGACCTCCGCCGGCTGGAATAGACAAACGCAACGGTGTGAGCTAGTTGGTAAAATCAATTTAAATAGAATCTTAATATTGTTCAGAAAAGACTTACGTCCACGGGTGTCAACCACTCGCACGGCATCTGTTAAAAAATAGATGGCTTTAGCGTTCAACCCTCAACCAATACAATTTTTGGAAATATGAGAAAATGCATACCATCTGTTGAAACATCAATTAAAGGGTCCGTCTGGGTCGATACATCGGTTTGAACACCTTGAAATATTTACAGCAAATCATGTCATGAGAAAATGTTGAACATGTACACACGCCTAAAGTAAACAAATGTGTCAATCGACCACTAATCGGTGTTGTTTTATGAATGAAAAAACACTTACGGAGATTAACATCGCCAAACCCGGCCTGTATCTCTGCATCTGTAGGAGAAAAGTATATTGATAAACCTTTAATAAATAAAATATGGCTGATAAATAAAATAAAAATGGCTGCCAGTGATGTCACAAAATAGCCGACACCGATGTCTATCAAACATGCTGCATCCGTGCGTAGTGTTAGTCAAGCAAAATGGCGGTGTATGTTGTTGTAAAAACAAAATAGAACATATTTCACGAAAAGTTGTGGGGCTGGAAAAAACAAAATGGACCCCTGTGATGTCACAAAATGGCCGACGCCGATGTCTATCAAACATGCTGCATCCGTGCGTGGTGTTAGACACGCACGTGGTGTTAGTCAAGCAAAATGGCGGTGTATGTTGTTGTAAAAACAAAATAGAGCATATTTCACGAAAAAGTTGTGGGGCTGGAAAAAACAAAATGGACCCCTGTGATGTCACAAAATGGCCGACGCCGATGTCTATCAAACATGCTGCATCCGTGCGTGGTGTTAGACACGCACGTGGTGTTAGTCAAGCAAAATGGCGGTGTATGTTGTTGTAAAAACAAAATAGAACATATTTCACGAAAAAGTTGTGGGGCTGGAAAAACAAAATGGATGTACTCCGACTTAGGAAATGTTTGCGTGAGCGCACTCTGTATCCAACCTAATAAACAATGCATGCGTTATGATGTATCGCACGTGGCAAAAAAAAAAAGTTGTCGTTGGTAGTTTAAAACCCGTAATGTTTCCACGTGTGAAAGAATTTTTTTTTTTTTTTTTTTTTTTTTTTTTTTACTTGCTGGTTTAGTAAAATAAAAAAGACAAACTCACCAACACCCCGCGTTGTCTGTGGTGGTGGTGGCGTAATAGTCCCGTAGCTCGAGCGTCGGTCCACCGAGGTACCGATGTTTTTCTTCTTTTCTTTTCTTTTTTCTTTTCCAAAAGAAAAATAAAAAGCGAACGTTTTGTATAGTTCCCATTTAAGCGTTTGATTTTCAATATTGCAAAACGCATACTCACGAGGTGGAAGATATATCCCAGGCGTGCACAGCTCTATCAACGTGGATGGCGGCGTTGGTGTCAGTAGCCTTTGTCCACATTCAAAATATGACTCTTGACTCCCATAATATTTGGGGTCTGCCCATTCAGGGAGCCAACGTCGTCTACCCCCCGCTTCGTCGTCGTCCTCGTCGGATGATAACTCCGGGAAATATAATCCCGCGGTCGCCTCTGGACGATGTACCACAATATGACCTGCGTTGTCCACGGTAGCATATGACGTAGTTGCTAATTGGCTGTCGCGCATGCGTCCATTCTCGCCCTCGAAGCCGTCTAAAGCCGCTGTATCGCCGTGTTTTGAGTAGAAGTCATCATAATGCCTTACAAGTTCTGGTAGGGAAAAAAGACATGGTTTCTCCAGTTGCTTTTAAAATACAAAATGGTGGTCAATAGAATGCATACCCGCGTCTGTGAGATCAAACGCATCAGCATCTGTTGAAAAGGAGGCATGTTTAAACATTTTTATCACTGGTGTACTCAACCCCGCGCTGTGAAAAATATATTTAAAAAAGAGCGTTTACCTGTATTCTGTGGCTTTTTAGGATGTGTATTGATCACTGTGGGAATTAAAATAAAATTAAAAAAGACATCATGTCAACACATCACATATTAAGTTTCAATTAAGTTAAAATAGATCATACTTTTCCCAATCAATGTCTTTTCTCCTCAGCGGTCAGCGTTTGGGTTGTAGGTAAAGGAGCTATGCTCTGTCTGGCGAGCGAAGTATATAACCATCGCCAAGGTGTGAAAATGCTTTGTTTTAAAGAAACATGAATAAGTAACTCCACCTTTTTTTTTTAAATAGTGGAGGGTCTCTAGATGGCGCTCGAGTTCTATGTATCACATGGCATCAGCTTCTCAACGCGTTGCAGACATGTTTTATATTAAAAAAAAAAAAAAAAAAAAAACTTCACCTAAGTCAATAGAAAGGCTATGTCTACAGTTATTCAAACATTAAATCTACTTTACGGTCAAACATTCAGGTTTGGAAATTGTATCATGTTTCAGGGGCATGGCGTTCATGTTTATAGGGCGTGGTTTTCAGCTATGTCATCAACTTTTCAAACCCCACCACAAACCTTATAGGGCTGCTCAAAAATGGGGGCGGAGATTCGCGAGGTGTAATGAAACATGTGGGAAATCAGTATCCCACGACAACGCGAGGATGATGCATCTTAAAAAGCTTGTCTCCATTTCAGTAACATTGCTGGTAGGTCGCTATTTAACTCTTATTTGGATGCTTTGCATTAAATAGAGCATGCTAACTGACAAAAGCTCTTGTAAAATAAATTAAAGTAATCATAGAACATGCTAGCTATCAAAAACCGTAGAGAAGATTGAATAAACTCACCTGGAGCAGCTTCAGGCTAGCTGTAGTGTCATCAATGTTGATCATGGTCGGTCCTGTCCTCACGTTGAAAAGACTTTTAAAACTTTTAGCTCAACAAAACCGTGAAAGTCAGGAAATTTGGTCCACAGCCGGGGAGGAAAGATGCTTCGCAGCGCGCTCTTAAGGTAGGCTAACCAGAAATGACTTTTTAACATTGCATGGCTAAACTAACCTAATCGCTGGGACCACCCCACGCCGATCACGTGGTCCTACATAGGTGGGGCTGTCTGGACATGTCTCAACTATTCTTCTCATCAAAGACGCCCCACAACACCTGCATGGCGGACCCCCCGCCGAACGCAGACGCAGTGTCTCACCACGAACACACAGCCCGCTTCCTCCTAAACCCCTCGCCACGTTGGGAGACCCCAAATAACAAAAGACTACCAGACACCCTGGCGCCTCAGCTCCACAGGTTTCCTCTCACACCTACACACGAACCAGACTTCAGAGACACCCAATAACCATAGTTCTTTAACAGGTGTCAAAAGGAACACCTAACAATACCATATTTTTGACTGTTGCACAAAAGGGACGTTGCTTACGTCATCCATCAAAAGGTCATTTGCATAAATTTGACAGGTGCTGGCCAATTATCTTTTTTAGCATAACTTGTTTACTGTATCACAGCAGTCATTCTACCATTCCTTCACATGCTGAATAACACCTACAGTGAAACAACGACTTCCTGCTACTTAACAACGGACAGCACAAATTGTCACTGTTCTTTAGCGCAGAATGAGTCAGTGCTAACAAAGCACACGCGTGCAAACAAAATGGCAGGTGTGAGGATGCACATGAGGTTGAATAATCAAAGATTAAGACCAAACAGCTCACAGATCACAACTTTGTTTTACAGCGAGAGAGCAGAGGGATGCACGGCCATTAAGAAAGGGACAGATGGAGTGAGAGGACATCAGCAAAGTGTGAGAATGTGGTGGTGATAAAGGACAGAATGTGAAAGAGATGTGTTGAATAGAAAGGGTTAAAGAAGAGAGGAGGGAGATGGTTGCCCTGACAACAGCTGCAAGCTTTTTTCTGTCTCGTCAACTCACACATAAAGATATATTCAACACTTTCACCCCTTAGGGTACTCGGTCATTTATTAATTACATATAAGTAGGGATGGATATGGTTGTGTTTTTTTATTATATATATATATATATATATATATATATATATATATTTTTTTTTTTTTTTTTTTTTTTTTTTTAAATCTGGTAAGTACAATTAAATTCTATACCGTATATATTACTATTAATTGGCAAATTGTAAAAAACATTGCACGCAAAATACTGGAGTTTCTTTCTTATATTAACTTAATGCATCCCATTATTAATTTTGGTTGGTTTAGGGTTTGAGAAACAGAAGTTGAAACTACAAGTCATGGAAAATAGAGGCAGACTAATATCTGTGTAGATAGTAAATAATTTGGGGTTGAATTTGACACCCTTGCCGAAAGGTAATGTTAAACACAATATTCCCAAATTTTCATGCTTATTAGACATTTAACATAAAATTTAGCACAACTGCTTTAAATGGATCTCTCATAAATGTCTTGTGAGCTGCTGTCAGCGTTCACTCGAGTGGCTCCTGTTGAGAATCCACCTGACATTGATGGCAGCTCAGTGTTCCCGACAAAACCCTGTCACTCACATATCACTGTTGCGTATCTCCACATGACAGCCACCATCGGGGGTGGGGGGAGAAGAAGGAGGGATGAGGACAAGATCCCGAGTCTGAGGTCAGTGTCGCATCACACGAGGATGTGTTGAAAGTCTGTATGGGCAAATTGTGAGTGTGGGTGAGCATGCACTCACATGTATATACTGTATGTATGACATCATAGTATAGAACATTGTCATGTACGAATTTTAATTTTTTTGAGGGGGTGGGGTGTTTAAACCCTAGCAGGACACTTACTTAACGCTGCTAATGACAGCACTAGACGTCCAACACATTTTGACTTGGAGGAGCAAATAAACTTTCGTTTATTTGCCCTTCCGAGTCAAAATTCATTGGATGTGTCACGGCATCAATGGCACGAAAACATGAATATTCACAGCCATTCTTTATGGTTTAAATGAATTTGACATCTATCGCACTCATTGGTATCCAATGAGTTAAATACTGTGATAAAAGGAATCCGCTTTAGAGTTTACTTCAGGCCGTAACTGGTGTGTATTTCTGATAATTCATTTTAATTTCATTTATTTGTTTGTTAAAATTGTATTCATTTCTCAATGTATTCATAATTATAAAAATATTAAAAAGTATTAAGAAATTAATAATAGTAATTATAATATATGAATAAATGCTAATAAAAATAAAAAAAAGTCCATGCTCTATAAAGCATTGAAGGTATTTTACTGGGTAACCACTGTCTCTGAAAGGGTTAAAGATGCTATGAAATACTACAACCAATGACTTTGAAATGATAGCTAGCCACATTTTGGACACAAATCCATCCCAAAAAAGTGACGGAAAAGGCTTAAGGTCCATGTATTAGAATGCTTTTGGTCCTCACTAGGAAGAACATCATTTGAAGAACAACTGTGCCTAATTAGTCATTTTTTCCCACTACTGCATTATATTTCTGGATACAATTATGACAATACAATTAGTGGGACAACTCATGAGGCCAAAAAAAAAAAAAAAAAAAAGAATACTACAAGTGAGCTGACACATCAATTTCTCTTAATTTAAAAAAAAAAAATATATATATATATATATCAAAAAACTCAATACAGACTAGTCAATATCACGTTTACACTCTTGTTTAAGGTAATATACATATGGCGGAAAACAGGTGACTTGAAGTTCTGCTCTGAGATCCCCAATTTAGACAACTTTCAAAATTGTCCGATATGCATGTGTGATACGTCATTGGAAATCTTAAAATCGCACTTATCTGTGGGAAGAAAATTTTTGAACAGGAGGGCATTTAAAAAAAAAAAAAAAAAAATCAAACAGCAAAACCCTATCTGGAGGTGAGAGCACGCGAGAGTAGAATTACAGACGTCATGACTTTAACGAGATATTATCCCATACTTACCTTGTTTATATCCAAAAACTGTATGTAGCATGTATCATCGAGTGTCAAGACACAGATATGAATGGCCACAGCCGGATTTTGGGGGGATTTTATGGGTGAAACATGGTAATATAACAAGGGTCGCAATGCAAAAATCGCAGACATCAAGGAGTGGTCGAGATTTTCTTTTTCATATATTTACCTTTTTAAACGTTTTTTTCCCCCCAATTTTTCTTTGTTTGAATTGATTATTTATCATCTAGCATATCAGAAAAAATGCGACCGAAACAAAAAAAAATACAATTAAGCGATAGTTATGAGGTAAATATCTGTGAGTTTTTTACAGACACCATTTTTTTCATTGTGACGTAATTTGTTTAAAAGTTTAAAATATGCGAGTATAATTTTTTTGAGTCGTTTTTTTTTTTTTTTTTTTAACGAAATATTACTCATCAATTAATGATTCTAAGCTAAAAATGACAAACATTTTGAATAATAAATGTAATTAATTACCTTCGTTTTATGGCTGGGTTGAAACAAAAGCGGTTGCGCGACGTCTGTAAACGGGGGTTTTCAGGGTAAAACAGGCAAATTAAAAATAGTACGGGGGCTTAATACGCGATGAATCTGCTATGGCAGCATATAGACATATTGTTCTATCAAACACAACAGTTGTTGTGGCTTAAAATACAGCAGTTTCTTTTAAAGAGGAGTGCAAGAGCAGAAACTGCTTTTTCAGTCTTGTCTGTGTTTTCCGCCATATATATATATATATACATATATATATATACGTATATATGCACTGTATATGTATATACGTAAGGTACGAAGATGTGTACTGGATGTGCAGTTGCAGATAGGATGTTCGACCTATAGTGCCATGGGGTAGGGAAGCACAGACCCATAGAGTTACAAGGACAGTACAGTGATGATAATTGAATGAATAGTCCTGAAAGATAGGATGGGCGGACCTAAAGTACAAGGAGAGACGGGGGTATGAGCTTTGGAGCCCACAAGACAAACTATTTTAATAGGACAATCACTCACTTCTTCAGATTTTATCACCTGACTGATTTGAAATATGATTTCAATGGATCCCTTCCAGCCTTGTTCCCCTGGTTCACCCCCGCCCACACGAAGTCCGACAATACGAGGCACCTCCAAAAGAGCCCAATTTTAATGGTTACCCGGATGGCACTCATCTGTTCAGGTTTGCTGCATTGGATGCTGATAGCTCACCAGTCTCCTCTCCTCCTCCTCCGCCTCATCCTCCTTTGACTCTTTCACACTCTCCTCCCTCCCTCCCTCCCTCCCTCCCTCCCTCCCTCCATCCCTCCCGGTATCCGTAGTGATTGGAGGCAGGGTTCTGTGGTTGCTAGGATACGAGAAGTGTGGCAGAGACAGCCTTGGCGTGGAAGGGTTGAAAAAGCAAAAAGACGTTAGGCGAGACCTCCCTCTGCTGGCTGCTGAAGACCATTGGAACAATCAACAACAACGCAGCGATGGTGAGCATCTTTTGCAATGAGGGATAGTTGGAGAAAGCGCCCCCTGTTGTCCAATGATTTTAATATCGCACTCGCTGGAATCCATCTCCATCAAATCGTTTTGTTTTGGGGGTTTTATTTAGGATTGTAATTTCTTCAATTATGTTGTGTATTTTTGGCAATTTGATTCCTAATCATATTTTTTACTGTTGACTAAATCAAATGTTGTTTGTAACAAATTAACCCATTGGCTGCCATCGACAGCGATAGAGGTCCATTCCATTTGAACTGGAGCGGCTGGAAGGATTGGACGTCTTCTAGTGACAGAAGGGAATAGTATCTTTTCTCATATTTACTATTTGACTGTTCGTATTACTCTAACACACTTAATATAATCAATCAGGGAATAGTATATTTTTGTCATATTTACTGTTTGTCTGTTTGTATTACTCTAACACACCCAATATAAAATAAATAGCATTTATTTATGATGGTTTAATAAAAACAACCAGAATATATTTGATATTATGAACAGTTGGACTTCAAAGGATTATAATTTTAGCGCCAAGACAACGGGCAGATAAGGGCAGAACAGACACAGGACGCCTTCTGACCACGGAAGCCCAACGCACGCATCATGCAGCTGACTGAGCAAGATTGACGCTGACAAGCAGGTGATAGGCAAGACGTCTACAAGCCCACGTCCGCACCACCAAATCCCGCAATAAGCTCTTCCGGACAGTCCAGAACAAATTCACAAAAGTAACTGTATATTCTCAAAATTAACTACCCATGTTTATTATTATACTCTACTTTTGCGCATATAATTGATAAAAATTGTATTCATGTATTTAACTCTTTCAGTGTCATTGACGATGAGAGACATCCAATCATCGCTATTTTCAAAAGAATGTTAAATCACTGTCAGCCCTCCCGGTTCAAACTGATTGGAGGTCTAGTAGAGACAAACTCATTTAAATTCACCCAGATTGGATGTCTATTTTTGTCAATGACACTGAAAGAGTGAAATACATGAATAGGATTTCTATCAATTACTGTATATGCGCAAAGTACAGTATAATAACAAGAATGGGTACTAATTTTTAAGAATATACAGTTACTGTTGTGAATTTGTCACTAGAAGATATCCAATCCATTTGAACTGGGAGGCCTGGCAACGAATAACTGATGGTCCCTCCCAGCCGCCCCAGTTCAAATGGAATGGATCTCTATCGCTGTCAATGGAAGCCAATGAATTAATATAGAAAATTAAAAATTATACTGCTTAAAAGTGTATTTGTTGTGAATTTGTCACTTGAAGATGTCAATTCCATTTTAACTGGGAGGCCTATCAATTATATGCTCAAAGTACAGTGTAATAACAAGAATAGGTCGTAAATTTAAAAAATGCATATATTGTTTAGAGTAAAAAATGACTATCACTGCTGGCTTTGGGCTTGAACCAGTGCCCTAAACTGGTTGGCAATTAGTCGCAGGACACGTAGAGCACTTACAAGCACATAGTGAGACATCGTTTAAAAAAATGCAAGCCATTTGTTATAATTTGTTATAATAACAATGATACAGTGTATCACAAAAATGAATACACCCCTCGCATCTCTGCTGATGTTTAAGTATATCTTTTCATGGGACAACACTGACAGAATGACACTTTGACACAATGAAAAGTAGTCTGTGTGCAGCTTATATATTAGAGTTCATTTATTTTCAATGTACCATCTTCAGAAGAGGCTTCCTCCTAGGGTGACAGCAATGCACACCAATTTGATGTAGAGTGTGGTGTATGGTCTGAGCACTAACAGGCTACCCCCCACCACTTCAGTCTCAGCAGCAATGCTGATAGCACTCCTGTAACGAGTCACATGACATTTTGGAGGGAAAATGACAAGCAGTACTCAATTTTGACATTTAGGGATGTACATAGTTTCTAAGGGGTGTATTCACTTTTGTTGCCGGGGTTTAGATATTAATAACTATATTTTGAGTTATTTTGAGGGGGAAATAAAATTAACTCTACTAAATAAGCTGCACACAGACAACTTTTCATTGTGTCAAAGTGTCATTTTGTCAGTGTTGTCCCATGAAAAGATATACTTAAATATCCAAAGAAGCATTGTACTTAATGTAATGTAATGTAATGTAATGTGATGTTATGATTTACATTGTAAATCATAACATTAAATTAATAATACTCATTACTATGAACAGTACTAGTGTCCGTTTGTGAAAAAAAAAATTAAAAAAACATATACTGTAATTGCAGAAAATGCTTTTCATTTTGGGGGGCAGGCTCACACAAATGAATTATCAAGCAAATATCGTAAAATAATGTCCCAGTGTAACTACTACTTGTCAACAGATTCAATCGTAGTGCGATCGTAATACAATGACAAGTTTTAAACAAGAAAAATAATTGAGAAAATTCTGCAGTCCTGGCAAAATGTTCTTCATACAGTGATTTGTCCACCTGAGCAAATATTCTTTGTTTCTTTGTTGGTTACCTCAGCAAGACCCTTAATAAGAGGCTCACGGTGAAATCCTAGTTTAATAATAAATAAATTTTATTTCTAGGTCCCTTTCAGGACATTCAAGGTCACCGTAGAAGATAAAAAGTAAAAAAAAAAAAAAGAAAAGAAAAATGCAGTTAGACATAAAACCCCACAAGAACATGAAATTACAAGTAAGAATAACCAGACTGTTATATCAAGAGCTCTCAGATGGTGCCACGCTGCCCCCACAAAGAACAAATCATGACCACAATAATAAGTGCGTTGGTGAGTTTAATGCCTGTTTGACAGTCAATCCCAAATGAGCATTATAATCTTTTCCATGTAGAGTATTTGATACAGCCTGAGTATTTGGTATCACTATATGACGTGGTTATATAGTGGCTGGTAGCTCAGTGACATGACTCTATGTGGTCGTCAAGGAAACTGCTAGAACATCTGCTTGGTGGAAAGTTGTTTGCGCTAATAATATTATATGGAAAGGGATGAGCTGTAGTGTTAAAGGCTTTAATTTCATTCAAACAAAAGTGGGGGAGGGGAATACAGGACCATACATACAGGACATTGAATGTTGCTAGTCTTTTAAACAACTGTACATTGAAAATATTAATATATTTAAATATATTGGACACTGGATGCAGTACGATGCATAAAAACACTATGTGGATTCAATTTTAAGTGGAACCACTAAAGGAAGCCTCAATCAGGGCCGGCCCAGGCCATTTGGGGGCCCTAAGCAAAATAATGACAAGGGGCCCATATTTTTGGCCCACCATTTCGTCACAGTGTACTGTGAAACCCATATATGCAATCCAACAAATACGTCCATATTTTGTATATTAATTACATTTTGTTGAACTGCATACTTCAAACTTCTCACCGCAAATGACTGTCAGTACTTACAGTAGATGGCGCCAAACCTTTTTCTAAAAGAGGAAAAGAAAGAAGTTGAGGAAGAACTTTTTTTTTTTTTGCTTGTAATCAAGTATCAAAACTCACAAAAGTAAAATAAAGCAAATTGTGGTAAACTGATGTTTGCATTGATAAACAGCAATGTGCGCCGCATTATTCACGATGCTCTCTTAACAACATATAAAATGAGGTTGCCAGATTGGGGGCCCCCTCGTGGTCAGGGGCCCTAAGCAGCTGCATAGTCTGTGTATAGCTTGGCCGGCCTTGGCCTCAATATGATGAATATCATAATAAATCATTTAGATGCCTTAATGGCGCGTGGGACACATGTGGGACTGTATCCGCACATCCCCAAACATTTTGGTTGGAATCTAAACAGCACAGTCTGTTAGAGT
The DNA here is from genome assembly GCF_030265065.1 of Corythoichthys intestinalis. Taxonomy (NCBI): domain Eukaryota; kingdom Metazoa; phylum Chordata; class Actinopteri; order Syngnathiformes; family Syngnathidae; genus Corythoichthys; species Corythoichthys intestinalis. The sequence goes on from NC_080410.1 coordinate 15,880,216, forward strand.
TGTGATGCCCCACTGTAGTGTAATAGGATCCACGGATAGAAAGACTTTTAGTTCTTAAAGGTAAACCCCTTTTATGAGTTGAAATAATTTTATATTGAAACCCCTCTTGGTATTTTTGTTTTTATACATTTTGTAAAATTAGTTTAACAAGTAGGTCGCCATTGCTGTTGACGTCGCATGGCGTTGACGTCACATGGTTACGCTGCCGGGCTTCCAGTGTATGACTCTAGCGACATAAACATGTCATCTGTTCAACCCTTTCAATTGGAACACAAGCGGAACATTAATGAGCATGACAGCACTGTCGATATTTCACAAAACGAGCAGCAAAAGCAAAATGAACAGGAAAGACGGGATGAGATGAGACGAGAGTAGGGGGAAAAAAATGGCAGTCTGCCAAAATGTGCTACACCGGCGAAATGTCTTACAAGAGGCGAATTTGACACCTAAAGTACGACCGAGCGCTTTCAGCTTGTTTTGTTTAAATGCATACAGACAGAACATACTAAAGATGCTTCATGAAAATACTTATAGTAATATCAAATAAGGGTGGTTTAAATATGCTACGTGACTAATGTGGTCAAAAGATCAACAATCTGCTTTAAAGCTACCGCAAGAAAACACAATGCTTAAAATTATGACATGGAAACACATGCAAAAATTATTTTGAGGCAATGAAAAGGTAATAAAAGACTCAATAAACACACAAATATTAAGTACTTGCCACTTTTAACCGGTGACCGCATGTGTTGGACGTCTTGCCACGTAGAAGGAATTGCAGTAACCCGGTAGTATTCGTCAAGTGACAGTGACAATCAGCGTCATCACCCCGAGCGTCCATTGCGCGCTTAATACTTGCCGCCCTTGGTAGGTCAAAATATGTACTAAATATTATAGATTTAGAAATCAATGGCAATATTATGTGTTTCTAATAACATATTTTAGTAAAAGAGAACAATTGTGGCTTATTACAGCCTACAAGTCTTTATGTTCATAAGTATTTAGTCAACCATTAATTCTGCAAGTTCTCCCACTTGAAAATATTAGCGAGGCCTGTAATTGTGAACATGGGTAAACCTCAACCATGAGAGACAGAAAATCAAATTGTTTGATTTTTAAAGAATTTATTTGCTAATCATGGTGGAAAATATGTATTTGGTCTATACCAAAAGTTCATCTCAATACTTTGTTATGTACCCTTTGTTGGCAATAACGGAGCCAAACTTTTTCTGTACTCATCACAAGCTTTTCACACACTGTTGCTGGTATTTTGGCCCATTCCTCTATGCAGATCTCCTCTAGAGCAGTGATGTTTTGGGGCTGTCGTTGGGCAACACGGACTTTCAACTCGCTCCTCACCCCGTGGCATCAAAATGATAACAAGAACAGGGAGCAAAAATCCCAGAACCACACGGGGGGACCTAGTGAATGTCCTACAGAGAGCTGGGACCACAGTAACAAAGGCTACTATCAGTAACACAATGCGCCGCCAGGGACTCAAATCCTGCACTGCCAGATGTGTCACCCTGCTGAAGAAAGTACACGTCCAGGCCCATCTTCGGTTCGCTAGAGAGCATTTGGATGATCCAGAAGAGGACTGGGAGAATGTGTTATGGTCAGATGAAACCAAAATAGAACTTTTTGGTGGAAACACAGGTTCTCTTGTTTAGAGGAAAAAGAATAGTGAATTGCACCATACCCACGGTGAAGCATGGGGGTGGAAACATCATGCTTTGGGGCTGTTTTTCTGCAAAGGGACCAGGACGACTGATCTGTGTAAAGGAAAGAATGAATGGGGCCATGTAACCAGAGATTTTGAGTGAAAATCTCTTTCCATCAGCAAGGGCATTGAAGATGAGACGTGGCTAGGTCTTTCAGCATGACAATGATCCCAAACACACAGCCAGGGCAACAAAGGAGAGGCTTCGTAAGAAGCATTTCAAGGTCCTGGAGTGGCCTAGCCAGTCTCCAGGTCTCAAATCTGCGGCGGGAGTTGAAAGTCCGTGTTGCCCAATGACAGCCCCAAAACATCACTGCTCTAGATGAGATCTGCATGGAGGAATGAGCCAAAATACCAGCAACAGTGTGTGAAAAGCTTGTGAAGGGTTACAGAAAATGTTTGGCCTCCGTTATTGCCAACAAAGGGTACATAACAAAGTATTCAGGTGAACTTTTGCTATTGACCAAATACTTATTTTCCACCATGATTTGCAAATACATTATTTAAAAATCAAACAATGTAATTTTCTGGGTTTTTTTTTTTTCATTATTCTGTCTCTCAAGGTTGAGGTTGACCCATGTTGACAATTACAGGCCTCCCTAATATTTTCAAGTGGGAGAACTTGCACATTTAGTGGTTGACTAAATACTTATTTGTCCCACTGTATTTGCTGTTGGTATCAAAAAAAAAGATACAGTTTGTACTTTCTCGTGCCACTACCACTCCCATGTACTTCCCCTATCAGTATATGATATTATTTTGTAACACTCATGCAAGTAAATGTGACATTTCAAGAATTGTTATAAACAGACACTCGACTTACGAAGTACATAAGCCATCAGGGCACAGACATTTTAAAATGCTGATATGAAAAGTTATTGGGGGGGGGCATACTCATGTAAGAAAATAGTTACACAGCAGAAAGAAAACAGTGTTGTGTAAAGGTCAGAAATGTTAACCCTTGATAGGGAAAGTGACTTTTTGGTCATTAATAATTACTAATATTTAATTATCATATTTTTTAAGTTTTAATTATTAATCATTATTGTATTTTTAAAATATTGTTTCATCATTATAAATGTATAAATTTATACAATGTTAATGAAATTAATTAAATTAAAATTCATACAAATACATAAGCTATACAAACTAGATTTTTTTTTTCATCGTATTTAACTCATTGCATACCATTGACTGTGATAGATACAATGTATTTTGACTGGGAGGGTCGAATGATGGATTGGGCGGTGGATGTGTAGCGCCATCAATGGCAGGCAATGAGTTAAATGCATATCCTGTAAGGGTAAAAAGAAATTATGCATGAAAGGGTTCAAGACAAAAGACAGGATTGTTGGTTTATGTCTGCCATCACATACACCCAAATCTAGTTGCATTCTCCTCTGTGTGCTTTGTTGCTGTTCAATTGATGATTTTGTGACCTTGTCTGTGATGAAGCAACTGTGTGTATCCCAGCAGGCATCCTTGTTGATTGGATAGGCCTGGCTGGCTGACTTACTGGTTCCGCGTATCAATGCACTGCACATCTTGCCCCTCAGCTCTTTTGTTGGCTCGCTCGCTCAAGAAGTATACAAACGCATGTTGCACGCAATTCGTTTGGTTGGAGAATTCTACCTGGATTTTGTGTATGCATTAAAATGCGCATGTGAACCACCAATGTCGGTAGCCTAAAAATTAGCCACAGTTAAAGCGCAGCTCCGCAGTTGCTATGGCAACTATGATAGAAATAGACATGTGTCTGCAAGGGAAAGAAATGCATTCAAGTGTTGTTAAGAGAAAGGAATTCAGTTTTGATTGATGACACAATTGACCCAGGTTAATTGTTTTAATGAATATGCCTGTTTGATCGTTGTATCCATATATTTATGCACTTTATTGTTGTTTCATGATGCAGTGCCAGTATAGAAACATGCTTTAAGTGTCAGACAGCTCGGTTCTTCATAGAAAAAATTAAATGCATTACACAAAATGTCTTTTTAGAAAAGGCACCATTTACAGTCCATAGTAGTAAATAAAAAATGTGTGTGTGGGGGGGTGAAACGGCACAAAAATGATTTTGATAACAAGCCCACCAAAATTAAATGAGTTTAAAAAAAAAAAAAAAAAAAAAAAAACTCACAAAGCGGGTAAAATGATTCTTTTAAAAATTGTGAAGAATAGAGCCCACGTTTTATCTCTGAGGCACTCTGGGAGTGTGCTGAGTGCACTGAAAACCATCTTACTCGACCTTCACCTACAGTATTAATCCTTTGCCTTTGAGCCACTGTGTTTAATATACTAACCTACCTTGAAATGTCTCTGTTATGTAGACCCACACACAAGAACACATCGAGCGAGGTGGTGACAAATTAAATAACCCATAAATATGCAGATGCCAACTAGCAAGCCCTGAGCTAGCCCACACGCTAATGAACTAAATAAACAGTTCACTTTCCCTGAAGTGTTTTTGTTGTGTGGACCCACACGCCTATGGCGATACTGTCAAAATATAAACATGCAAAAAATTTGATTATACCTACTGCATGTCTATCGCTGTCAATGGCCGTGAAAGAGTTAAGAGCTGCACGATTTATGTTGTTGTTTTTTTTAACCCTATAGGGCACTCATTTAACTCAATAGCTACCATTGAGGGTGCTAGAGGTCCAATCCATTTTGACTTGGAGGAGCGAATAAACAAACGTTCACACAGTCTAAGGCTAGGTTCATACTGCAGGTCCTAATGCACGAATCCAATTTTTTTGTGTTTTTCCGACTCGAGTGAGGCATTAACTTGACAGTCTGAATGGGACAGGCCGCATTGAAGTGGCCCATTTTAAATCCGATCTGGGTCACTTTCGTATGTGGTTTAAATCCGATCTGGGCCACATTTTTCTAGAATGTCTCGTCGTTCTGAACTGTCAAGTCTCCCAAATCGGAATTCATAAAGCATTGTATTTTCTTGTGGTAGCTTTAAAGCAGAGTGTTTATCTGTTGACCGTGTTAGTCAAGTGGTGTATTTAGAGCACCCTTAATTGATATTAATACATTTAAGTATTTTCTTAAGGCATTTTTAGTACGTTCTTCCTGTGTGCATCTAAACAAAACAAAGTGAAAGCGCATGGTAGTACTCAAGGTGTCAAATTCGCCAGTGCGCCATTGGCAGACGTTTCACCAGTGTAGGATATTTTGGCACAACAGCAGTATTATCAAGGAACATTTGTAACAAACAAGATTCTTAAGAACAAGATTTTTTGTGTGTGAAAACAATGTGACCACTGAACTGTTCAAAAGAAGTCAACCATTTATAAGAGGAACAACTTTACAAAGTTCAGCTGCAGTTATTTTGTTATCCAGAGGTGATGAGGGTTGTTTTCAATGACGATGCACCTGCCGCTCGCCTCATTCTTTTATGTTTCGGGCTCTCCACGTGACGTTCTACGACTGCTTTAGGCGAGGAAAACATGCTTTTTCTTCCATTCAATGTTAAAAGATGTCCGCCATTTTGGCATGTTTGCTAGCACTGTTGTAAAATCTTAGCGAGGAAATAATGATGTCAGATAGCCACACGTGAAGCTTTGTTTATATTTTTGGGAACAAATGATATAGGATGTTTTAACTGAAGCCACTCTTGGCCAATCGTAGACCAGTTGTGAAAACCGTGGGGCCGAGTTGCGTCACATAAACTGAACCGCGGCCCATTTTCTTTAAAAGGCGGACAAATAGCGTCAGACCAACGGGTTGTGCCAGACCCCGGACAGATCACTGAAAAGGCTGAGTGTCCGTCCTAAAACGAGACAGTTAGTCACCCTAATTCACAGCCAGTCCTCTTAGGCTAGGTTCATACCGCAGGTCTTAATGCACAATTCCAATTTTTGTCATATCTGATGTTTTGACGTGCCCGGTCATGACTGCCTTTGTCCATTGAGTCCATTCAAGTATCACGCATGCGCACTAATTCGCAGTGCGAGACGCGATGAGCAAACTGACCTGCATGTGCTGGAGCATCAAAATAAATGACTACACATGATGCACACACACACATACGGACAGTTTCCCCCGACTCCCGGCCGTGTAAGCAATCTTAAAATATTGCTCATTTGGAGCAGAGAGAAAACAGAGAATTTCTCAGGCTTATCCTCAACCCATTTTATTTTTTAAGTCTGGTGTCAAGCCCGCCCCTTGCCCAAAAGCTGCGTTCAAACTAGGCGCTAATGCTCAGCTGCACCGCTACCGTAGCGCCCTGTCTGTCTCGCTCTTTGCTGACGTAATAGCGTACCGCACAAATGCTATTTTTAGACCGTGACATCGCCATCGTAAATCGGAAGTGGATCATTATAGATACGCCCTTGCATACATTCCATGTTATTTCTGAGTTTTTTCTCATGTAATCTTTCAAAAAAAAAAGAACATGCTGGACAAACACTGCTGCTACGGAACTTGTAGAAACGACTCTAGACATTACGACATATGAATGTTGTTTTCTTCATACGTTTCTCGAAACCAAAAACTCAGAGGAAAAAAATGTGAAGAAAGGAGAAACTTGCGCGGACATCCAAAGGACCAGTGTAACGCCAGCAAGGTGAAGCCATTCACATTTCATATGCAGTAAACATTTTGTTGGGGTCCATGGTCCTACAGAGGACGAAGAGGTAAGCCATTTTGATATTTTTACTTATTTTTTTAGCGTGGCGTTTTGCCGTGCTGCTTCTGTCTGACAATGAATGACCTGAAAAAAATGAAAATGGTATCTGACTGCCACCGTTGTTACCTTTTCTGTTGTAAAGACACAACCTTAGTAAGGGGGAGGTGTAAATAAATTAATAGAATTAAGATTTGATATTAATGAAAAAACTGAAAGTGTTTGTTGGCTGTCACTGAGTAGCATTTGCGATCGCTACACAAAAATAGCAATGTAAATTGCCCCCAAGAACGGTCAGAGACATTAGACAACCAGAAGATATAATATATAAGAAAGACAGGGCATATGGTGGTAAAAGATTGGAAGAAGATTGTTGAAACAGGAGAATGTCATTGTCAGTGGCGTAAGGCAATGCACACAGGAAAAAAAGGTGTCGATAAAAAAGCTAACTCTGGATCAGGTCGGCTCTTTTGCCTGTCTTTTTCAGCCCTCGACACTCAAGCCATCTTTTCTTCCACATCTTTACTAATGAATTTGGCACCAGGGACATCATTTTCGGACAGAATTGGTAGGTTTAGCTCAGTAAACATCTCATTCGTACGCTGTTTCCACGCATTTACTATTAAGGACCAACGGGCCGATGACCCGCCTAGCAACAATTGCTAACGTCATGAATATTAATGAGCAAAAGTGATGTGTTGCTCGTCATTGCTTCATGTATTCCGATTTGGGGGACTTGACAGTTCAGACAGCAACCACATTCCGGGAAAATGTGGCCCAGATCGGATTTTAACCACATACGAAAGTGACCTGTATCAGTTTTGAAATGGTCCACTTTTATGCGACTTTTCCCTTTCGGACCGTCAAGTTAATGCCTCACTCGAGTCGGAAAAACACAAAAAAGTCGGATTCGTGCATTAAGACCTGCGGTATGAACATTACTTTAAATACATTGGATGTCTACTATTGTCAATGGCAGAAAATCAGCTAATTTTGGGTCACTTCCTTGTAAATTTTAGCGTAATTACAAGTATCTTACTGTTGATTTGTTGTCACTTCCTGCACATTTTAGGGCATTCAGGTGTCCCTCCCTGCACATTTTGGATCATTTCCTGTTGCTTTTAGGGTAGTTCTGTATGACTTCCTCAAGATTTTGGGATTGGGGATGTTTATGTCAATTTTTGGTGGAACCATACATTTTTGCCAAAATTGTACAAATTTTTGTGCGCCTTGATTTCCTACATTTGTAAGGTCTTAAGTATCACCAAAGAAAAATAAATATTATAATCAATTCTCTATAAAAAGTTAAACGTATTGAGTGCCAACTTCTGAATAGCTGTCCACTGTAGTGACCATTGTCCCTGAAACTGTCAGTATAGATCTGCTTTCCTGTATCGATATGCTGCATTCCAGCATGAATATGACACAGTACCAACAACAAAACATTCTGTAGTATATGCTCCCATTCTATGCAAGCTTATTTTGTATCGGTCATTGTACACTTGGGCCCTTATGAGACTAATTCACTTTCACTGAAGGTGGAACAAGAACAAAGGGAGGCTGGCGAGGAAAAATAGCATCAGCATAGAGTAACACAGTAACACTTAGTCACATCACACTTAGTATTAGTAAATTGTCTAATATTTTAGAATTAAAAATCTGACAGATAACATGAGATGGAGGGCTATAATGTGGAAGATGAGGGAGGGTGTGCAGGGAATATGTGTTTTGTGTGTGTATCAAGGCGGTCTTTCTGTTGCATGAAAAAAATAGTTGTCTTGAAGGGAAAGGAGCATGTGAGGAAGGTATGCAAATGCGTTTCAGGGGCGGAAAGTGACGTTAGGGTGCTTCGCAAGACGACTGGTAAGCTTGTTCGTTTCATGTTAGTTGACGATAGGTGCAATCACATCAGCGGTGTGAAAAGGAACAGTGGGAGAAAGAGAGAGAAGAGGGGGGCGGGGGTGACAGTGTGGACCTCACCGCTGACGGGACCCACAGGCACCCTGATTGTGCCCTGCTCTCATCATTTCTGGAGGTGAGGACAAAAGGGGAAAAAGAGGGGGGCATCGGAAGAGAGGCCCGGGATCCGACTGTCGTGACGGCTTTCCCCCGATATTTGTCGCCGATGGTCGGGGTTTCCTGGATCCATAAAGGCTGAGGAAAAGCGGCGTTGCATTCTACTCAAGACTGGTGTTTCCTGCCACAACAGCGGGATTGTCAAGAGGAACCATTCACTCTAAGCAGGGCCTTGTATTGCTACGTTTTCAGGTATGTGTTTAAGGTATGTTAGCTAGCTCCTGACCACTGGTCGCGATTGAAAACTGCCAGGCAGAGTGATGCTAATCATCTCGGATCACGTCTCTTGCATGTTTCCTTCATATACGCTAGCTAAACCAGTTTGTCACTGTTCCACTAAATGTGAGGGGGAACAGCTGCACCAAATCACCCCGGTTCGTAACTAAACGTCACTTTCAGCCTCTCGCTGCGTGAATATTTTCAATTACCATGGAAAAGTAGAATAAACCTTAATTAGCTTTATTGCTAAATTTGCTAAGCACAGCTTGTAGCGTTGCTAGCTCCCAATTTGCAGTGTGTGAGCTAACGCTAAACTCAAATTCTGTTAAAAGGGGCAGCACTGCTAAGCTCATTGCAATACGTTGGCTAAAAACAATAAAATGTTTCGCTACGGTATGAATATGACGCATTAATATGATTGCGTATGCTCTTACTCATATGATAGCCATATGCATGGCATTACATAGGCAGTTTCGTCTGTTGGCCATGCTCAGAGAGCTACTGTGATTAATTAGTAATCAACATATAAGGGTGGAGATCAGTAGAATCCCTCCAACAGTACAGATTTTTCACTATATTAGCCTGCAAGACTCTAATGGCATGTTTGAAGACACAACTGTCTCATACATTCACTGTTTTTGCGTTACGACGCATCATTGGTTTGCTTGTAACTCATGTGTAACATATTGTCAAAAAATCTCATTTTGGGTCATGTAGAGTAGGGCATATTTCTATACCAAATGATAATATTGTGGCCTACATGACTAACTGAGACCATTTTCCTCTAGATTTTATGTGTGGGTTGCGCGTTTCTGTGTCTGTATTTTGTTATTGTTTTTTTTTGTTGTTGTAATATATAGTAGTCCTTCTCAAAAAATAACATATTGTGATAAAGTTCATTGTTTTCTGTAATGTAGTGATAAACATTAGACTTTCATATATTTTAGATTCATTCCACATGGCTGAAGTAGTTCAGGCCTTTTATTGTTTTAATATTGATGATTTTGGCAAAAAAGTCAAGAAAAAACAAAAATCCTTATCTAAAAAAATTTGCATATTTCATCCGACCAATACAAACAAGGTTTTTTTTTTTTAATACAAAAAAGTCAACCTTCAATAAATTGTATTAGCTATGCACTCAATACTTTGTCGGGAATCCTTTAGGCCCAGAATGCTTCGATAGCGGCCTTAAAGAGCATACGACACGAGAAAAAAAGTCTTAAATGGCATTATTATGTGAATTAGAATCATATTTTGAGACAATTCGACTATATACAACAATTTAGCAAAGCGCAGATGACGAGAAATTAGTCTTTTAATCTGCCGGTTAGCCACGCCTACCATTATAGGGCTTTAGCGTCCCCAACAGGTGGATGACGTCAGCGGTAGACTGGGCTCATCGGTTTTACTATTCAGCCCATTGAGGGGGAATTATTCAGAACGAGGAAAACGCGACGAAGAGAGCCTCAAAATGTCATTGTTTCAGTCTCTCTACTCCAATATTTTTACAGGATATTCTTTTTATCCAAGTATTTTTCCCCAATAGCTATATAAATGGCTTGAGAAGGACCAGTCAGCCCGTCGAGGGGGAACTATTGACAACGAGGAAAACGCGACAAAGAGAGCGGCAAAATGTCATTGTTTCTGTCTCTTTACGTCAATATTTTTACAGGATATTCTTTTTATCCAAGTATTTTCCTCAATTGCTAAATAAGTGGCATGGTCATGACAAATAACAGTCTTGTGCTGATATATGGTGCTGGAATATGAAATAATAAAAATGCATTTATTCAGGTCGACATGGCAAAATTACTCCATAATGGTCAAAACTGTCGACTTCACCTTTACTGTCGCACCTCCCGAACGATATTTTATGACACCTAAATCGGACATATGTCATTTCCCTTCCCCGGCTTCGGAGAATGTAAACAAACCAGAAGGCGTGACAGCTAGCCGACATGCTAACCCGAACCGAGTGATGTTTCAAAGTCTTCGAAGCGGAAAATCACACATAACTAGCCTGGATTATTTGACATGACGACCTGGTTGTCGATTGTCTTCGCGGATCGGCAAACCGCCCGGTGGAGAGCAATTTACAGTTCGTTCCCCGGAGGAGGGTGGCTGGAGTTGTTGTGCAGCTAACATGCTGCTAATGAGCATGAGGAGAGCTTTTTACATGCCTCTCAATGATCAAACGTAAGTAGTCCTTCATTTAAAGGAAGTTTGTAGTGTTTACTTTGTAATCGCTGTATTCGTATTTGACATAATACAAAACAAGATGTTTACTCACTTCCTCGTAAATCAAATGGTCCCACAGTAAATATCCACGGTGAATGGGAACCTTTTGAGACTCCAAAAAGGCGCATACGCCTCTCCCTCATACAGAATGATTTTTCTGCAGCCGTTTGGCTGGCGTGATGCAAAAAATACACATATTAATCCGCAAAATCAGCTGAATCCTTCGTCCTCATACACAACAGTACACTGTATAGTGAAGAGGACGTCTTCTACCGTACACGTCACAGCGCCCTCCTCCTCAATGCAAGACCGAAGCCGGAAGTCACTCATTTTCATGGCGCGGGATTCAAAAAACTAAATAAATATAGCGATCGCTTCCACACACATCCAAGCGGTCCATATCATTCAGGGGCATAAAATACCGCGTGTATTATAAAATAAACATGCTTTTTCGTGTCACATGCACTTTAAGCTCATCCACAGTGTTTGGTCTGGTGACTCTCAACTTCTTCACAATATCCCACAGATTCTCTATGGGGTTCACTTCAGGAGAGTTGGGAGGCCAGTTGAGCACAGTAATGTCATGGTCAGTAAACCATTTACCTGTGGTTTTGGCACTGTGAGCAGGTGCCAGGTCGTGCTGAAAAATGAAATCTTCATCTCCATAAAGCTTTTCAGCAGATGGAAGCATTAAGTGCTCCAAAATCTCCTGATAGCTAGCAGCATTGACCCTGCCCTTGATAAAACATAGTAGACCAACACCAGCAGCTGACATGGCACCCCAGATCATCACTTACTGAGTAGAGGCGTGCGAAATTTCCGGTTCTGAGATTATTCGCGATTCGGCCGTGGAAGATTTGAGAACGACTGACAAAAATCCAAATTCCGATTATTGAATTACACCAGGTAAAGCAGACCTAAAACACAGTCAGCGCAGTTTTGGGGACGCAATGAGGAACAGACCGAGAGTAAATATCATGTTCAACTCGTGCCGCTAAAAAAAAAAAACAATAATACCTGACTGCGGCCGACAGCTGCTTCAAACAACGCCCAGTTGCTAGTTGCTACAAACATACGGCTATAGTAGATATCACATATTTGTAGAACTAGATGCAAAATGACAGACGACGGCGCCAGTAGAACATGTAAAAAGAACTAGATACAAAATGACAGACTTGCCGTTTAGTAGTTGCCGCGTTGTTAACAGCTGCCATCTTAAAGCAGTAGATTTCTCTAGAAGGCCTTGTTGTAGCCAACCTAATTACTTTTTATCTATAAAAAAAACAAAAAACAAATCGGCAAAATCTTAACTTGAATCCATCTTTAAATGATGAAACAGTTTTAAAACTTTGATATGTCGAAAGTAGACAGAAGGGAAATTATGGAATAATGGGAGAATTTTAACAACTTTAACGGTTGGTTCACATCATTAAATTAATTGAATGTAGTTTAAAGCTGCCGATACAGAATGGGACTTGAGTATTTTATTTACTGTTTTAAACTGTCAACATGATACTGAAATATTAGTTTGGTTTAGCCTGAGAGGATTTTTGAACAATTTTGAAACTAATGTACAATACATTTGAAGCGCGGGGGGGAGTAACATAAAAAATCGATTTATAATCGAATTGGAGCCTCTGAATCGTAATCAAATTGTTAGGTGCCAAAAGATTCCCACTTCTATGACTGAGGTACTTGACACTGGACTTCAGGCATTTTGGCATTTCCTTCTCCCCAGCCTTCCTTCAAACTCTGACACCTTGATTTCTGAAGGACATGCAAAATTTGCTTTCATCTGAAAAAAAGTACTTTGGACCACTGAGCAACAGTCCAGTGCTGCTTCTCTGTAGCCCAAGTCAGGCGCTTCTGCTGCTGTTTCAGGTTCAAAAGTGGCTCCAGCACACGCCTGTGCACTGTGGCTCTAGATGTTTCTACTCCAGACTCGGTCCACTGTTTCTGCAGGTCCCTCAAGGTCTGGAATCGGCCCTTCTCCACAGTCTTTCTCAGGGTCTGGTCACCTCTTCTGGTTGTGCAGTGTTTCCTGCCACACTTTTTTCTTCCCACAGACTTCCCACTGAGGTGCCTTGATACAGCACTCTGGGAACAGCTTATTCGCTCAGAAATTTCTTTCTGTGTCTTAGCCTCTTGCTTGAGGGTGTCAATGATGGCCTTCTGGACAGCAGTCAGGTCGGCAGTCTTGTCCTTGATTGCGGTTTTGAGTAATGAACCAGGCTGGGAGTTTTTAAAAGCTTCAGGAATCTTTCGCAGGGGTTTTGAGTTAATTCGTTCATTCAGATGATTAGGTTGGTCGATTTCGTTCATTCAGATGATTAGGTTAGTCACTTATTTGGAGTACGTTTTCATGATATGCAAATTTTTTGAGACAGGGATTTTTGTTTTTTCTTGACTTTTTTGCCAAAATCATCAATATTAAAACAATAAAAGGCTTGAACTACTTCAGTTGTGTGTAATGAATCTAAAATATATGAACGTCTAATGTTTATCACTACATTACAGAAAAGAATGAACTTTATCACAATATGCTAATTTTTTGAGAAGGACTAGTATATTTTTATTATTAATTATAAATTAACAAAATGTTAATCAAACCAACATTAATAAAATCAGATACCTGGTTATAGCCCCCAATAACACTCAAAAGTTCATTTGGTTTACTTTTCTTTTTAAATGTCATATTATTTTACTTTTTTCTTTTGTTTGGCTAGCTCAAATTAAATGAAAAAAAAAAATAAGCCATTTAAGAATATTTTCTACCATTCATCACCATAGTCGTGATCGTGGCTTTTTATTAATTTTTATACTTAATTCTGAGAATACAGTCAGACAGAAAGTGGTTTTGGGGGACAACAAAAGATGTCCAATTCATTTAAACTGAGAGGACTGACTTTGAATGCCCAACATTTCCACGGTAGACAACACTAGACATAGCGCCACTAAATGCGGCCAATGGGTTAAATTAATACCCTAATAAATTGTTAATAGTTCGATTATAACGACTGGCTCTATAGTGTACTATACAAAGCACAATTGACCAAACGTGTTGAAAGGCAATTAACCAATCTGTTGGTGAAAAAGTAGACAATGCAAGGCAATTATGGGTCCTGACCCCATTAAAAAGGATACAATCCCTCAAATTGTGAGCCATAATAATTAAAAGAAGTAAACACACAGTAAAGTTAGACATTTAGTGTCACTGTAATAGTTTGACTTTATGAAGTTGTTTTATTTTAGGTGTGAGTGTTGTTTGAATGTGTTACTCTATTTCCCAAGTTGCCTACTCCCACTGCCTTACTTTTGTGTTCACCTAACCTGTTTATTAGTTAGTAGGAAGAATGCTTTAAAGCATCTTCCAATTACTGTTTTAAAAAAAAAAAAAAAAAAAAAGCCGAAGTCCACAACGAAATCATTGTTTTCATAAATGTTTACAAAGACTGGATTGGATTTAAATGAAAAAAGTGTATAGTGTAAGAGCATTCGCAAATTATGTAGTCTAGAGAATAATCTAGGCCTATATTTCACTCTTTAGTGGACGTATTCTTTCCAAATGGAAACATACAACAACTCTCTATTGACATCCAGTTTATCCACTGTGCAAAGCACAACCATACAACCCACATAATACTGATCAGCCAAATTTATGACCGCTGACACAGTAAATCTTTCTAATACAACTGCTGTAATGAATTGTAATTCAGCCTTTTGGAAAGGTAATGTTCAGTTTTGAATGGCAATGGAAGATCTGTATTCATTTAGCGATAAGTTCGTCATCAGCATTTCCTAATCTTTTTGTCTCAAATAACTCACGCCAAATTCTTAGAATGCTCTTCACGTCAATATAGCCACCATAATATTGCATTTCATAATATTGTAGCATTACTTTTTTTTTTTTTTTTCTTTTTAAACAATGTTAATTTGGTAAAGTTCTTGCACTCATCATTGTGCACGTGGTAATAATGCCGCGGCTGTTTAGTGTACAATTTAACTTAATTGTGCTTCAAGGTGTATTTATTTAAATTTATGAAAATAGTGCACTTCTTTTAGTATAGTCTTATTTGTATTATAAAAGTGTATACATAGTGCAACTACAGTGGTACCTCAACATACGATCGCTTTGACACGTGATCTTTTCGACATCCGACATAAAATTTGACTCGCCATTTATTTCAACATCCACGACATGCTCAAAATACGACAACATGACAGCACAGCAGGCAAACGCACGGCAGATTTACTTGAGAGAAATCAACACAAGTTTCAAAAAGGTACAGGTGGTGAAACAAGGAAAAAGGTGACGCTTACCATTGAAATGATGATGCAAATTATAAAAAAATAAGAACATAGGGTGTGTGTACGTGAACTGGCTCAACAATACATCTCCACGGTCCTCCTCCGACCACTGTTCGCCAGTCTTTATAAGTTAAGGTGACAATTACTATTGTGGTAACATAACCAAAGAAATCGCCAGCTTCGCCATTTATTCCATTGACTTGTGCAACGCCTACTGTCCCCCGAAGTTGACATGTTCTCGAGAAAACATTTAAAGTAAAAGTAAGCTTTCCCTCTCTTTGTCACGTCAGCCGCTCAGTGCGTTCAGGTACAGCTAAAAACGTCCGCCACATTAGAACCCGATTCGTTACGTTATTACAAGAATTATTGTTGTATTATTATTCCGATTTTTATTTATAATTTTTTTTTTTTTTTTTTTGCTATGTGTAACTGCCATTTGTAATATTACCAGCAGTATTTATTAAGGATTTAGGGAAAAGCGGCATGGACAATGAATGAATGAATGGAGGTTTTTGGGCTGTGGAACGAATTAATGGAATTATAATGTATTCTTATGGGGAAAATCCTGCTCGACATACGACCATTTTGACTTACAAACAAGGTCCTGGAACAAATTAACTTTGTATGTAGAGGTACCACTGTATATATAATTACTATAAGCATGAATTAATGATGTCTTTTGTTTACTTGCCTTTAAGTTATAAAGGATAAATAGCTGACCGTTTAATCTTGACGTACCATGTATTGTACATGAGGTTATAACTGTTTGTAGTACGTCTTCATTGTATGTTATATTGTTTTGTCTGTCACATGCTGACTAATACTTTTTTTTCCCAACAGACTTATAAGCCTCTGGTCAGCGGCGGCTGGAAAAATAATTTTATCTGCATGGAGTTACTGAAGGAAAACAACAAGAAATGGACTTTGAAGGAAGTGAACTTGGAAGTGGAATAAATGGATTATCTTCGTTTTTGGTATTAAATTCCTTTGGAACTGTGTAGAATTAAATGATGGTTGACACACAATACCAAAGGTAAGACGAATAAATGCTGAAGTACCAGTAGAGCATCAAGAGGAATTTGAGGAATTTATGCCCAGAAATAATGAAATAAAAGGGACCAAAGACGTATGACCGAGAAGAATGCACATAGTAACAAAAAAATTACATGATATGAAATGAGAATGACCAACACGAGTGAAAGTGCTGTGCAGCTTCCAAGAGTGGAACATCAAAGGAGTTCTGGGAAGTACTTTGTAAGCCTGTTTACAGACTTTTTTGACACGACTCATCTCACGCAAGTGTGGTCCACTTCCTGGCAAAATTACACAAATTGACAAAGGAAAGTAACTCTTCTGAGAATTCTGTTTCAATGGAATATAAACTTTTTGCGCAATTGTATTATTCCATAATATTCATCCTAAAAAAAGAGCTATGTTTACTGAAGCTGTCGTGGTTCAGCATCTGCAAAAGAGACATTTAAAGCTGCCTTACATAGTGACGTGTTAGTTATCCATGAGATATTCTTGATGCCAAACTAGTTGAGCTGCAGAAGCAATTACAACAAATCCGCTGTGATGTGAACCACAAAAAACTGAGAACAGTTTTTCTCTGTGGTACAACCATCATCATCATATACTAATGTCTCGTGGATATAAGAATTTCATTTAAAAAAAAAAAAAAACACAACAAAACACTTTCTTCTGCATCCATGGTTGCTGGGATCAGCTCTTCATTTATACATCGGACGCATTTCCCACTGACACTTACCAGTGCTGTCTTTCTTTAGCACAAAAGGAAAACATGCAGAACTTTTCTAATAGCCCCACCCCCCATACTCTTGCCCCTGGCTTTGGCATGAGGAGTGGAGGTGGACCGTCCTACCCGCCTCAACCAGCAGAACCCCAGTTGTCCCCAAGGATGGCAGAAGATTATGCAGCGATACAACAGCAGAGCCTGCACAGAAGCCATCCCCACTCCAGTCAAGCCAGCCCCATGCTTGCTTACAACGCTCGAAACAGAGGTGTTGTAGAGCCGCCCACACAGGCTAACATTCACAGCAGCAGTAACAACCCTTACAGGAAAGACACAATGGATTATTATTTTTCATTGGGCGCAAAGGACAAAAACAGAAGAGGAGGTCTGGTCTATGGAACGGGATTTGGTTACCCAAATATTGATGGACACATACCTCCACAGTACAGACATTCTGCCTCTGGGTCTGTATTATCATCTGGCATCATGTCACAATATTCAGTAGACTATGGACCTAGCACAGGTTCAGGTGGAGCATCTGGAGCATTCTCTCCTCATCAATACAACATGAGTCAGAACGCTGCAATGCAGGCCATGCCAGCTTCTCAGAGCCGTCAACATGGGCAAACATTCTCTCCTGTCCACCATGGGCAGCAGCATCGGAGTTATCCAAGCTCTGGGCACAGAATGACCCCTCAATATCCACAATACTCTCCACAGCCTGGAGTGTCCACAGGGTCATCGGGAATGTACAGCCCCCCTCCACAGAGATATGTTGATGGGACTGCTAACACCGGTTTTGATCCCAAAATCAACAGTTCACACAGTGTCAACTCAAGTGCAAACTCTGTCTCTGGTTCAGCTGCTGCTAACAATATGGGGCCAGTGGAAAGTGTTCAGCAGCGTTACCATGCAGCAAATTTTTCTGGATATATTCCACAGATGCAAATGCTTCACAAGGAAGGCACACTCCAGCATTGCAACACACAGCACAATTTAGGTGTGGGTTTTGAAAATCCTGTTAAAATGCAGCACCAGAGCCCAAATAAAAGCACCATATATGGTAAACATCAACAGGCCTCCACCCCCAGTATACCTCACACAACATCTCAAGAACTAGCCAAATCCCCAATGCATCCTCAACAAAGTCAGATAAACCAAAACCTGAGCCCGATATCCAACCCGTCCCCAGCTGCCTCTGCAGTACATTCACCAAGCTGTAGATCCACTCCTTCCCCTTTGCTGGGAGTTTCAGAAACCTATGTCAACACCTCTGGCCATTCCAACTCTTCATCTACCGTCCATAGCAGCAGCCGGAGTCATAGATTAATACAGGCTGTGTCACAGTTAAGTCCGACACCAAACTCAAACAGTAGCATCAGTAGTTGTGGTAGCAACGGCAGTCACAAAGGTCATAACATCAGTAATATTGGACTAAACAGTGTGCCACCTACAAGTTGCAACAAAAGTGGTCTAGGTTCAACACATGCTCCCCGGGAGGAAGGTCCCTGTAGTTATTCATCTCCTACAGCTGGAAAAATACAGGATGCAGGACTAAATAGTCTTAATGCTCTGAGCTCCCAGGTAGCTAATTTACCCAACACCATTCAACACATGCTGCGCACTGACAATGTATTCTCACAGAAAAAAGGCAAAGATGGCGGACAGGTGCAACAAACAGCTCACAGTGTTTCCCCATTGGAACCAAGAAGTAGAAATGCAAGTACAGCCTCGAGTACTGGCACACTAAAAGATGGAACTATTGTAGGAATTGCTGAAAGTGCTGGTCTAGAAACTGTTGCTAATGAAGATGCCTCTTATATGTCAGCTGAGACCAAGACAGAGCAAGAGGATCATTTAATAGAGGGACATCAAAGAATGAGGCAGATGAGTGGTGCAAGCAATGTACCTGAACAAAACTTTTACAATCCCCTTCAGAGTCAAAACGACTCACAACCTGGTCAAGCCTTAAATGCTAAAACATTCACATACAAGTCACCACCAAAAGAAATGCTCTCTAAAGCAAACGTTCACATTGCTTCTACTTTAGCATCCCTGTCTTCTGGATGTCCGTCATCAGAGGTGGATCCAAATTCACATTCAAAACCTCCAGTTTCCTCATCTGCCTCCTGTATTATTACTCCCCCCCAGGCAAACTGTGTCTCACATCCTAGTTTATTGAATAATAACTCAAAAGGTGGCCTTAAGAAAAGTGCCGAAATAAAAAATGAACAAATCAAAACTGAACATGAAGAGGGAGTCAAAGTGGAGAGAGGCAATATTGAAACACTACGAGATGGAGAAATCGACAGAAAGCATAGCCAGGATAAAGAAAATGTGTTGCACACAGCTTCAACGGCACATAATGAGAGTGAACAAAAAGCAACAACTGAGGAGCAGTTAAGTGTTGGTGTGATTGTCTCAGCTCGTTCTGAGGCAAGTCAAGTTGAAAAAAGCAAGCAAACGCAAGACCTCTGTTTGAAGGAGAAGCAATCTCAGTCCTATTTGAAAGAGTCAACAAGTCATAATGGCGAGGAGAGTATTGATCTTAGTCGATATTCATTGCAGCAGCAAAAAGTTAATGTTGAACAGACCCACAATCTTAATCAGTTTGGATCACATAAATATGGTTTTGTTGGATCAACATATAGCTCAGATGTGTCTTTAGGTAAAAAAGGAAGGACTGGCCCATCAGGTGTAGGTGAATCCAGTTCTAGAAATTATCAGCATTCTGCTTATGGCCCTGAGTATTCAAAGGATTTGAGTTCTCTAACAGAGGCATTTGGGAAGAGAGGGCAGGCAATAGGAACAAAAGGCCAAGAAGACATTTCTCAAATTCATCACTTCCCTAGCCTTTTACAAGAGGTTCTTCAAGGGTATAATTTAGATCGACGTTATGGAAGACCAGAACAGGCATTTCCTGCACATCTCCAAGTTCAACAACAATTTCAAACACGATACCCATATGGTATGACAGAAAATATTAGGATGGTGGATACTGCAGCCAGTGGCACATTGGGCCAAGTAGGCACCACTGGAAAGCCCCTACATCCAAATAACCGGAATGGAAGTAAAACCAATTTTGCCACAGGGCCTCAATCCTCAATAAAACCAGAAGCATCCAATACCAAGGTAATGCAAAATACTGCAAAAAAAGAAGTTGATTACTCTGAGGATCATTTAACACGAGTTTCAGATGCACAGTCAATACAACCAAAACATATCAATTTAGCAGACTACACTCTTCCACAAAGAAAAACATCCACTTCATCTGCTGTACAGGAGCTCCTTTTACAAGAACCTGAGCCACTGAAAGGGTGTACCAGTCAAGCAGATTCTCAGAAATCAGAGCGTCGCTCTGTCATTTGTGATGTGTCACCAAACAGACGTAGCACACCAGAGAAGGACAGGGAAAATAACAGAGAGCGGGAGAAAAATCAGAGTGCAGCCTCGGTCATTCAGCAGTCATTTTCCTCCCCAGCATCGGCCAACGATTTAATTAAAAAGGACATTTTAGATAAGAAAGTAGTAAAAATTGAAACGGCACCCAAAGAGATTGTTCCAAATCCTGATTTTCATGGCAGTGGTGAAACTAATGAGACTGATATAGAATGTTCCTCAAAATCTGTTCAGTCATCCATTGTGCTAAATTCTGACCCCTATAGGCACTTGTTGCCCCATTCTTTGAGCACAAATCCTTTATCTTCACCATCAAGACATCAGTCACATCTTCATGGTATGGATTTAGGAACAAGCAATTCCACCAGTTTCCCTGGTTATCGGTTTGGAGAAACGAGAAACAACAATATGCCACGTGGCCACCCTCATTTTCCTTCCCACCATCCATATCACAGTTTAACATCACAGCCTCAAACTACAAATAAACTTCAAATGTATCCTCACCCTCGTGGGTCGTTCCAACATTCAAATGAAATAACTGATTGGGTGAAAACAATGAACAGAACTTCCAAGGATATAACAACAATGCCAGGTTCTTCCCCAGGAAGACATAAAGTTGGCCTATCGGAGCACATACAGAGGATGATCCCACAAACAGACTTGCACAGTGATCAAAATGCAAGCAAAACACTGCTCCATCAACAAAGTGGATACTATGACATGAAAATGTGGGAGACAACACACCCAGGTCCAGATGGAGTTAGAATGCTTGAAGGTGATTCTTGCTATAGAACACAAGCACTTCCTCCACCATCATCTGTTTCACAGGGCACCTTGCCCCATCATAAGGCTCATGGCCCAAATACAAATGAACATGAGGAAGCTAAACCTCCCTGCTTTCCTCCTCCATACAACGATGGTAAACCTCAAACTGACGTAACTTCTACTCAACCAAGGGTGCAGCGGCAAACTAAGTCTGGAGGTCCTGCAGAGACAAATCCTCTTATTTTGAGAAGAAGAGTGCGTTCTTTTATCTCTCCTATTCCTGCTAAAAGGCTACTGCAGGATCCATCTCAGCAGAGGGCAGCTACAAATTCACACCTTCCTGTGGTGCCCTCAGACTCAAACCATCACAATGAAGATGAATCAACCTCTTCTGATATTCCACAGCTCACGTCCCCATTGCCCGGTGACAATGCTTTTAAATCTCTGTCTCCATCAAGTGGTAATATAAAGGCCTTGCCTCCAAAGAAAGGACGTGGTTTGAAACTTGAGGCAATTGTTCAGAAAATATCACCAAGTGTAACAAAGTCTGCAGGCAATATTGATGATGGAACAAGCCATTACCCAGGCTTTTCTAATGCAACAGTCCCACCGTTTACTGAGTCACAGGACCAGGAAATAAACCATTTTCCACGTGTTACAGGAGGAGATGATTGTTTTGACGATGTTCACTCATTAAATGACATGATTCCCTTTAGAGGTGTAGATGAGACTGGCCCATTACCACTGTCTGCCTACCCATGTGATCCACAAACTCGCAGACAAAAAGACTTTGACTTTGGGTTAGGAGCTTCTGTGGTATCAGCGTCTGGTGAAAAAGAGGACTTTGCGTTGCTCGGACCTTTACCCCCTCCTCCACCACTTCCTCGTCCAGTTCAGGGGTCTCCACCTCCATCTTCATCTGCGCTGTCTGACATTCAACATTTTACCAATACTTACCAGCAGCTTGAGACGAGAAGAGGAGAGCAGTCTGCTGCTAACCTTCTTCGACAGAAAATTCAAGAATCTGGCATAGGATTTGATGATTATACTGGCAGTGACTACTACAGAGCTACCTCACCCCGTCACAGTCTGTCTCAAGGTCATGTTCTAAGCAGACATCAGATGTCTTCTCCTCGGCCAAATCTGTCAGCACAAGATTGTAAAACTCCAGAGAATGCTGTGCCTAAAGGCTATTTTCCATCTGGCAAAAAAAAGGGAAGGCCAGTTGGAAGTGTGAATAAACAAAAGCGTGCTCAAGGCCAAACACCAATCCAGTCACAAACCCAAGCTCAAAACATGAATCCAAATTCTCAGCTGCCACCAATTTCCATTACAGCAGGCCCAACAATACCAGACGCAGTTGAAACTACAAGCACGGTCACCTCCATTATAGAAAACAAAACCACTCCCCCTCTAACCCCTCCCATTTTAACCCAGGTTGTTAAAATGGACGTTGAGAGTGAACCAATTCAACCAGAGATTGATATCAAACCTGTGAGACGGCGGCGCAAAGGTTTGAATGACGAAGATGAATCACCAGAGAGTCGTCAAAGGATTAGAAGAGGGGGGGCACCAGCATCACAATCAGTGGCAAGAGATAACCCAGAAATCCAGTTAGGGGCAAAAGGGCCTAACAGTACAAATAGAGCATTCCTGGATGCAAATCTAAAAGGCCTTTTTGTTCCACATATTCATGTGGAGAACAAAATACCAGAGATTGGGTCCGTGTGCACCATTGTAAATGCGGAGGATGACAAGTTGAAAGGAGAACGTGGTGTGATTGGAGGGAAAACAGGCGGGAGTGGAATTGACTCTATACCAAGCTCAACTCTTTTCTCACACTTATCAAAGAGAGAATCTGAGATGAGGGAGACTGACCAGGCTGAATCTTCTCTTCAGTCAGGAAAAACACTTCCTTCATCTGGCTATGTCGTTTCAGGACCTACTCTTACAGAAACTAAACACTCTGGCCGTCAGCTTTGCTGTTTATGTAAAAAATGGGCCAATTACAAACACCTTGGAGATCTTTATGGGCCTTACTATCCTGCCGAATATGCTGCCAAGCTTCCCAAAAACCAGCCCCAGGTTAGACAATGTCATACAATCATGGGCGCAACCAAAAGCGGTGAAAACTCAGAAATTGGCTCGAATGCTTTAGATGCTTTGCTTAACCTACAAAAACATGTTCTATTGTCCAGACCCACGGCAATGAGTAGTAACTGCTCTGTGAGCTTGGATTCAAATATAACACCTATTTCCACTACAGCAAAAACTCCTTTATTAGCTTGTAGAGAGAATATGATTGGGGAGACCAGCACCATTGCCTCTTCCTACACTACCAATAAACCTTTATCCTGGGAAATGATCCCTGATATAAGACCTATTCCAGATCTAAAAAGAGAGAGAGATTTTGACGTTGAGCAACAGCCGGTGCCAATGCAGCTGCAAGGGCAGCCAGCAGACGAAGGCCAACAACGACCGCAACACCGAAAGCTGACCTCACACCCACGCTTTAAACGGAGGCACAAATCTAGTGAGAAGTCTCCCAGAATGGTGCCCTCCAACAGTAAGGCGTCACTGCCGTTCCAGCCTCCGCCACCAGCTTTGGACTCCCTGGGCCCATTGGCTCAGCTTGCCCAGTTGCCCCAGATGCCCATGGACCCTGAGGAGCTATGGGTTCATGAAGGATGCATCGTGTGGACCAGTGGCGTATACCTTGTCAATGGGAGACTTTATGGCCTGCAAGAGGCACTAGATGGCGCCAGAGAAACGGTAAGCATATCCATTTGATCTGCTTTTGTTTGAAATTTTTTTTGAGTTCATGGAACATTTTTTTGGTAATCATTCTAAGGAGGTTGCTGTGTTCTATCCATGTCTGAATTGCTTTTGTTTATTTTTGCTTTTGTATCTTAGAGCTGTTCATACTGTGAGATGGTTGGCTCCACCCTGGGCTGCTACAGTAAAGGCTGTATACGTCGATATCACTATCTCTGTGCCATTGAAACAGGTGAGCAAAAATCTTACTCATCATGGATAGATAACCCTGTCACTTCAGACAGACCCACCATATAGTTTACTTTTTTTGTATAGCAGTCCTGTTTTGTATTGATATTTTTTTCCCTCCCTTTCAGATTGTTCTCTCAATGAAGATAACTTCTCACTGCGGTGTCCGAAGCACAAGGTAAAATAGTAAACAGTTTGCGATGTATTAATGACATTGAAAAGGTGATTGTTGAATGCTCCGCTGCTGCCTGTGCTGTTTGCATCAACCGAGTTCAATGAAGGGACTCTGTACGTGTGCTCCAACCCAGTTTTTGAGTGTGACTTCAGACACCCTCCACCTCCGACGTTACGTTAGTCGAGCAACAGAACTCACCCAATAGCGCGGGCACAAATATAACGTTATGAAGGTTGCAGGGTTATTTCATAATAGTAGATAGAGGTTTTTACTTCACATTGCAATTACACAGTAATTTCCCACAGCACTATTTCACTCTATTACTGATTGACGTTTTTGGTCACCTCTGTCTTCTTCAGGTTACCCAGAACGTCCGGCATGCCAAATCAGTGTACCTGGAGCAGTCTGAGAGAGGGTGAGACAAATTGAGTCTGGAAGCAGTAAGTGTGCTTTAGACCTTCATATTTTCAATGTTAGATATGTACAGTGATCCCTCGTTTTTCGCGGTTAATGGGGTGTAGAACCCGCCGCGTCAAGTGAAAAAGCGTGAAGTAGCGACACCCCCCCCCCACCACCAAAATGGTTTTTTGTGTGTGTGTGTAATGTATTTATTCAGATTTAGCATTGGAAAGAGATGCATATAAGATGTTTTTTCACTTTTTCCCACCAAAGTATAATTTCTGAAATTAAATAAATAAATAAATGGTTTTTAAGCACTTCAAATGGAATAATTATGATGTTTTAAACATGTTACTATCCCACCAAATTCTTTTTAAACAAGAATAAAGTAGAAAATTGCTTGTCTTATTAAATGCTTCATTGAGTGAGTCAACTCAAATCCACTCTCGCTGCTCACTTAGACACAATGAGTTGCCACAGCAACTGTTTCACAAGTTAAACGATGATTGACGTATGCAGCACTTTGAAGTTTCGGCTTCCATGCTCTGTCCGGCAAGATCAAACCTTAACGTCTGTCAATCATCGTTAACTTTTATAAGCAACTCCAGTGTACTGTCTGACCAAGAAAAGCATTGGGAGGGAGAGTGAGACTTGTGATCAGATCAGGAGAGCTCATTTGTTATAATTAGAAATGTCCCGAGCAGTGTTGTTAATAATGGCGTTAGCGTGTAACGGCGTTACTAAATGCGTTATTTTTTTTTCAGTAGTAAGTAACCTAATGAATGACTTTTATCATCTTTACAACGCTGTTACCGTTGCTGAGGATGTAAAGGCGTGCGTTTTTATATGTTACTACGCTGGTTGAATATCCTCAATACCCCTGTGTCTAGTTAAGTTTAGGGTAAAGACTTGGGCTAGGACGACTGTCCCAAAAACACTTTGAACTTCACATAGTGTGACCTATGTTGTTTTTTTTTTCATTAAAAAACAAAAAGTAAAACACCAGTTACTTTGCCAAGTATCTAATTACTCTTACATTCAGGTAACTGAGTTACTAACTCAATTATCTTTTGGGAGAAGTAATTTGTAACTGTAATTAATTACTTTTTGAAAATAAGATTAACAACACTGGTCCTGAGCGCATATTTTTGCACCCTAGTCCAAGTCACCTGATTTTGAGAGAGTCCTGTTCCGATACGAAGGGTGGGGGTGGGGGGGTTGTATATATATATTTTTTTTAACTAAAGATCCAAACATGTTACAGTACTGTACTGTTTAAAGTACTTCCTCTTTTTTCAGGGGGTGTTGTTATGTTGTCCTCCAATGAAATACAAGGCTTGGTCTTTTCTTGTTTTTATATGAAGTAATTCATTTAATTTTGTGAAACTAACAAAGAAACATGCATGCATTCAACACTACTACATAAAGTGAGTATACTGTAGGTATATAAGTATAGGTTAGCTTCCTACAGCAGGATTTATTAACAAATTGACTTCATGTAGCTTTTCCCCATAAACACAGGCTGTGTACTGTAAAAGAGAATGAGCACGTGTTCCAAACTGTGTCACATAGTGGATGCAATGAATTATTATGACCACAAGGTGGCATCAACGTACTGTAAAATATTAACTGGCTCTAAACCATAGCGACTCTAGCCAGCACAAATGTTTTTTTTTTTTTTTTTTTTGCAATTATACATACCATAAATTAAAAACCCGAATCTTTTCACCTAATTACGATCCTCTGAAAAATGGCCTGATCAGCCCAATTTCTGATCACGCGATCGAAATGGTACGTCCCTAATTATAATATATACAGTATTGGTTCATACACTTCCACACTTTATCGGTTTGCCAGGTCCAAATCAGTTGATGATTTTGTCTGGTTTTGTCTCTGGTTAGGTTTCTTTTCCTACATTGAAATTGAAAAACATAAATACTACCTCAAAACAAACCTTGTACACAAGCAAAGTGTCCATTCATCCATTTTCATAACACTCGCTGTCATTTGAGTTACCCCGGTACAACTTGGACCTGTCAGTGGATGCAAACACATATGCTGGTTTCTGGAACTGAAAGTAACATATACGGAGAAAACTGTTACAAACACATGTGAACAGGGAGTCGAACCCTGAATCTCAGAACTGCAAGAAAGATAAGTATACCAAAAAACACCACATGGATTATTTGCTAACAATGACTATCGGGCATTTAAAGTTTAGGACATGCAGTATTAGTGTAGTGGTATATGCTGGTGCCTTTTGTGGCATTTTAATTAATGGATAGTGTCCCTAATACTTAGCCACTGGTCTGACGGGGGGGGGGGGGGGGGGGGGGGGTGTGAGACGCTGACACGCTTCTTTTATTCGTCAGTAGCATTAGACTGCGATTGCTGTTACACCACATCCTAACCTCGGCATATTTGTTTTGAGCCGTATCCGTTCACACCAGAGGTTGCGCTAGACATTTTCGTTGTCTGTCATTTTGACTGAAAGGGTCATAAATCTATTTTTACCCGTCACTTAAATTTTTAAAATGATAATGATGACATATTCAATAGTATTTAGTTTTCATTCATTTTTAATTAATATTGCAACGCTTGCTTGGAGGCGAATAATTAGACACGGAAGTCGTGGTATTTTTCTCCCTCTTTTTACTCTGCTTACCGCCAACAACACCAACAAAAAAACAACTCCGCCCCCAAAGAAAAAGAGGCAATTATATAGACCCCAATCACCAACGTCACACAATGATCTTAATTGTGGTTGTCAGCCCAAAATCTTCTAAATATATATTAAATGCATCTTACCAGATATAAAATGACTACTACATAGTCTGTGGTGATCGTTTGGTGCCCAGATTTCTTGTCGAATTACATCAGTCCATCTCGCTCTCTTCTTCGGGTCTCTCAGAATACGGTAGAACTTCAAGTCTCTCCGTCTATCTTCTCTGTTACTGCAACCAACCGCCACACACGCCTTCACCATTTTGATTATTAATGTTAACGAGCAGAAAAGCACGCCGTAATAGGAGGCATGTACGTAGCGGTAATGTGTAAGCATGACGAGCTGACACACAATATGGCGGCTCCAGTCAGGGGGGCGGAGTTGTGACGTCATGTGATTGGGGTCTATACACAGGCGGCAATCTAGTCCACCAATTGGATGACGCGCTGGCACACCGAGTGCGCCAATAAGAACCTCGCGTTGATGTGTCAATCACGGTGCCACCGCCAGACCCTGGTGACGCTACAATATTCTGACAGAATAGCCAACGACGTCATGCATTAAGAGAGACAATAGCTAATTAATATGCTCACTCGCCACCCTGTGGTCTGGGGTGTGAATTGCAACCTGTCAAAATGACGGACGGACTTCAGTTTTTTCCGTCACTGTTTTAAAAAACCGGTCAACGACGGAAAATATTCAGTTAACGCGACCCCTGGTTCACACCCAAATTAGAGCATTTTGATAAAAACAAAGTAGGCTTTGATTTATATGGTCTAAGGCAATAAATACAACACCTGCACCATTTACAGTTAACTGTTATTTTTATCTAATTATTACCTACACCTAATCCAGAGCTGTAACCTTTTAAAACACACTTTTTATATTCTAAAAAATTAAAAAGTATTGGCCTGAACAACCGTTAGATTGGTCAGCATCAGTGCAGAATCCAATTATTTATGGTCTCTGATGCTTGCCTTGATATCGTTCTATACTAATCTTTTTCAAGAATCCAGCAGTTATTTGTGTTGTCATTCAGGAAATGTTTCTTTTAATTTCCTGATAGAGTTGTGATTTTTTATTAAAGTATCTTTTGACCATTGTTAGACCCACAGTTGACAAAGATTATGAAATCCCCTGATTTAAATCCCCCAAAAGGCACTGAAACCCTGATCTAGGGAAAAATAAGAAATCTCTGAATGAATATATTGGAAGGTGAGTGGGCAACGTTTATCACATTGGATAGCACTATACAATAGCACGACTTATGTATATAAAATAACCCAATGAAAATCTGCTTAGGCTATTTCTAACAAATAATGCAAATCTTCGACATGCTAACAGATAGCATCAATAGTGGCAATTTTTGAACAGACATTTGAACACAAATGGAGGATCAAACTTGTACACTGTTATTCACTACCAAAGACATATAAACAATGTTGTTTATCATGTTCAACTGCTGTTAACTAAAGGATGAAAAAGAGTATAAACAACTAAACGACTGTTTATGATGAAAGATGGGAATCTAATCTTACTTTTTCTAAGTTCTGTGTTCACGTAGTCATAGAACACAATATTCTGTGGCGCTTGAAAAAAGGGTATAACTTGTGACATTGTGCTTGAAAGTTAATTTAGGAACTTCCAGGCATATGTTATTCATCCTCGATAAAAAAGGACTACCGTAATTTCCCGAATATGACGCACACTTTTTTTCCCCAAAATCAACTTGTAAACTCATGGTGCGCATTATAAACGGGTACATGGATGGAGACAGAAATATATATGTATTACATATATATATATATATATAAACCGATTTTTTTTCATTGACACGGCCACGTTGTGTTGAAGAAACGTATGCGGCGACCCGTTGCCGACCATTACGGTACGTGACGTCACCGTTTTGTTTCGGTAAACTTCACTCTAATCGGCCGAATGATTTCGTCTGTGTTAAATTCTGCTTTTTTCACTCTTCATAAAGCACAGAATTTAGTTTCTTGAACTCATTTGAGTCGACGTTTATTGCAGCTCCGCAATTCGGACCATAACAAATGTAAGGACACACACACTTCCTGTGTCCGTCAACTATATCGGTCCCTCGGGAAACTCAAACCCAAATAACAATAGTTCCTTTTGTTACTGTCGTGTTGACAGCTATGAGCTCTCACGGATTTCTGACTTCGTTCTCACTTTCATTTTACCGTATCAATCCATGGAAGAAACATTTATTCATCATGAGGAAACGAGCAAGTTATACAGCAGCCTTTAAAAGAAAAGTCACATCTGTTTTGTTTTCTCCTAGATTCTGGTAAGTTGGAGAAGTTGTCAAATCATATTACCGTAAATATTGTCAGTTTACGTACACAAGCTCTGTTTTCTTCTAAAATTAGGGTGCGCGTTATAAACGGGTACAATAATTTTCCCTAGATTTTACAAGTAAATTTGGGGTGCGCATTATACACGGGTGCGCCTTATATTCGGGAAATTACGGTAATAATTTGGCATTCTGAGGCCAATACAGTAGAATTGTTCATTTGTCTGCATTAGAGGTTAGATCTTGTGCCCGAACCCGACGAATGTCGGGTCGGGCCCAAAAAGTTAAGCATTCACGTTCGGGTCAGGCCGCCGTGCCGGACTAATAAATTATTAAAACAAAAACAAAAAATGGAGAGCAGGCTCTCTGTATTGCGCTTTTGCTTGTGCACGCACGCACATGAACGCCGTGGCGCCGCCCGCTTTTTCTTCTTGTCCTCCCGCTGTAGCACTTGCGCACGGCCGAGGCACTGCCCTCTTTTTCATTTTCTCCTGTTCTGGCGCTTTGCGCGTGTACACAACTCCACAACTCCTCATCCTCGTGGTACTTCTTTTTCAATATGGAGCAGCGAGAAGTTAAAAACAAACTGAAGACTGGGGAATGGAAGAGGCAAGAATGCACCGGTAGGAGTGAGGTGTGGAAAGAATTTCAATTGATCGTGGAAGATGCAACAAAAAACTGTGTCCGCTTCGTCGAATGCAACAAATATATACCCAAAACTTTCCAAGTTGGCAAGAAAAAGTGTTGTGCATCCCTGCAAGCAGCAGCTGCGAGAGAGTTTTCAGCGCTGCGGGCCGCACAATAGATCAGCGGAGAACGTCACTGAAACCTGCCAGTGGACGCGATCTTATTCCTGCACCACGACGACCAAAAAAATATAAACACTGTAAGTAAACCATAATATCCTGCTGTTCAAATCGCCATTTTTAGTCCGAGCCGGTCTAATTATTTCCCTTATTTCACAGGAATAAAGAGCAGGACATGAGGCCGCAAGTTGCAGACTCCAGTCAAGGCCAGCCCACAGTTTAAAAGCTTCTATTTCATTTGTATTTTTTTTATAATTTATTTTTGGTATTGTTGTCATTACAATAAAGAATGTTATTTCAAAGCATTTGTATTTTTTTTTTTGTTTTTTTTTTTTGCTGCTGTTCCCTCTCCTTGTCAGAGAGGCGCGTCCATGTGTGAACAATATCCCACACACTCAGAAATATATTTAACAAACTTTCCCAGCGTTATTTTGTTGTGTAAATGCTTTTATAATTCTCATAAAAATATGTAGACTATTTAGATATTGAGTAAACTTGTATTTTTTTCTGACAACTGTGAATTCGTTACGAAAGACACTTACTTATGCACACAAAGGCAACACAAATGTGATCCTTTTGAATCTTCTCTGTGTGTCTCAAAACCGCATTTTTTAAAAAAATATTAAACTTTCCCAGCGTTATTTCGTTGTATAAATGTTTTTATAATGATAATAAAAATATGTAGACTATTTAAACATTAAGAAAACTTGCGTTTTTTCTGCCAACTCGAAGAAATGAAAATCCTGTGTTTTTTTTCCCCGCGTCACTCCAACTAATTAAAAAAAAAAAAAATCGGGTTTTTCGGGCTCGGGCCTGCAAATCTAGTTAATTGATCGGGTTCGGGCCAGGTCGGGCCTCAATACCAGCGGGCCGTGTTGGGTCGGGCTGGATTTTTTAGGCCCGAACTAGGCTCTAGTCTGCATGACGTTTTTATATGTCCAAGGCAGGAACACTAGAAGGAGCAGCGTAACAAATTTAATTGCTACATATAACCATGGTGCACAAACTGTTTAATTATAGACAAGTTTCCGAAGCAAAACATGGGCAACGCCATCTTTGACATTTTCTGCTATGGACCTACGGTTTAGATAGAACAACATGAAGTAAGGCTGAAGTAAGAAGTGTGTAGACAAAGTTGAACTGCAAAATCTAACCAGAGGAACCCACGGAATCTCCAAAAATGGATTCTGCACGACGTAGATAAGGCTCCGGGACTTTTGTTGCTGTGCGTGGTTGTGTGAACTCCTAGAAGTGTTTGTATACTGTATATGGTTGGAAGTAGGGGTGGGCGATATGGCCTTAAACATGTATCACGATAAATGGAGCAGATTTATCTCGATAACGATAAATGACGATAAAGTCGTCCAAGCGGACTGTTATATAATTTGAAAATCTGAATCAATGCATGAAATACAGATTAACAGTTTCTTGTTGATTTAGTTACCAGCATTCAATTTGATATATTTAACAAATGTACATGCAGTCTAGACATTAGGTTTATACAAATGAATTGTAAACAATAAGAATTCAAGTATGAGCATTTATAACAGAGTGTATGGCTTGAACAATGTACATTGTCAAAATCGATATGCCTGTGCAAACATGTCATTGTAACACAAATGACTTGCAGCTCGAACAGTACACTTCAAAAAGACAATTTATTGTTAATGGCTGCTGTGACATAATTATTCAATACAAGTGTTTACTTTATGGTTTCAGGGTCTCCCCCCCCCCAGTGCATTTTTTAATAAATGCACACATACATGAACCCCCAAACAGACAGACAGACAGACACACATTAAAGCTATATTGATCTTCTGCAAATGAAACACTTAAGATTTTATGATAGCAATAATGACACAGAATTAAGCACATACAGAAAAATTGCTGGGGCCATTTGTGCTTTATGCTGAATGCTTTACCATCACAAAAGCTATCAGAGAAATCACACACAGTCAGATACAAAATAACGCGACATAGTAATTGCTAGATGCAGTCCATGCCCAATCCACTCATTAAATTCAGCCGTTTCGACAAGGTTAGAGCCGCTATCCGACTCCATCACGTTCATTTGTAGCGTTAGCCGCTAGCGGCCGCTAGCGTTAGCGGCTAGCGTTAGCCTGTGGCCTGGCTACCGGTAGAAAGCACTGAAAGCACCATCTCCGGAAATTGTGAGAACAAGGGAGGACAGCTGGTGAAAGCCCGTCTGGATGCCACCAAGAGTCTATTAAATGTCGGGTGAAAGTTTGGCGAACCTCCCTTAAGCCACACTCCATCACGTTTTGCTTGTAGCATTAGCTGCTAGCGTTAGCTTACCGGGCTTCTGTTTGATTGGCTTCCTGATGATCACGTGACTCCCTACGTAAGTACATTCACTGCTTTCTTAAAGGGGAATGAGCATAGACGAACAACAGAGTCAAAGCGGGATGAAAAGACTATTTTCTTGTTTTATTAATTTACCGAATTTTCCGACATGGTCAAAATTACGTCGGTCATCGTGAAGAATTTCGGTGACGGTAAATTTTCGGTTTACCGCCCAGCTCTAGTTGGAAGTGGAATGTTTTCATCACCAACCAGCTACAAAGCACCAGTTTGGATGCACCCCGCTATACGCTTTAAATCGAAACCAGCAGTAGACTATAAGTTAAGGATGTGGCTAGCTGCTTCAAACTTAAAGGACCTAACTAAAAGTTTGTATGTTTGTTCTGATCACTTCATTGAGCCTTTCGTGGACAAAATTCTAATATTCTGTGCAGCCTGTCTTAACAAGAGGTGTAGAATGATGCGCCGGCCACCAGAGTGACCAAAATGGGGTGAAACTACAACTAATGTGACACTTGCCGAATGCAGAAGTGCTGACACGGATTTTGTTGTTACAAGGAAATACTAAAAGGTATTTTTCACTTGATTTTAGTTATGGTATTGAACTAATATGTCATTCTTTTTTATTGCTGATATTGATCACAATAAAACATAACAACTGGTGCATGTGCAAAACGAGTCAACAAATCATAATTATAAAATTACTAGAAAAATATTAACAAAGGTGGAGCATAACTCGAGCCTTCCATCATTAAAGTCATCCATAACTATAGGCAGCATGTGTAAAATTTGAATAAACGTAGTCTCGGAATGTGTCCATCCACGTACAGTAAGTTGTTGTGAGGCACATGAGTCGTCCTTCCTTGCCTAACAGAGTTCTCCACCTGTAAACGAAAAAAAAAACCTGGAAAAAGGAGTAGATGAGTATTTTCCATTGCTTTATCATTGTAAAACTACGTTTAGCAAAGCTAATTATGTCTCAGTTGTGATACAAAAATCAGAATTGTAGTCAAATTGAACATAATAGTACCATCCTACACAGACATTACACGTGCTGATTAGCAGCAGTTGTACTAGCCTAGTAGTTAGCATGTGTTGCAGCCACACCAGTAGTTGTAATAAATAATATTAAACATAATAATTACAATCATCATCGTAGTAACAATATCAAAGACAATAGGTCGGTTCAAGCTCACGATTTCAGCTTTGATATTTTTGGAGCACTAGATACAGTGGGGCAAATAAGTATTTAGTCAACTACCAATTGTGCAAGTTCTCCTACTTGACAAGATTAGAGAGTCCTGTAATTATCAACATGGGTAAACCTCAACCATGAGAGACAGAATGTGGGGGGAAAAAAACAACAAAATCACATAGTTTGATTTTTAAATAATTTCCAAATTAGAGTGGAAAATAAGTATTTGGTCACCTACAAACAAGCAAGATTTCTGGCTGTCAAAGAGGTTTAACTTCTAACGAGGTCTAACCAGGCTCCACTTGTTACCTGTATTAATGGCACCTATTTTAACTCCTTATCGGTATAAAAGACACCTGTCCACAACTTCAGTTGTCAGTCACACTCCAAACTCCACTATGGCTAAGACCAAAGAGCTGTCGAAGGACACTACAGACAAAATTGTAGACCTGCACCAGGCTGGGAAGACTGAATCTCCAATAGGTAAAACGCTTGGTGTAAAGAAATTAACTGTGGGAGCAATTATGGAAGACATACAAGACCACGGATAATCTCCCTCGATCTGGGGCTCCATGCAAGATCTCACCCCGTGGCGTCAAAATGATAACTAGAACGGTAAGCAAAAATCCCAGAACCGCACGGCGGGACCTAGTGAATGATCTACAGAGAGCTGGGACCACAGTAACAAACTAACACAATGCGCCGCCAGGGACTCAAATCCTGCACTGCCAGACGTGTCCCCCTGCTGAAGCCAGTACACGTCCAGGCCCGTTTGCGGTTCGCTAGAGAGCATTTGGATGATCCAGAAGAGGACTGGGAGAATGTGTTATGGTCAGATGAAACCAAAATAGAACTTTTTGGTAGAAACACAGGTTCTCGTGTTTAGAGGAGAAAGAATACTGAATTGCATCCGAAGAACACCATACCCACTGTGAAGCATGGGGGTGGAAACATCATGCTTTGGGGCTGTTTTTCAGCAAAGGGACCAGGACGACTGATCTGTGTAACGGAAAGAATGAATGGGGCCATGTATCGAGAGATTTTGAGCGAAAATCTCCTTCCATCAGCAAGGGCATTGAAGATGAGACGTGGCTGGGTCTTTCAGCATGACAATGATCCCAAACACACTGCCAGGGCAACAAAGGAGTGGCTTCGTAGAAGCATTTCAAGGTCCTGGAGTGGCCTAGCCAGTCTCCAGATCTCAACCCCATAGAAAATCTGTGGAGGGAGTTGAAAGTCAGTGTTGCCCAATGACAGCCCCAAAACATCACTGCTCTAGAGGAGATCTGCATGGAAGAATGGGCCAAAATACCAGCAACAGTGTGTGAAAAGCTTGTGAAGAGTTACAGAAAACGTTTGGCCTCTGTTATTGCCAACAAAGGGTACATAACAAAGTATTGTGATGAACTTTTGGTAGTGACCAAATACTTATTCTCCACCATGATTTGCAAATAAATTCTTTAAAAATCAAACAATGTGATTTTCTGTTTTTTTTTTTTTCCACATTCTCTCATGGTTGAGCTTTACCCATGTTGACAATTACAGGCCTCTCTAATATTTTCAAGTGGGAGAACTTGCACAGTTAGTGGTTGACTAAATACTTATTTGCCCAACTGTACATGCAAATGCAGTGATTGGAAGAACATACCTTCCATAACACAGCGGCAGCATAGCTACTTGAAAGCCTGGTCAGCCTGCAGTCTCGACGTCTCCCACCTCTGTTAACACCACCCATGTTATTGCTTTGTGGTGGCACTATCTTGGTTCCACATCTGCCTTTATGAACACAAAATTCCCGTGTTCATGTATTAGGACACATTCAACTTTGTTGCTGTGCAGGTAGTGAATGCCTCGGACCTTTTTTGGTTCCTGATGGCGTTTCCTTCCACTGCACTTAAATCAATAAAATACAAAAATATTTTCAGTTGTGGTGACTCTTAGCCATTTCTTAATGTTATCCTCCCATATCCTGATGATGGCAGATGGATGCGTTATTTCCGAATTGTCTTTTTTGAGGGATTTTGATGAGCGATGCCACTCCAACTCAATTGTTGTTATGGTTAGATAATAGAGGTGTGCATCGGCACTGCCCTCACGATTCGATTCGATTACGATTTGGAGGGCCACAATTCGATTCGATTCAGAGGGTCACGATTCGATTCGGTTCGATTCGGCAATGCATCGCAAAGCAAAGCATATTTTTCGTGAATCATGAAGCAACACAAGCGGTCAGACATTAAACAACTTTTTAGTGGCTCTTGTGTCACTCCTGGTTGAAGTCAAATGAAAATACCTTCAGATATATATATATTAAAAAAAAAAAAAAAAAAAAAAACAGATCACAACATTTAATTGGTGCTTTGAATGAGACCAGGGCTTTCTCTTTTTTTTTACACACAATATAGCAGCCTTTCTCACAGTGCAACATCTGAACTCCTGTGCAAAATCAGTAATAACAGTCACTGTATTTTCGTCACAACGGCCCATCAATAAAAATATTCAAGCAAATATTAAAGAAAATGACAAAGAAAATATTGTAGTGTAGCAGCATCTTTATCGCAATATCAATCCAGGGATCAGTTCAGTTGCAAACAAAACATCAACTAAATTGCAATGTAGAACAAAAGTAAAATGTAGGCCTAGCCCACTATATATGTGCAATCAACTTAGAAATGCAATCAGTAACTACAACATAACAATAAAAAAATAATGAATTAAAATGAAGTGCAGCAGCATTTTAGCAGCCATAACAATCTGTTTCAACATGAGGAAATATCAGTTTTTTGCTATCGAGAGAGCAGAGAGATAGTAGAGGTTAGATCGGGCCTAAAAAATCCAGCCCGACCCTACACGGCCCGCTGGTGTTGAAGCCCGACCCGGCTTGGAGTGATGCGGGAAAAAAAACGCAGCAGCAGCAATTTATTTTCATTTCTTCAAGTTGGCAGAAAAAAACGCAAGTTTTCTTAATGTTTAAATAGTCTACATATTTTTATGATCATTATAAAAACATTAACACGACGAAATAACGCTGGGAAAGTTTAATTAATAAAAAATTTAAAAAAACATGCGATTTTGCAGACACGCAGAGGAAAAGATTCAAAAGGATCACATTTGTGTTGCCTTTGTGTGCATAAAAAAGTGTCTTAACGAATTCTCAGTTGGCAGAAAAAAACCGCAAGTTTTCTTAATGTTTAAATAGTCAACATATTTTAATGATCATTATAAAAGCATTAACACAACGAAATAACGCTGGGAAAGTTTAATATTTAAAAAAAAAAAAAAACGCGATTTTGCAGACACACAGAGAAGATTCAAAGGATCACATTTGTGTTGCCTTTTTGTGCATAAATAAAATTGTCTTTCGTAACGAATTGCAAGCGCCACAGCTGCGGAGAAGAAAAAGCGGGCGGCGCCGTGCACAAGCAAATGCACAATACAGAGAGCCTGCTCTCGGTTTTATCCCTTTTTTTTTTATTTTAAAAAAAAAAAATTTTTTTTATATAATGTATTAGCCCAGGGCGCAGCCCAACCCGACCTGACCCGAACGTGAATGCTTAACATTTTGGGCCAGATCCGACCCGTTCGGGTTCGGGCACAAGATCTAACCACTAAGAGATAGGACATAACATAACAATGGCTGAAGCGGAGAAAGAGGAAGCGAGAAAGATTATTGATGCACCTAAGACATTGAAAGCAGACGTCTGGAGACATTTTGGCTTCCACGAGGTTGGTGGGAAACTTGCCCAGAGTTATGCAGTGTGTAAAAAATGAAACATGAGAATAATAATACAAATGGGGAAACCAAATCCGTTGCATCACCGGAATTTCGCAGGGAAGATTTTTGAACGTACTTATATATTTTAAAATGCGCTGAATCGATTCAGCTTGTTGCCCGCATCGAATCGAATCGTCCATGCCCAGCATCGGGATGCATCGCCGCATCGATTATTGTTGTGTAAAACACTCACATATTTTTGGCAGTATGAGATTGAACTACTCTAAACGCAGCCAGCATCGAGTGACATAGTGATTTATTTTTTTTTATTTCACTTGAACAAAGGCATAGGCTGTATAGCGTTTTTGAATCAAATTTTGCTTTGTAACAACATTTTAAAAATATTTTATTTATTATCGTCTAGCTATGAAATTATACAATTACTTTGTATTTTGAAAAATCAGTACAGTGTCTGTGATATTTCTTTCTCTTTTCATTCAGGTTTGGACAAGAGTCGGCTTAGAGACGAGACTTGTTGTGAAGACGACTTGCCTAGGGCTGAGCAACAAAAAGGAATGTACAATTTCAATAGGAATCGGCATCATCTACATTCAAGACATTACAGAAAAGAGGTCGCCATTATTTCTATTTTGCTTCAAAGCAGAAAAAGATGAATACATGCAGCTTAGATGAACAAAGCAGAAGGAAGAAGACTTGAAAGAAAACACTAACTGAGATCGGAGTGGAATACAATGACAGTGCAACAAAGGAACTTTTCCATCAAGAACAAAAGAAGCAAATTTCTTCTCCGGGCTTACTTTGATTTTTTTTTTTTTTTTTTTTTTTTTTTAAATACCCTCTAAGTGTTATTCACCATCACCTGTTTTAACATTTACCTTTTTTTCCTGGATATTCTTTTGACTGTTTTAAGGAGGCCTGTTGGGATAAAACAGGGTTTCATACGGAGAAAAAGGAGATTGGGATTTCTCTTGCAAATAGTATTTTAACTCATATCAAGATGAAGAATTCATATTTTAGCCCTCATTATTATTTTTGTATCCTCATCAGTATTTACTCATAATGATGAAATGGATGTATCGCAGTATATATATATTCAGTCAGAACATTAATTGGCTGTTTTTTCCTCCCTTTTATTTTTTATTTTTTCATTCCCGTTGAGGGAGAAGCCAAATTGATGTCCTGGAATGTCAGGGTCGAGTTTGCCACAAAGACATTTATTGCCTTGGAGAACGGACATCTGTTGCCTTTCAATAGAGTGTAAGTGTGCGTGTGTGTCTGTGTGAGTGAGTGGGAGAGAAAGAAAGTGCTACACCATTCTGGTCCTTTTTGAAGTGTTCTTATTTTTCATCATGAGCTTTTTACGGTACAGCAAGTATTCCTGAAAAATCAGATGGACGTAGTCTTATTTTTGGAGTACAAATGTCCATAATGTGCACAGAGAAGGTCAAAAGGTGGACCAATGTTCAGGTCATCTTTGACACAGGGAGCGGACTAAGATGGATATTAAGCAGTGTTCAGCATTGTGGAACTGTGTGCTGGATATTGGAATTGTGACCTCGGTCAGTCCAACAGTAACGCTTGGGGAATTAAAACAACATGAGGATGTCAAGGAAAACTGTTTGGCCAGTTGGCTGCACAGGCCAATGGGGGACCAAGCTTGACCAAGTAAGTTTCCAGTGGGAGATTGAAAATCCATTCAAAAGAGGCATTGCCATTCGATTTTAAACTGTGTCAGTCGTACATGGTGTCGTCTTGATCATTTTTTATTGTTATTCTTGTACAAAGAAAAAAAGAAATCAAGCTTAAAGACTGCAGTAACACTATCAGAACCATGTTGTATCACAAAAGTTGTCAATATGTATATGAATTAAGAATACAGTTAAAATGCTTCAACAACATGCTTCTTTTTTCCTGGATGTGTTTTTTTTGTATGCTGAGGAATATTCACACTTGATTTTTTTTCCCCCCTCAATATTTCAAAATGGATGGGAGAATCACTGGCGAAACTTAACCAGTGAACGACACTAGTAGTGGGCTTACTGACGTGCTTACTAAAACTACAAAAAACTATAATTGAGGAATTAATGTTGGCTGATGGTCTTGTCACAGTGAAGTGATTCTCAACATGACCTTGAAATGCAGTTATGTACCCATTTTGGGTGGGTAACCGATATCTAGTAAAAGCAAGTATTAGATTTTTTTTGTGTGGTACAAAGCAAGATTATCGTTAACGAGAACTAGAACTGAGAAAACGGTTTCGTTAACTGAAATAAGAAAAAGCTATAATTATAAGTTAAAACGAGAACTACCATAATTTCCGGACTATAAAAGTTCAAAGTTTGCTTTATTGTCAATTGTACCACATATGCAAGGACAGACAGAGAATTGAAATTGTGTGACTCTTTAACCTCAATGGCAAGTAAAAATGAAATAAATATATATAAAAATAGACAACTGTACACCCTGACAATATCTATGAAACAAGACACAAATAAAAACAGGTGAATGGAAAAGAAGCTGACTGCAATAGTGCAAATGTATTGTCCTCTAAGCCGCTGCTTCTTTGATACATTTCGAATCCTACTGCTTATAGTCAGTGCGGCTCGTTTGTTGATTTATTTGGGTTAATAGGTAACACTAACTCTATTTATGTCCAGCCCGGATCTTTTAAATCCATTCAAAAGTGAGATAATTTACCGGACAACACTAAATGACATCTGTTGTAAGCATTCATTAATGCTCATGACAGTGTCATGTCATAATTGTGATCGTCTAATGACAGTCTTATCACGCCACTGTCAAATAAAGTTGCCAAATACCACAACTAGTAATCAATGAAACAACTGGAATAGTAACTGAAGAAATAATTAGCATAGAACATGAATTTTGATTGTTATTTACATCTGTAACGCTGCAATGCTTGCTAGTAGGTGTGTTGGACAACAACAGTGTTGACAGCTGGTGGCAGCAGAGGTTACCTGTCTCCCTCAAGGGAGCAGTGATGCCAAATGATGCTTCTTGAAGCAATGGTGGTTCATTTGGTCTTATGACAGACGTATGATGTCGCTGTCAAAGTGTTACCGGTTAATATCTTTTGGTATAAATATCCCATAATACAGTCAGGACAGTTGCGGCTTATAGTCCAATGCAGCTTATCTATGAACTAATGTCGTTTTGGTTTGGTGAGGTGCGCCTTATAGTACGAAAATTACAGTAATAAAACTAATATTTGCAAAATTAACTGAAACTTATTGAAACAAACTCATCCTTTTGTTTTTCAATTTTATCCCTAGAAGCAATATTTACACTTTGTTATAAAAACTTTCTTTATGCACCTGACAAAAAACCCAATGTATGAAAAACTACTAATAATCCTGAAAGTAAACAGTTAAATTAATAATTTGAAGAAGGAAAAAAAAAAATCCATTCTTAAAAACTTTTTGGGACTATAAGGCGTACCTGAATACAAGCCACATCCACAAAATTGTACTAGATAACTATTAGTTCATACATAAACTGGATTGGACTATAAAACACAGGTGACTACATTGTGTAATGGTGTGCTTACACCACTATTAGCCTGTGAAAATTCATAAATCAGACTCACTGGGCTATATTCTGCAGGGTTGAAAGTGGGGGGGAGGTTTCATTTTGGGAAAATTACAGTGATTGAAAATTTTAAAATACCGTAATTTTCAGAGTAAAAGATGTTACTTTTTTCCTCCGCTTTGAATCTTGCTGTTTATAGTACATTGGGTCTTATATGGATTTTTACAGTCCGATTAGCTGCTTGTCTTTAGGCTTTAATAACCCTGCGACTTTATGTCCAGTGCGGTTTATATATGATATAGTTTTTTCTAGTAAAATTTAGTGGGTGCGGCTTAAAACCAGGTAAGCCTTACGGTCCAAAAATAACATTCAGTAAAACTATTTTTTAAAAAATAAATAAATAAATTGGAACAGTTACAACTTTGATGTACATGTTGTTCCACGCAGAAGTTTTTCTAAATGTTCATTCAGGTTTTGTGTTTGTTGTTGTTGGTTTTTTAAGTTAGGTAACACGATTAAAGGGATCCACAGGTTGAAAGACTTGTTGTTTTTCAAAGATAAATGTTATTATGAGTTAAAATAATTTGATATTGAAACCCCTCTTGATGTTTTCGTTTTTATACAATTTGTAAAATCAGTTTAGTTTCAGTTAGTAGGTCGCCATTGTTGTTGACGTCACAGCGGTGACGTCACATGGTTATGCTCCCGGGCTTCCAGAGTATGACTCTAGTGACATAAACGTCATCTGTTCAACCCTTTCAGTTTGAACCCACAAGGAACATTAAAGAGCATGACAGCACTGTCGATATTTCACAAAACGAGCAGCAAAAGCAAATGCTTAGTCCATATAGATAGCCTTGTGCTCAGAAAAAAAAAACAACAACATTGTTTAAAAAAATAAAAAATTCAACAAAAGTATAAGCAGTTACTCACAATGTTACTCATTACTTGAGTATTCTTTTCACCAAATACTTTTTTACTTGGACTTGAGTACATTTTTTGACAACTACTTTTACTTGAGTAATATTATTTTGATGTAATGCTACTTTTACTTGAGTAAAATTTTTGGCTACTCTACCCACCTCTGCCATAGTATTCGTCGATTTACAGTGACAATCTATGTCATCACCCTGAGCATCCATTGAGCGCTTTAAACATGGCGCCCTCCGTAGGTCAAACGTACTAGATATTATAGATTTTTAAATCAATGGTAATATTTTATGTGTTTCTAATACCATATTTTAGTAAAAGAGAACAATTGTGGCTTATTAGAGCCTACAAGCCTTTAAGTCCGAGATTTCCTCTAAGGCTGAGGGGCTGGATCAAGTGACCCAACACCCAGATTAAAAAAAAAAAAAAATCTCTGCCTGTTCAACTCACAGCGTCATGCTTCATGACTTTTACTCAAACTGGTTGTTTTACCTCACTCGATTTTTTAAATTTTGAAATTACTCCAAGAAAATGTCATTTAAACATCATTTCAGCCCTTTGAGTGTTTTT
Organism: Corythoichthys intestinalis; assembly: GCF_030265065.1. Taxonomy (NCBI): domain Eukaryota; kingdom Metazoa; phylum Chordata; class Actinopteri; order Syngnathiformes; family Syngnathidae; genus Corythoichthys; species Corythoichthys intestinalis. The sequence goes on from NC_080410.1 coordinate 15,923,057, forward strand.
TTTTTGTTTTTGTTTTTTTTTTTGCCTTACCTCTTTTACGTATTTCTGGACAATGTAAAGAGCATGAAAGCTCCCACTTTGTTTGATTAATTCATTGAAGGTGATAGACGGCCTGTCCGTTTGAACTGGGAATGAACAAATGTTCATTCGTTGCCAACCTTTCCTGTTCAAATGGATTGGACTTCTACTAGTGATAAACTCGTTTAAAGAGTTTTAATTTTGTTTTTAAGAGCCACATGATCAGTGGTTGATGAAGTACTCTTTGTTACTCAAGTAAAAGTACAAGTATCTAAGAAAAAGTTTACTCAAGTACAAAAGTACTTGTTTTAAAATTTACAAATACAAAGTAAAAGTATTTACTCCCGATGCAGAAACGTAATATATGTATGTATGTATATATGTGTGTATATATATATATATATATATATATATATATATATATATATATATATACATCCATACATACAGTTGTGGTCAAAAGTTTACATACACTTGTGAAGAACATAATGTCATGGCTGTCTTGAGTTTCCAGTTATTTCTACAACTCTGATTTTTCTCTGATAGAGTGATTGGAACAGATACTTCTTTGTCACAAAAAACATTCATGAAGTTTGGTTCTTTTATGACTTTATTATGGGTGAACAGAAAAAAGTGATCAAATCTGCTGGGTCAAAAATATACATACAGCAGCGCTAATATTTGGTAACATGTCCCTTGGCCATTTTCACTTCAATTAGGCGCTTTTGGTAGCCATCCACAAGCTTCTGGCAAGCTTCTGGTTGAATCTTTGACCACTCCTCTTGACAGAATTGGTGCAGTTCAGTTGAATTTGATGGCTTTCTGATATGGACTTGTTTCTTCAGCATTGTCCACAAGTTCTCAATGGGGTTTAAGTCAGGACTTTGGGAAGGCCATTCGAAAACCTTAATTCTAGCCTGATTTAGCCATTCCATTACCACTTGAGATGTGTGTTTGGGGTCATTGTCCTGTTGGAACACCCAACTGCGCCCAAGACCCAATCTTTGGGCTGATGACGTTAGGTTATCTTGAAGAATTTGAAGGTAATCCTCCTTCTTCATTATCCCATTTACTCTTTGTAAAGCACCAGTTCCATTGGCAGCAAAACAGCCCCACAGCATAATACTACCACCACCGTGCTTGACGGTAGGCATGGTGTACTTGGGGTTAAAGGCCTCACCTTTTCCCTTCCAAAGATATTGCTGGGCATTGTGGCCAAACAGCTCAATTTTTGTTTCATCTGACCACAGAACTAGAAGGTCTTATCTTTGTCCATGTGATCAGCAGCAAACTTCAGTCGAGCCTTAAGGTGCCGCTTTTGGAGCAAGGGCTTCCTTCTTGCACGGCAGCCTCTCAGTCCATGGAGATGCAAAACACGCTTGACTGTGGACACTGACACCTGTGTTCCAGCAGCTTCTAATTCTTGGCAGATCTGCTTTTTGGTGATTCTCGGTTGAATCTTCACCCTCCTGACCAATTTTCTCTCAGCAGCAGGTGATAGCTTGCGTTTTCTTCCTGATCGTGGCAGTGACAAAACAGTGCCGTGCACTTTATACTTACAAACAATTGTTTGCACTGTTGCTCTTGGGACCTGCAGCTGCTTTGAAAGGGCTCCAAGTGACTTTCCTGACTTGTTCAAGTCAATGATTCGCTTTTTCAGATCCATGTATGTATATTTTTGACCCAGCAGATTTGATCACTTTTTCTGTTAACCCATAATAAAGTCATAAAAGAACCAAACTTCATGAATGTTTTTTGTGACAAATTATCTGTTCCAATCACTCTATCGGAGAAAAATCAGAGTTGTAGAAATAACTGGAAACTCAAGAGAGCCATGACATTATGTTCTTCACAAGTATATGTAAAGTTTTGACCACAACTGTACATTCAGGGAGAGATCCGAGTCAATATTCAAAGATAGAACCAGAAAGTTCATTGACTGCTCAGTTTTATTTAAAACTCCAGAATGGGAACAAAACAAGCAATAAAATTGACTGCACTGTAAACAGAAGATTAACACGCTCAAAAACACCAATACTTAATGGCAGATTGCAAGAAACTACTATCAGGTGCTCGGGCTTGGCAATATGGCCTTAAGTACGTATCACGATAAATCGAGCAGATTTACCTCGATAACGATAAATGACGATAAATTCGCCCAAGCGGACTGTTATATAATTTGAAAATCTGAATCAATGCATGAAATACAAATTAACCATTTCTCGTTGATTTATTTACCAGCTTTCAATTTAACAATTGTACATGCAGTCTAAACATTAATTATATAAACATTTATTTTAAACAATAATTAAAGTATGAACATTTATAACGACTTGTATGACTTGAACATTGTACAACATTATAAAAGTCAATATGACAACTGTGCAATGTCATTGGAACACGAATGACTTACAGTTTGAACAGTACACTTCAAACAGACAACTTATTGTTAATGGCTTCTGTGACATAATTACTCAACACAAGTGTTTACTTCAAGCTTTGAATTTTTTTCCCCCCAGTGCTTTTTTTAATACATGCACGCACACATGCACCCCCCCCCCCCCACACACACACACACACACATTAAAGCTATATTGCTCTTCTGCCAATGAAACATTTAAGATTTTATTATGGCAGTAATGGCACAAATTAAAGCAAGCACGTACAGAAAAATAGCTGTAGCCATTAAACGATCCTATTATAGGTTTCACTGGTGGATTGTACTTTATGCTGAATGCTTTACCATCATAAAAGCTATCAGAAATATCACACACACAGAGATACAAAATAACGCGACATACTGATTACTTGATGCAGTTCGTGCCCAATCCCCTCGTTTAGTTCAGCCGCTTCGACAAGGTTAGAGCCGCTACCCGACTCCATCACGTTCATTTGTAGCGTTAGCTGCTAGCGGTAGCCTGTGGCATGGCTACCAGTAGAAAGCACTGAATGCACCCTCTCCTGAAATCGTGAAAACCAGGGGTGAAAGCCCGTCTGGATGCCGCCAAGAGTCTACTTAATGTCGGGTGAAGGTTTGGTGAAGCTCCCTTAAGCCACACTCCATCACGTTTGCTTGTAGCGTTAGCCGCTAGCGTTAGCCTACCGGGCTTCTGTTTGTTTGACTTCCTGATAACGACGTGACTCCATACGTAAGCACACTGACTGCTTTCTTAAAGGGGAATGAACACAGCCGAACAGCACAGAGTCAAAGCGGGATGGAGAGACTATATTTTCTTGTTTTATTAAATTACCGAATTTACCGACATGGTCAAAATTACTCGGGCCATCGTGAAGAATTTCGGTAACGGTAAATTTTCGGCATTACGCCCTGCTCTATCAGGTGCATACCACCACCTACTGTACAAGAGTGTGGTTGTTTTTAATTGGTCAATATCTTGTTCACCTGCCTAATCTTGCTTGTGCTCGTGTTGCTGCCGCAAGTGCTCAGTCACGGTATACTTGCACGTGGCTTATCGATTGTGCCGGAGGCATGAAAATGAAACTATCATTTCACAATGAGCAATAAAGAAAACAAAAGTAACATGTAACACAGGTGACAATTTGAAAAGTAGTGGAGTAAAAAGCACGGATACCGGCTGTAAAATGTAATGAAGTAAAAAGTACCACTTCATATTTATACTCAAGTACATTTATGTGTGTCTGTATTTAAGTACAGTAAGGAAGTACTTTTACTTTATGTTTATGTCAATCATTGTCAATGGCACTGAGATGTCAACATTTAGCCTGTATTACAGATGCAAAGTTGTTTTTCAAAGTGACCGATGCCTTAACCGCTGCTGAAAACAACATAAATCTTAATTGAATGAGCACAGCTAAATAAATTGACCTGGTAACCCCCCTTAGGTGTCGCCACCTCTGACTCAAACACAGTATTAATCAGGGAAAACTATGACTGTGCAAAGCAATGTACATGTAATAATCCAAATTTGCCACATTTTTCATCACTTGAAGGTCATGCTGATGTTCAGCTCTTAACAGACCACTGGGGATAGAAGTCAGCAGTGGTGATGAAGAGGCGATGAATGGAATAGTTGGAAATGAGTTGTGGAGCCAAAATGAAAACAGATGGAAAAGAGTTGTCTGTTTTGGATTAATATGGATTAAAGAAGAGGGCTGTGTGTGTGTAATATGCACACGGTTGTGTCTGACTGCTGGCTTCCTCATTTGGCAATCTTCCTCACTATGTAATGGAGCGGGAGAGAAGACTGAAATTGGAGCAGGGATGACAGACAAACACCTAGCGAGACTAAACGGGGTGAGTTGATTTTTTTTTTTTGGGGGGGGGTATTTTAATCAGAATTTTGGCCATTTCGGACCGTGTATGTTGAAGTCTAAGTTTGGTGGAGAACTGAAATTTTTGTTGTGCAAAAATTTTACTAAGTGTATGCACCTTTTTTCAGAAAACCTTATTTATCATCTCGAGCATGCAGGCTACTGTTTTCAACCTGGAAACTGATGCCCTGTAGGGGAGGTGTTCAGCATTTCAAACTGGGCGGTGACAAAATGTTCTGAATTAAGCCACGTTTTATGAGGAAATTATCAGCAAAATGCACATTACTTTTTTTCCCTAATAAGCCTCCAATAGACAATGGCAGTTAGTATAACTTGTCAGAAAGTTAAAAGATCAATAGTAACACTTAACACAAAAATTCTAAAAAAAAAATTTTTTTTTTTTAAATAGGTGGGGGTTGGGGGGGTATAATGGTTTTGCAAACAAGCTTATTCGTATTTTGGTCCAAAAAGTACAAATCACATTATTTTGCTCTCAAATGTGCATATAGTGATGTATACAAGTAACTGTTGTTTATTTGTTTTAATAGCAACTGTAGACATTGTCTGGCTGCTTTTTTTAGTTTGTTTGTTTTGACATTATAGCAAAAATTGACTCTGAGTGGTGGCAGTGAACTTTACTTTTGTTTAGGATTTTTTTTTTTTTTTTTCCCCTACCATTTCAGATCACTAATTTAATTCCTTGGCTGCCATTGAACGCGTTAGACATCCACTCCATTGTGACCGGGAGGGGCAAATTTGAAATCTGATAAACCGCTCTTTAAATCCCAACTGATCAACGCATCAGACTTCAGCCAATAATTCCCAAATATATATACTTTTTTTGTTACAAGAATTTATAGCAGTGTATGGGAGCATGAGGAGATAAATTGGTTGTCATTCCACATCACACCCTTTAACGACACATGCCAATGAGAATCCATAATTCATGAAACTGATCCCTGTATATAGCGTTGTTGTTTTTGGCAGCCCTTTAAATTTTCGTCTTTGACAATAATACTGTACATATTAGTCTTAGATATATTTTAATCACTCAACATGTGTTTTTCTTCATCTAGTTTTAGTCAAGGAAAACAGTTTTTAGTTTTTGTTGACGAAAACTCAGGACTAATTTCGTCTAGTTTTAGTCAACGTTTACTAAAAATGTTTTTGCCTGTAAAATTTTTAAAAAATGCTCCAAAAGTTAATAAATAAATACAGATATGTTTCCAACTATTTTGAATGAACATCGACAGACGAGCACATATTTTAGGGTCTACAAGGACAACAACAACTTCCTGAAAATATACACTCAGCAGGAAAACAGTAAATTACAGTGCCCTTCATAATTATTGGCACCCCTGAAAAAAATGAAAGATGTTTTTTAGCTTCTAATTCAAATAATATGGGACCTTAATGGAAAAAAAGAGAAAAATCCAACCTTCAATACAAGTGCATTCATTCAGTGGGGAAAAAATCCCACATAAAGAAAAAAATATTTGACATCAAATAATGTGTGTCACAATTATTAGCACCCCTGGTGTTAATACTTTGTACAACCCCCTTTTGCCAACAAAACAAGGTCTGGAGACTGAGATGGCCAAGGGAGGAGCTTGATTTTGTGTCTGGTGAACCATTTCTTTGTAGATTTGGCCATATGTTTAGGGTCATTGTCTTGCTGAAAGACCCAGTGACGACCCATCTTCAGCTTTCGGGCAGAGGGCAACAGATTTTGATTTAAAATGTCCTGGTATTTCAAAGCATTCATGCCATGCACCCTAACAAGGTTCCCAGGGCCTTTGGAAGCGAAACAGCCCCACAGCATCATTGACCCATCCCCATACTTCACAGTGGGTATGAGGTGCTTTTCAGCATGCAAATCTTTCGTGGCACGCCAGACCCACTTGGTGTTTGTTGCCAAAAAGCTCAATCTTGGTCTCACACAAAAATACACACGGTCCCAGGCTTCAACTGGTGACCGTGAAGTTATTTGATGTCAAATAATTTTTTTCTTTATGTGGGATTTTTTTCCCCACGGAATGAATGCACTTGTATTGAAGGTTGGATTTTTCTCTTATTTTCCATTAAGGTCCCATATTATTTGAATTTTAGAAAATTATTAGAAGCTAAAAACACATCTTTTTCAGGGGTGCCAATAATTATGGAGCGCACTGTATTTTCAATTAATTATACCCAAACCTTACCATGTGTGCAAGCCTGGAGACTGGCGAAGGACACTGGCGAGTCGGGGTGAAGCGTTGGGGCAGCACGTCACATGAGTGGCACAACCAGACACTGCTGCAATACAGGCCAACTACACATAAAATCTCAAACATTGTGAACGTTTGATTGAAACTCTCATTTCTGTCTCGTTTTTGTCACATTATGTTTTAGTCTTGTAAAACATGTTTTTAGCTTGTTATCATCTCGTCATCGTTACGAAAAAAGTGTTTGTAGACAAAAACAACACTGGAATATACTAGTAGCCCAAGACACGACCTGATAAGTACAATATCTAAAAAAATTTAAAAACATTTCTCTTCACACATTCATCACTGTCTTCTTCACGCAGGTATGATGGCGTTCCTACGGCAAATGCGCACCCCTCTGCTCTCTTTAATCCAAACAGTTGCGTCTCTCTGCTTGGCTGCCATGGTGCTCACTTCCTCCTACTGGTGCGTGGGTAAACAGAAGGTACCCAAGCCCCTCTGTTCGCCCGTCAAACATAGCAAATGTATCCCAGTGCCCGGGGTGTCCAACTCGTCCAGCATTCAGTTCTCTTGGGAGACAGGAGACGACCGCTTCGTCTTCCCAGTCTTTCACACGGGACTGTTTATCACTTGCGAGGAGAACATCTACACAGATGCATGGGGTGAGAGTTCAAAAACAATGCATGGTTAAAGCCGTAAAAGGAAACTTCGCGAAGGTTGTACACAGTTACAGTTCATTAAATACGCTTATGTAATTGAATGATTTAGGATTTTAGATATAATTATTTGGTTTGCACTCATTGTATTCTGCAGATGTAACTGATGCTTTGAATGTGAAATAATTGAAAATGGGTTGTCTACTGATTTTAAGTGAGATAAGGATCCGGACAAATAGGGAGATAGGACAGCAAATTGGGTCATAGGGGGAGAGGAAATCCAAGGTGATAATAGGGGCAGAGCTCAATCTCTGTTAGTTGTAATTTGTGTGGTTCAATGTCTGTGTGTATGTGTACTCATCCTAAAGGGGATTATCTTGTGTGTACTGCTCATGGAGATTTAGACTTCTGCAGCATGGCCCAATTATGGGTCACAAATCAGGGAGCAAAGGTCAATTGGATACTTAAACACTGGCTACGTAGTCACGATCTCATGATCATTTGGTTCGCCATTTATTTATTTATTTCATTATTAAATGATACAGACTTTAGTGGGCATTTACACCTGTTCTAAAATTGTTGAATAAATGAAGCTATTTCCTTGGGGTGGCTCATATCTTGGTAATAAGAAAACCAATGATATGGATCAGAAAACCTATATAAAAATGTCACTGCAATGTGTCCCACAACAATTAATGATGAGTGTCTTTGCGCAGTGTTATATTTTTTTGTTTTAATCAGCAAAGACAACATTTATATGATTTCCGAACGGCCAAAATGATAACAACAGAGCTAGTATCTGTGAGTTCATCAGGGAATTTATAATTGTAAGGGTATAGACAGGCAAAACACTTCCCAGACTTACGGCGTATCATAAAAGTGAGTACACTTCTGTATAAATATCTACATTTCTGCAGATATTTAAGTATATCTTTTCATTGGACAACACAATTTTACTCTCAGTAAGATGACATCAAGGCCTAAATTGTCCATATTGAAATTGGTCTCAAGACAAGCTTTGTCTTTTGGGGCAAAGCTAAATTAAACAGTGGACAGTGTTCGCCACGCGTGCATGAATGACTTTATTTCACTGTCCATGCATTACCTTTGATAGGATTTATGACCCATGCAATATGGCCGGTACATAGACATAAGTTGTTCTGCGACAGCTCACTGTTTTGTATCAAGTTTAGTGTTAGTTTAGTAAGGGCGCTAGTGTGAGTTTTTTCCAGCAGTGGGCGCAATTTTTCAGAATTTTTTTTGACAATTTCAGATGATGATGGCTGCACAGTCGTCCAATAATGAAGTTTTTCTCCTCCCTTTTTTTTTTTTTTTTTTTTTTTTTTTTTAATATTGTACTTGTTTCAGCGCCCAGACTTGGATTTCAATTAGCATTAGTGCTCGGTATTCCCATGTTTGCTTGGGATGACTGTGGAGTTATGCCTCAAATGTTCATTGAGCTAAAGTTTAGTGGCATCTTCAGAAGCATTGTACAAAATAATTATGTCAACCAACCACCCATTTCATGACTTCGTGTAGCATCTGACTGCACTATGAAATATCCATAATTTCTATACTATGATATATCCGTAATTTCTATTCTAGAGGAAAAGTGTCGAGGGTTCTACACTTTGACTCCAGGATCTGAAAAAGGTAAATAGCATCACTCTGGTGTCATTGCTTGTAATTTTTTTTTTTTTTTTTTTTTTTAAATAATTTAATTCTCTTATATCTTTGGTTTTTCAGCAATGATGTGGTTGTCGCTGTCCTTGGAGCTCATGTACGTGGGTCTGCTGTTGATCAGCTGCATACTACTGTCTGTGCAGTTGTGCATCAGGGCCTGGTTTCCTAAAACACAGCACTGGGGTCAGCTCCTTAATGCGTTTGCGGCTGTCTTCACTGTCCTGGGAGGTGCAGCATTGGTTTACGGTTGATAAAATTTGCCATTGCCTGTGAAGTTCAGTGGTATTTCATTTGTTCTCCCTCTGATTGGGCCTTCACAGGTCTTCTTGGAATGGTGGGGCACATGATGTTCATGCAGGTGTTTCAGACGACAGTGTCCATGGGCCCGGAGGACTTCAAGCCTCATAGTTATGGTTATTCTTGGGCGTTTTAGTGAGTCTATTGCACATGCAAATTACTCATTAAACATTTAAACCGGTTACACATATAGCAAATTGGATGAACAAGGCTCAATTTATTCCTGTTTATTATAGAATGTGTGAACCCCAGTTCATTTTATGTTGCATTTTGCTTCCAGGCTTTAGAATACTCGCAACTTTAAATCGTAAGCTTTTATTCTTCCAAGCTGTACAGTTCTGTCTTTTACAATATATCTGTAAGAGGGGCTAAATCTATTATCATACCACTTTTTGGCAAGCTTTACCTGGAGTCAAACATAATAGAATGGTAATAAATAAAAGTTATGCATGTGTGTTTATTTCAAGATAGAAAGCAAGATTTACAAGGAGGCCTTTGTTTTTTCAAGCCATTCCTCTGTCAAGTAAATCAAGGCTGCAAGGTGTTTAGCTCCACCCTAACTTCCATTCCACTACTGTTGGTATTCAAACAGAAGGTTACCGAACAGTGTACAGTACAAATAAGTTAGAGCTATCAGAGGAGGGAAAAATATTTTCATATACAGCGGGGCAAATAAGTATTTGGTCAACCACTAATTGTGCAATTTCTCCCACTTGAAAATATTAGAGAGACCTGTAATTGTCAACATGGGTAAACCTCAACCATGAGAGACAGAATGTGGGAAAAAAATATCACATTGTTTGATTTTTTTTTAAGAAATATATTTGCAAATCATGGTGGAAAATAAGTATTTGGTCAATACCAAAAGTTCATCTCAATACTTTGTTATGCATCCTTTGTTGGCAATAATGGAGGCCAAACATTTTCTGTAACTCTTCACAAGCTTTTCACACACTGTTGCTGGTATTTTGGCCCATTCCTCTATGCAGATCGCCTCTAGAGCAGTGATGTTTTGGGCTGTCGTTGGGCAACACGGACCTTCAACTCCCTCCACAGATTTTCTATGGGGTTGAGATCTGGAGACTGGCTAGGCCACTCCAGGACATTGAATTGCTTCTTACGAAGCCACTCCTTTGTTGCCCTGGCTGTGTGTTTGGGATCATTGTCATTCTGAAAGACCCAGCTACGTCTCATCTTCAATGGCCTTGCTGATAGAAGGAGATTTTCATTCAAAATCTCTCGATACATGGCCCCATTCATTCTTTCCTTTACACAGATCAGTCGTCCTGGTCCCTTTGCAGAAAAACAGCCCCAAAGCATGATGTTTCCACCCGCATGCTTCACAGTGGGTATGGTGTTCTTCGGATGCAATTCAGTATTCTTTCTCCTCCAGACACGAGAACCTGTCTTTCTACCAAAAAATTCTATTTTGGTTTCATCTGACCCTAACACATTCTCCCAGTCCTCTTCTGGATTATCCAAATGCTCTCTAGCGAACCGCAGACGGGCCTGGACATGTACTTTCTTCAGCAGGGGGACACGTCTGGCAGTGCAGGATTTGAGTCCCTGGTGGCGCATTGTGTTGCTGATAGTACCCTTTGTTACTGTGGTCCCAGCTCTCTGTAGGTCATTCACTAGGTCCCCCCGTGTGGTTCTGGGATTTTTGCTCACCGTTCTTGTTATCAATTTGACACCACCGGGTGAGATCTTGCATGGAGCCCCAGATCCAGGGAGATTATCAGTGGTCTTGTGTGTCTTCCATTTTCTAATAATTGCTGCCACACTTGATTTCTTTACACCAAGCGTTTTACCTATTGCAGATTCAGTCTTGCCAGCCTGGTGCAGGTCTACACTTTTGTCTCTGGTGTCCTTCGACAGCTCTTTGGTCTTGGCCATAGTGAAGTTTGGAGTGTGACTGACTGAGATTGTGGACAGGTTTCTTTTATATCGATAATGAGTTAAAACAGGTGCCATTAATACAGGTAACGAGTGGAGCCTCGTTAGACCTAGTTAGAAGTTAAACCTCTTTGACAGCCAGAAATCTTGCTTGTTTGTAGGTGACCAAATACTTATTTTCTACTCTAATTTGGAATTATTTTAAATCAAACAATGTGATTTTTTGTTTTTCCCCACATTTTGTCTCTCATGGTTGAGGTTTACCCATGTTGACAATTACAGGCCTCTAATCTTTTCAAGTAGGACAAATTGCACAATTGGTGGTTGACTAAATACTTATTTGCCCCACTGTATAATCTGTATTTACAGATATGTAATCTGTGGGTACAAATTAGTAAACTGCATGTATACATTACTAAACTTTAGCCACAGACTAGTAAACCGTGGCTAGGTAACTAAACATTGGGTATTGATCACTAAACTGTAACCACAGTTTACTCATCTCTACCCACAGTTTACCCACACTGCAAAACACACCTCTTTAAAACCAGTTAAATTTTCTTGTTTTCAGTGTAAATCTACTATCAATAAATGAAATTATCGGCCAGTGCTTCAAGTAAATTTTATTTACTTAGATTTATTGAAATAAGAAAAATAGCTATCTGAAAATAAACTTAACAGACTTATTTTAAACTATAAATTAGTGTATTTAATCTTTTAAAAAATTGTCAGAAATGTTCTTAATTCAAGAACAGATATTGTTTAAGACATTATTTGAAAGCAATTTTTTCTTGATTTAGGTGTGAAATGACCAACTTTTAGATGTATGGCCTTAATAAGAACAAATAGTGATAATTTAGAGTAAATTGGATAATCTGACGCATTGATCTGTTAACTCGTCTTTCACACTCAAAACAAGATGTAGAAAACTATTTGACCGGATTTAAGAAAATTAATCTGATTATGACATTATAAATTTGCAGTGCACTGCAGTGAAATATAGTTTCACACAGTCCCATACCTCAAATAAACATTTGGGGTTTTTTTTTTTTTTCCAATATGGTAGTCAGTGTTGTCAGTAACGCGTTGCTGTAATCTGATTACGTTTTTACAGTAACAAACAATCTAAAGCGTTCATTTTCCTAAATCAGTAATCTGATTAAAGTGACTTTCGTTGATAGCTGTGCGTTACTATTTTGTTATTGCCTCATAATGTATGTAGAATAAAGAATACTGTAGTCATGGGAGTGACATCACATCACATTTTCTAATCGGAAAAGGGAAAAAAACGGGTCAGGTGTATTACCATGCTGCGTGAGCCGTGAGCACTGGGAGTTTGTGGCCAAAACAACATAGCCTTGCTACCTCGTCAGGATGCAATTAAAGAGGCAGGAGTTATACTACAAACGCTCACTGCAAACAAGCCATTACTTCACATTTTTGTCCAGTAAAGATGACAAAAATATCTCAGTGCGTACTTTGCGCTGGGTCAAAAAGACTGCCGACCGCTAAAAGCAACCAATTCATGCACCACTTGGAATTACCGCACAATGCGACAAAACTCGAAACAAAGGCTACAAGTAACGAGACAGCCAGTACCTTTTGATACTGCTCATGCTTAATCCTAGGTTCAAGCTCAGTTGTTGTTTAAGCTTTTGAAAGCATAAGTTTAAAGAAATTCTAAATATCAATCTTGCCTTCTCAACTGTAGTTTTGGCTAAGCAAAGAAAACGACCTTCTCTAAGGTGCTATAGTCACATGATCTGTTCCAAAAATAATTTGGACCCATTATGAAATACTTTGAAGGATTGTTGTTCATTTCGTTCATTTTTGTCATTTGTTTTATTGCTTTACAACTTTTATAGACAACATTTTAAAGGCTATATTAATGGCTGTATTTATTGGTCTTTATTTTAAAGATAAGTTCAGAATTTTTGACATTAGGCTTAATCTTTGAGTTAGCCGGGGTTTAATTAGTTTGAGTTGATTTGAACAAATTCTGTGCAGTTTGTCATCGTTATTTGTTAGTTCCAGGGCTCCGGAGTGGCTAAGCTAGCGCGCTTCAATGGTGGTTGAAACCAACTCCTTCAACTAATTAAACCTTGCCTGGCACGGCCAGACTGTTCTCCCTGTATTTTCCAAACACTGTGAGAATAGTCTGGGACCCACCTCCTTAACGGCCTCTCGAGCCAGTACGAAATCATCCGTCCAATCAGATTTGTTTATTTGCGTGGCATTTTCTTAACGAGCAGTGTCACTCTTCCGCGTTGGAAGTCGTCTCCACAACAACACAGATGGCGAACGGGAGAGCCGAGAATATGTTCAAATTCGTGGTAAAACCAGTTTTAAATGACCAAAAACACATCGACACAAGTCATTGACAACAGTATGTCTCGCGCTAGCCATGTTAAATAAACTTCTCCGTTCTCCGCTCACTACCTTCGCTGATTGGTCCACTCCGCGGTCTGTTTGCTGTGGCTTGCGCCGCCCTGGAAATTTGATCCGCTCATTGGTCGCCAGACTCTATAGCTGGAACAGCGGTGAGTCTGGTGTACCAGTTTAAATTAAACCCCCACTAACTCGAATAGTAAGCCTTATGTGAAAAAATTCAAAACTTCATGCGATGACATTTTTCTGCTGTCATAATTACGTTGAGGCCACAAAGGGAGAAGAATTGGTAAAAAGTAACTGATAAATTACCTTTAAAGTAACTTGGTTACTTTGATGATAAAGTAATCAGTAAAGTAACGACATTAATTTGTTGAGGCATAATCAGTAATTAAATTACTTTTTCAAGTAATCAGTGACAACAGTGATGGCAGTTAACACCTTCCTCATGTCTCCTTCAGTGTGGCTTGGTTTGCCTTCACTGTCTGCATGTCAGCTGGCGTCTCCACCCTGAATAACTACACAAAGAAGGTCCTGATGGTGGGAGCCCGACTTAACGCAAGCCTCAATCCCTTCAACTTTGTGGGACTCCTGCCCCCAGCTCCTTACTACGCTGCGCCAAACTCTGGCATCGCCCAACCTTATTCGCAGGCGCGTGCGCAAATCTCCCATTTATCCCCATACTACGAACAGCCATCAACCAAGTTACCACCGCCCGGTAAGCCTTCCCGCTCTGTTCCTCTACCTCATTCCATGTCCTTCCCTCCTCCATCTTCCCACCCTATGTCTCCGTCCCTTTTGCACTGCTTTTCCCTTCCATCTCCATCTCACTCAGCCAGCTCACCTGTTGTTGTCCACGGAGTCTTGAAAGATCACCAAGAGAACGTGGTCCCACATTACACACCAGATCAATACTACAGCCCTCTTTGAACTTTAACAAAGTTTTTTTTTTGTTTTGTTATTTTGTGCAGTTTATTTGTCTGTTTATAGTTCCAAAAAAACTTAGTTTTATCCAGTCAATAAAGATGTCAACAAAGGCAAAAATTACTTAAAGCAACACTAGGTAACTTTTCAACCGTTATAAAATTTTCATAACATTTGTGATAATATGTCGACTGCCACACACACAAAAAATGACAAATGTGCCGACTGCTTTATGGTATACTGTACGTCACTTAGCCCTTTCCCCATTTATTACAAAGATGGAAGTCAATACGAACGCTTTCGCGCGAATTCTGCAAAGATGGCAGAGCAACAAAAGAGACTAAATGTTTTGTGTGAGGAGGAAGAAAAAGGCTAACAGGATATACAGAATAAACATTGGCTCGGTTTTCACTCGCTAGCGTGAAACCGCCCACCCACTCTAATACCCTCAACCGAACTCGTTAGCGCTGACTACTTCAGGTGGGGTGGGGTGTTGAGCCACACGATTGCTAACCGTCATACGCTTTTGTGTAGCCACAACTGGATTAATTACCTTATTACTATTCATCCTTCACATAGAGTGGTATGAAAAAGCATCTGAACCATTTGGAATTTCTCACATTTCTGCATAAAATCACCATCAAATGTGATCTGATCTTTGTAAAAATCACACAGATATAAAAACAGTGTCTGCTTTAACTAAAACCACCCAAACATTTATAGGTTTTCATATTTTAATAATAGCATTCAAACAATGACAGAAGGGGGGAAAATATACAAAATATTAAATGTGATGGTTCACTTACTTATTTTTCCCACTTCTGTCATTGTTTGCAAACTCGCCTCATTAAAATATGAAAACCTGTAAATGTTTGGGTGGTTTTAGTTTAATCAGACAGTTTTTTCATCTTTGTGATTTTTAAAGAGATCAAGTCACATTTGATTGTGATTTCATGCAGAAATGTGAGAAATTCCAAAAGGTTCCGATACTTTTTATACCACTGTAGCCGCTTGAAGCAGAAATTTTGTTTAATACATCAGCAGGTGACCAGGTGATTTTTGATTAATTGATGATTTTACACTGCGGGTATGTGCTGGTCTTCATGGGAAACCCAGTCTTCCTTAAGGCAAAACACTACCGCTTTTGTCCACCAGCGTCGCTAAAATCGACCAAAACTGAAAAGCTACCAAATGTTGCTTTAATTATGATTTTCTTATTTTTGCCAATTTTATTATTATTTTTCTATTGTTAATATTTATCATTTTTAGGCACAGTTTTTGAATGAATCCAATTTTAAAATAATAAAATGTTGTTAAAAACGGAAATGCACGCTGTTTACGACCCCCAACAACTCTAAAGTTGCTGTTTAAATTTCATGGTATTTAACTCAATGCTTTCCACTGACAACGACAGATGTCCAATTCATTTAAACTATGAGGACTGTCTGTGAATGCTCACGTTTCAGTGCCATTAACAGCACTAGTTATCCAATCCATTTTAACTTGGAAGGCTGACAGCGACTGCCAGCCTCTCCCGGTCAAAATAGATTGGACATCTTTCTCTGTCAATGGCAGCCAATGAGTTAAATGAGAAAGCATTTGCACATGGTTCAGTGAAAAAAAATCCACCAAATTACATTGGTTGGAAATCTCTTTTTATTATAGTATAAATCAACGTCATTGTCATCCGCGATGAGAAACAACACAACATAACAGCATTAGATATACAAAGCATAACAGAAAACATATTTACATTATAGTTTGTAAAGGCAGTGTTAAGTTTCAATTCATAAGTCAACAATGACATTTGAAGGGTAGTGTAGGGAAGTGTACATTTGAATATCTTGGTTGAATTGTTTTTGTTACTATAGCAAAGTTTTCTAGTTTTGAAGCAAAAATCTTTTAGAAGGGACTCACATCATTACAGGTTTGTATCTTCAGAATAAGTACTGTTAAGCTCTTTGTAATATTAAATAATTTCAAAACAAATACAACCTTGCGTCGTCATTGTATGTGATATATAGGCATTGCATCATCCTGCCATTGAGTAATCCTTAAATCTACAGCATGTCATTTTGGACTGAAGCCATCATGTCGGGGCAGCACCAAAATTAGTTTTAGTAACACTTATCAGAAAGCAAAACGATAGGAAATATATAAATTTAGGTACAGTAAAAAAAATGGGGAGAAAAAAAAAAAACAAAATAAGACTCACCCCTTTTTCATTTATCCATGTTTAAATGCACACACATAGATCACAGATTTTACTTTTTAAAACCTATTTTGTAATAATATGCAAACTTACTTTGTATATTTAGGCCAAACTGGGAATGATAGTCCACTCCAGTACAACTCCAATTGGCTGTGCCTCTATTTTACTGCCATTGTGGAATGTTACAATCTGCTATTGCTCGGTAACTAAAGATTTTTTATTTTTTGCTAAAATAATTCACCCAGCCAAACAGTTTTGGTTGGATGTCGTTAACTCTAGTATCATTCTCATGCAGTCTTCTTGCGTAGCACAAAGTAAGTAATGGCTGAGATGAATGTGAGCGCAAATGAGATCCATGCAAGGATATAGCAGTGACCATAAGAACCAAAATTCTCATCGAGATGGAAGCGGTCTGTGTAGATGGAGGCTGCAATCATAATGCAGAGACCTGGGAGGGAGAAAGCAAACGATTCGGGTACTATTAGAAAGATGCATTCACGAAACAAAGAGGGTGCTATTGAAGGGCGGACAAAAACTTACAGGCCAGGGCTTGGAAAACGCCAGAGATGGTAAACCTCTGTCCTTTGTCTAAAGTGAAGAGCTGAGCTACGAACACAAAGATTCCAAGGATGGAGAATATACAGGCCAACACAGAGCTGGCTTGCACTGCCTGGAGGTAGTCTACAGGGGAAGTCAGACAGACGAACATCATCAAAATGCTCATAATAATAATTGGTGTTTGCGTAAAACTTTGCTACTCCTATCATTACGACTTCAAACTTCAGGAATGTTGCCTCAGTGCCTTGAATTTCAACAATAAATCTAAAATTTTGTTGATGTAAAATGTATGAATGCATGTGTGTAACACTTGGACTAAATATTAAATATATCTGTCAAACTACAACGCCTGGCAAATGTTTGACTTTGGTTAAATTAATTCCCCCAAAATGTGTCAATGCTCTACTTAAATCAAACAAGGTAGACTGCAAAACACACCTCCTTAAAACGAGTTAAATTCCCTTGTTTTCAGTGTAAATCTAATAGAAATATGTGAAAATACCTGCCAGTGCTTCAAGTAAATTTTACTCAGATTTCTTGAAATAAGAAAAATATCCACTTGAAAATCAGATTCACAGATTTATTTTAAGCAATAAATGGTGTATTTAAGCTTAAAAAAAAAAAAAGATTGTCAGAAATGTTAATTCAAGAGCAGATATTGTTCAAAACATTATTTGAAAGCAATTTTTTCTTGATTTAGATGAAAAATGACCAACTTTTAGATGTATGAGCTTAATAAGAACAAATAGTAATATTTACTTGAATAAAATGGAATAATCTAATGCATTAATCTGTTAAGTAGTCTTTAACACTCAAAACGAGATGGAGAAAATGATTTATGGTTAACAGATTAATGTGTCAGATACCACTAAATATTACTATTATATTATATAATATTTTTCACCTAAATCAAGAAAAAATTGCTTTAAAATAATACTTTGAAGAATATCTGTTCTTAAATTAAGACCATTTATGAAAAACAAGCTTTTTTTAAAATTAAAATTGAGATACTAATTTATTGCTTAAAATAAGTCTGTTAAGGTTATTTTCAGCTAGCTATCAAGTAAAATTTACTTGAAGCACTAGCAGAGCATTAAAGTTAGCGATGACTGACAGTTAAGCTTTGATCTTGCCTGAGACACTGGTAAGCCGAGACTTCAAAGCGCTGCGTGCGTCAACATCGTTTAACTTGTTAAACAGTTGCTGTGGCAACTCATTGTGTGTAAGTGAGCAGCTTGAGTGGACTTATTAAATGAAGTATTTAATAAAGACAAACATTTTTCAACTTTATTTTTTTTTTTAAATGGATTGGGCGTCTACATTTTTCTTGTTTAAAAATAATTCCGTGAGACAGTAACATGTTTAAAACTTATCATAATTACGGTAATACATTTGAAGTGCTTAAAAACCATTTATTAAAAAATATATACATACATATTTTTTTTAATTATACTTTGAGGAAAAAAAGTGAAAAAACATGTCTTATATGTAGCTCTTTCCAACGAAAAATTTGGAAAAAATACATTGAACACCCCCCCCAAAAATGTGTGTGTATATATATATATGGGGTTTTTTTGGGTCTCTGCTTCGCGGTTTTTCCACTTATTGCGGCGGGGTCTGGTCTACATTAACCGTGAAAAACGAGGGATCACTGTATTTCTAGTAGATTAACACTGAGAATAAGGGAATTTAACTAGTTTTAATGAGGTGTCTTTTTCCAGTGCACATGTCTTACGCAATGAAGAATGGCGAGTAGTGTACATACACCCGAACAAGTTCTCCTTTGGATTGATGGATTTGTGTGTCTTACCCTGTGGGTAGTGTGAACCCGTTGGAAGATCAGTGTAGTTCCATGCTCCATTCATATATATCCACCTGGCCCATACATCAGTGGATAGGGTTTCAGTCACCCACCAAGCCTGTGGAAGAATTTGAAAGAGACGATTTCATTATTTTTCTATTGTTAATGTAGCGGTACCTTGACATATCTAGTAAATCAACATCCCCCATTGAAATGAATTGAAAACGTTTTTTTCTTCACGTGTTTGCAATTCAGAAAAACAATGCTGCATTGTTTGATAAGGTAGGCTATAAATGAGTGTATAGTTTTTATCAACTTTAATTACCCTACACGGGGACAATCAGGATCACAAGAACAACTATAGTGCTTTGAAAGGGAACCTCGGACTTAAAGACTAAAGGCTCTAATAAGCCACAATTGTTCTCTTTTTACAAAAATATGTTATTACAAACATATCAAATATTGCAATTGATTTAAAAATCTATAATATTTAGTTCATGTTTTGACCTATGGAGGGCGCCATGTTTTAAGCGCGCAATGGACACTCGGGGTGATGACGTAGATTCTCACTGTCACTTGACGAATACTACCAGGTTACTGCAATTTCTTCTAAGCGGCGAGACATCCAACACATGCGCTCATCGGTTAAAAGTGACCATTACCGTAATTTTGGGACTATAAGCCGCTACTTTTGTCCTTCATTTTAAATCCTTCAGGTTATAGTCCAGTGCGGTTTATTTATTGATTTATTTGGGTTAATAGGTAACACTTTATTTGACAGCGGCGTCATAAGACTGTCGTAATCATGACATGACATTATCATGGGCATTACTGAATGCTTATGACAGATATCATTAAGTGTCATCCGGCAAATTATGTCACTAACTCCATTTATGTCCAGCTTGGATCTTTTACATCCATTCAAAAGTGAGATCATTTTATAACATCTGTTATAAGCATTCATTAATGCTCATGACAGTGTCACGTCATAATTATGATTGTCTAATGACAGTCTTATGGCGCCACTGTCAAATAAAGTGTTACCAAATATCATAATTAGTAATTAATGAAACAACTGGGACAGTAACTGAAGAAATAATTAGCACAGAAAATGAATTTTGATTGTTATTTCTATAGCGCTTCAATGCATGCTAGGAGGCATGTTGGACAACAACAGTGTTGACAGTAGGTGGCAGCAGAGGTTGACTGTCTCCCCCAAGGGAGCAGTGATGGCCAAATGAAGCTTCTTGAAGCAATGACAGTTGAAGCTTGAACCAATTGACTGCAAAGCTTCATGGTGGTTCATGCCGCTGTCAAATAAAGTGTCTTTTTGGTGTAAAAATACCATAATGCAGTGAATACAGTGCGGCTTAACTATGAACAAATGTCGTTTTTTGTCAAATTTGGTGGGTGGCGGCTTATAGTCAGGTGCGCCTTATAGTGCAAAAATTACGGTACTTACTATTTGTGCTTTTATTGAGTCTTTTATTACCTTTTGATTGCCTCAAAATACTTTTTGCATGTGTTTCCCTCTCATACGTTTAAGCATAGTGTTTTTTTTTTTTTTTGTGGCTTTAAAGCTGATTGTTGATCTGTTGACCACATTAGCACACGTAGCATATTGACACCACCCTTTTTTTGATATTACTACGTTTAAGTATTTTCTTAAGGCGTCTTTAGTATGTTCTGTCTGTATGCATTTAAACAAGACAAGATAAAAGCCCACGGTAGCACTTTGGTTGTTAAAAATTCGCCTCGTTTTGCCGCCTCTTGTTTTGCTGGTATAGCACATTTTGGCAGAACACCGTTTTTTTTTTCTTACTCTCGTCTTGTCTCATCCCGTCTCTCCTGTTCATTTTGCTTTTGCTGCTGGTTTTGTGAAATATCGACAGTGCTGTCATGCTCATTAATGTTCCTCTCAGGTTCATTGAACATATGACATGTTTATGTCACTAGAGTCATACTCTGGAAGCCCAGCAGCGTAACTATGTGACATCACTGCCCTGCGACGTCAACGACAATGGCAACCTACTGGTTAAACTAATTTTACAAACTGTATAAAAATGAAAACATCCAGAGCTGTTTCAATATCAAATTATTTTAACTCAGATTAACGTTTATCTTTTAAGAACTACAAGTCTTTCTATCCATGGCTATTGAGTAATGTCACGAACTTGGCTAAAAAAATATATATATCAGTTTTTGTTTTTAACTGTAGCTATTGCTGGTGTTCTCATTTTGTTTTTGCTCCGTCCAATAAACAGCTGAAGCTTGTTTGTAACTCAAAATTGATGACACAATATCTCGAAACTCAAAAAATGTATTAGGGCGCTCATAAGTGCAGGTACCACTAAAAGGTTGAATTTCAGCGTTCAGTAGAAAACATAGCTGGGGAGTGTGTAAGGAAGTGTTTACTCCTCCTGTTCAGACTCGTTTGGAAACAAAAAGCGGCGGAATGTGTCGGTCAGTGTGGTATTCCACAAGTCTCGCTTCGGTATGTGGAGCGCACTACAACCTAGACAACAATGTCACATATTTGTGCGTGAATGACGAGTATGTGCAGGCACACCGTTTACTTCAAGTGTCACCTGCAATTCAGCAGCAATAACAGAGTAGGATGTCCACGTGTTTCATCCATCTGTCATCATGCAATGTCAAATATTACCCCCCTCCCCACACTCTTTACGCCCCCAAAAGAGTAAGACAATGGGCTGCAGCTAGACTGGAAGTGAAGGCTTTGAGTGATGAAAGAGTTGTCGATCACTCATCAGCGCGTCTTTTTGCTGTCACCAAAACATACCACTGCTCAGATGATGCATCTCAGTCATTTTCAAATCTGCTGTGGTTTGGCATGCATTTAAGCCTTGGAGCAATGAGGAAGCTATGCGTGCATGCTTGTGGCTTTGTGCGCGCAGGTATGTATGAGCTCAAACACTTACATTGTCAATGGTAGCAACCAGGAGTAGGATAATGCCAATGATGTGCAAGGCAAAGATGGCGGCGAGGAGTATCAGCATGATGGCAGTGCTGTGTGAAAAAAGAACGGAGTAGCTGAGTTTTAAAAAGTTGTTGAACTGCTTTTTTTCTTTAATAAGATACAGCATAATTTCTTAATTAATGTGTAGCTAAATAAGTGAATGCTAAAAGTCAAATGGGGCAGCTAGGTTTCTGAAGATGAGCCAGTAATGTCCATTCCAAGACACACACACATAAACAAGGCTAAGTCCTGGCTCACACTCATTTATTTGGTTTTCTAACTTCTAATTAGTTGAGGTTACTGCCAAAGCACGAGTGTCTCTGTTTATTTGTGAGGACAGAATACAACAATCTAGATCTTGACAATGTTTAAGGAAACTTTGAGTGTGAAGGAGGGAAGCTCATGGCGGGAAGATGAGTTTGGACTTGCCCGCTGACGCCTCGAAGAAACCTGCCACTCCTTAAAATAACTGTAAAGAATATTCCCCCGCGTGACTGGGCCTAAACTTATCCCTCCTCTAGTTTGAATTTCTGCACAGAAGTGCTCACGCCCAGAACATAAAACCACACTCAAACTTTTAAACATCTATCAATGTAATGAGTGATCCACTCCCTGAGTAAAGACATATTGGCTAGACTGGGTGTGAAGTAGGGCTGGGCGGTAAATCGATTTTATGACTTAATTCGAGTTTATTTGTTTTGTTTTATTTATGTGTGGATTATTTCAAAAAATGGTTGCTTTTTTTTTTTTTTTTTTTTGCCAAACAGGAAATCTAGCAACCAGTTATAACTAACTAACTATTACTACTTTGAATTAAGGGGCTGACAGAAAAAGGTCATTTTAAGACATAAGTCGTACTTTTTTTTTTTTTTAAACTTTTGTTAAAAATTTACCATTCCCCCCACTCTTTACAGGGCAAGTGACTATTTTTGGTAATAATAAAATAAAATAATTTAAAAAAAGAAAAAGGAAAAAAAAAACACCATTAAGTTATGGCACCTGTTGTATGATTCATCATTACATTATATATAATTTATGAATGTAAATTAATATACATGTTAATTAAAAAATAACAATTTAAAAAAGTAAAAATAAAACTAAATACACTCTTGTAAACCCGCCCCAATAACACACTAATGTTATTAATATTTACATATAGATATATAATATATATAATATAATATTTAACTCATAGCCTGCCATTGACAAGAATAGACATTGAATTCATTTTGACTGGGAGGGGTGTGTGAATATTCGGTCAGTTGCCCCTCCCAGTCAAAATTAAAATGGAGTGGCCGTGTAGCCTCTTTAATGGCAGCCAATGAGTTCAAAAAGTTCCCTATGAAGCGTTAAACTTGTTTTGAATTTTCCCAGTCTTATCCTTTAAAAAGTAGCAGGGAGAAAAAAATCTGAAAAAAAATCATGAATCAAATTCAGCGGGAAAAAAAACGGATTTTATTTTTAGGCTGTATCGCCCAACACCAGTGTGAAGCATGGAGGAGTCACATTTGGAATGTGCTTCTTCGCTACACTGTAAAAAGGAGTGGTCAAGGGTTGGGCCGAATCCGTCAGTCTCACACAGGCACAAGCTCACACGAGTGTTAATGTAGATGCCGAAACACGTGTTCACACTTTACACATTTACATAAATGTTTTTCCATCTTTTATCTAACTTGTGCTGCCACAGTGAAGTGAAAGATTGAGTTCCCAAATATTTGTATTATATAATCCCTGCCTGAGGCATATAGGAGTACAAATACAGACATGCTTTTCAGCTTCTTTTCTGCCAGAATGCAATATTTTAATGAATTACTGGCAAAGGATATTAAATATTAGCAATGCCAAGACGTTGAGTACTTGAAATGGTTAAAACACATTCTCGTACAAAATTTGCTTTTGTACATTCAAAAAAACATTGCAATAAATAGAATATGTTAAACCAATAATTGTCATGACTACTCAAAAGATTTTAAATTGCATTCACACTCTAAACTTCTTAAAACAATAAGCAACAATTCATCAAACTTCGTAATTGTAAAGAGTTAGCAAATAGGAATCTTCAACTTACTGTTTGATGGCTGTCTGTCTGGAACACTAATTTCAGACTTAGCCTGGCAAAGTACAAACATGAGAGACTACCCGTCCACCTACTTTTGCCCCGCCCTCTTTTTTTAAGTCCACACCCCTCTGCCTCCTCTAACTCAAAACCAGTACTCTGTTCCCCTGGCTCCAACCCACCTAAAGTTGCTACTCGTCCACTTCCCACCCCCACCAGTCCCTGACGCCACTGGCCCTGCCCCTCTTCTTTCTGTACCCATACACACACGGGGACTACAACATACTTTCCTCATTCGGTGTCTCCTGACTTTGTCACTCAGCTGATGGTGATTTTGTTCTGGGAGGGCAGCAAAATGAGTCACTGAGGTTTGGTTGGGGAACTTCCTAACTGTAGACATTGATAAATGTGCACTAGTTACCATGGTGACAGACTAGCCAAATCATAATCACACTATTAAGACTGCAGGAAGATAACTAAAATAAAAGGTCTCTGCTTTTGAATTTTAAACAGCTTTTACACAGGAAGACTTACAATAGTAGGGTGTGTTCCTGGGATTTTTTTTTGCCCATTTATCCAGAAGGTTAGGGGCCAATAAAAACTGTTGTAAAATGTAAAACTAGAAGCAGACCTCTGCCTAAACAGCAATATTCAATGCATCACCATATTTCTGACCTACACTGCTGGTCAAAAGTATTGGCACCCCTGTAATTCTGCCAGATATTGCTCAATTTCTCCCAGAAAATGATTGCAATTACAAATGCTTTGGTAGTCATACATTCATTTATTTTGCTTGCAATGAAAAAACACGAAAGAGAATGGGGGTAAAAAAAAAACATTATAATTTTACACAAAACTCCAAAAATGGGCCGGTCAAAAGTATTGGCACCCTTACTTGGTAGCACAACCTTTAGACAAAATAACTGCGAACAACCACTTCCGGTATCAATCAATGAGTTTCTTACAATGCTCTGCTGGAATTTTAGAACATTCTTCTTTGGCCAACTGCTCCAGGTCTCTAAGATTTGAAGGGTGCCTTCTCCAAACTGCCATTTTCAGATCTCTCCACAGGTGTTCTATGGGACTCAGGTCTGGACTCATTGCTGGCCACTTTGGAAGTCTCCAGTGCTTTCGCTCAAACCATTTTCTAGTGCTTTATAAAGTGTGTTTTAGGTCATTGTCCTGCTGGAAGACCCATGACCTCTGAAAGAGACCCAGCTTTCTCACACTGGACCCTACATTATGCTGCAAAATTTGTTGGTGGTCTTCAGACTTCATAATGCCATGCACACGGTCAAGCAGTCCAGTGCCAGAGGCAGAAAAGCAACCGTGGGGACCGTGTTCTTTTCTTTGAAGGCCTCTTTTTTTTTTTACCCATAAACTCTATGTTGGTGATTTTTCTTAAAAAGCTCTATTTTTGTCTCATCTGACCAGAGAACATTCTTCCAAAACGTTTTTGACTTTTTCAGGTAAGTTTTGGCATACTCCAACCTGGCTTTTTTATGTCTCTGGGTCAGAAGTGGTTATCCTACCATAGAATCCATTTTCATTCAGACGCCAACGGATAGTACGTGTTGACCTTGTACCCTCGGACTGCAGGACGGCTTAAACTTGTTTGGATGTTAGTCGAGGTTCTTTAGCAACCATCCGCACAATCTTTCGTTGAAATCTCTCATCAATTTTTCTTTTCCGTCCATATCTAAGGAGGTTAGCCAGAGTGTCATGGGCTTTACACTTATTGATGACACTGCGCACGATAGACACAGGAACATTCAGGTCTTTGGAGATGGACTTGTAGCCTTGAGATTGCCCATGCTTCCTCACAATTTTGCTTCTCAAGTCCTCAGACAGTTCTTTGGTCTTCTTTCTTTTCTCCATGCTCAATGTGGTGCACACAAGGACTCGGGGCAGAGGTTGAGTCAACTTTAATTCATTTTAACTGGCTGCAAGTCTGATTTGCCACCACCTGTTATGTGCCACAGGTAAGTAACGGGTGCTGTTAATGACACAAATAAGAGAAGCATCACATGATTTTTCAAAGGGTGCCAATACTTTTGTCTGGCAAATTTTTCGAGTGTTGTGTAAAATGATAATGATGATTTTTCTTTTTTTTCCAATTCATGTACAGTTCAGTTCATATACAATATACAGTATGTCCATCGATGTTAGTGATGTTGTGAGCAGTGTAGTTAATTTTACTTTAAAAAAGTAATTAATTAGTTACAAATTACTTGTCCCAAAAAGTAATTGCGTTAGTAACTCAATTACCTGAATGTAAGAGTAATTAGTTACTTGGCAAAGTAACTAGTGGTAATTTTCATGTTTTTTTTTCTCAAAAAAAAAAAAAAAGAAAAGAAAAAGGTCACACAATGTGAAGTTTAAAGCGTTTTGGGGACAATTGGCCCTAGCCCAATTCTTTACCCTCCACTTAACTAGACACAAGGGTCTTGCGATAACTAGATAGTAACCTTTGCTATGTGTGGAAGTCATTTAAAGTTGTGAATCAACCGTTAAAGTTGTTAAAATTGCTCCAGTTATTGCATCAGTTCCCTTCTGTCAACTTTCAACAATCAACATGTGTAAGTTTTAAAACTGTTTCATTATTTAAAGATAGATTTAAGTCAAGATTTTGCCGATTTAGGAGCAATTTGAAATAACATTAAAAATAAAAGTTACATAGGTTCGCGAGGAAGGATCTCTACATCAGAGCCTTCCTGCGAGGTTTACTGCTTTAAGATGGCGGCTGTTTACTAACGCATGTAGTCCATAAAACATGTTGCCAATGCAGCCGTGTCTGTCATTTGCATCTAGTTCTATAATATGAGATATCTACCGTATCATGTGGGCATAGTTTGTAGGCTATGGCTTCACTCAGGTAAACGAGGGAGTTTATTTTATATCTAGCGATGAAGTCGGAAGCAGTAATGCGGCGTCGGAGCTCCTCCTGTTCTGGTTTGTTTACAACCGTGGTACACTCAAAATGGCGTATGGAGGCGTGTCCGCTAGTTTGGGCACGTGACTGACAAAGACCGATTGGAATTTGGAGCCACCTAGCATCGCGTTTGCAACGCCGTCCTCCCCACTTCTGCTCTGCTCTCTCGTCTCCGTGAGTCCGTCTCTCTCAGACTGTTTTTTATTCAACCAACTTAGTAACGCATAGTAACGCACGCGTTTCCCGCCTCAGTAACGGTAACGGCGTTGCCAAGATGAGAAAAGTAATTAATTAGATTACTCATTACTGAAAAAAATAACGC
This sequence comes from Corythoichthys intestinalis, assembly GCF_030265065.1. NCBI lineage: Eukaryota > Metazoa > Chordata > Actinopteri > Syngnathiformes > Syngnathidae > Corythoichthys > Corythoichthys intestinalis. Next base: position 15,950,277 of record NC_080410.1, read on the forward strand.
GGTTAGTAACGCCGTTATATTGTAACGCCGTTATTAACAACACTGGTTGTGAGGCACATCAAGTTGTCTTCCCTTGCATAACAGCGTTTCTTACCTGTAAACAAACAAAAACATGTAACACTTGAATATATTCATTTAGGGTAAAAAGCCCATGTATGACTTGTAGTAATTGAGTGTTTGTTTTCCATTATTTGTCGTTGAAGCTAATGCAAAGCTAATTATGTCTCAGCTGTGACGCAACACAGAATTGTAGTCAAATTAAACATAATTGTACCTGTTATTGCTTTGTGGTGGCACTGTCCTGGTTCCACATCTGCCTTCATGAACACAGAATTCCCATATTCATGCATTAGAACACATTCAACTGGATGCTTCGGAGCTTTTCAGGTCCCTGATTGCGTTTCCATCCACTGCCATTGAATCAATAAAATACGTACATAACTATTTTGGTTGCGGGGACTCTCAGCCATTTATTCATTATGTCCTCCCATGTTGCAATGATGGCAGATGGGTGTGGCATTTCCAAATTGTCATTTTTGAGGGATTTTAATGAGTAATGTTTCTCCAGCCCGCCTGTTGTTTTGGATGGAGGGAGTGTAAAACGGGTCGCGAGCAGAAATACGGTAGTAAAGCGGAAGTACCACAGAAACTATATATATATATATATATATATATATATATATATATATATATATATATATATATATATATATATATACAGTGCTGCTCGAAAGTTTGTGAACCCCACAGCGATGGTCAGATTTTTTGTAAAAAAAACTAAAATAACCTTATTAAATGTTAAGTTATACCCAAATCCACAATACTGACATTCCAAATAATGGACTGAAACAAAAGAAATAGTTATATTGTCATTCTTTATTTAACAAAAGTGGTTGATTTAAGAAAAACTCAGATATCATGTGTGCAAAAGTATGTGAACCCCTTCAGTTAATAGGATATTGCGCCTCCTTTTGCAGAGATTACCTCAACCAAACGGTTTCTGTAGTGACTAATCAGCCTCTCACATCTACTTTGGGGGATTTTTGCCCATTCTTCCTTGCAGAACGCAGTCAGTTGAGAGAGGTTTGATGGGCGTCTGGCATGAACTGCTCGCTTCAGGTCCCGCCACAGCATTTCAATGGGATTTAGGTCAGGACTTTGACTGGGCCAGTCCAGAACACGAATCTTCTTCTTTTTCAGCCATTCCTTGGTTGTATTGCTGGAATGCTTTGGATCATTATCATGTTGCATGATCCACCTTCTGCCAAGCTTTAACTTCAAAACAGATGGCGTCAGGTTATGTTCTAGGATTTGACAATATTCCTCAGAATTCATGATTCCCTGGACTATGTGGAGTTGTCCAGGTCCTAAGGATGAAAAGCAAGCCCAGATCTTGACATTCCCACCTCCATGCTTCACTGTTGGGAGAAGGTTCTTTTGGTGGTATGCAGTGTTGACTTTTCGCCAGACATGGCGGTTTTGGTTGTGACCAAACAGTTCAATTTTGCACCTACATCAGTTGATGAAAACTCTTTTTAATTTAGTCTCGACAACACAACTGTTAAAAAAACAAAAAAAAAACTACTGAATTGATTGATTAGGAAATCAGGTTGAAATAATAGAAAATTCCAAAATGTTGAGGGGGTTCACAAACTTTTGAGCAGCACTGTATATATATATATAGCTTCCACCTTCCTAGTGGCAGAGATAATTACTGTATACAGTTTTGTGCAGCAGTCGTGCTTTTGGTGTGGGTCAGTCAATGTGTATGGTTATGTACATACTATACAGTGTGAGATTCATTAAGGACAAAAATCTATTCATAATCTACCAACACCTGATTGAAGAAATAGTTGTCCCTTAATGGCGTACCGCAAGCAACACGTCACTTCCGCTCATTAATATTCATGACAGTAGCTACTGTTGCTAAGTAGGGTTGCTGTTTGTCCCTAATAGGAAATGAATGGAAATCGTGTTATAAGGAGATGTTTGCAGAGCTAAACCTAACAATTCTCTCCGAAAATGATGTGCCTGCTGCCAAATTCACTGGCAAAGATGTGGAAGAACATATAGATGTTCAGTTAAAGAGATGGCTTGAGTGTTGAAGGCTGAAAAAGACGAAAAAACGAGCCGACCTGAGCATAGCCTTAGCTTTTTTATCGACGCGACTGACAATGACATTCTCCTGTTTCAACAAGCTATCCTTTACCATCAGCCCTGTCTTTCTTTTATATCCTGTGGTTGTCCTACGTCTCTGACCGTTCTTGGGGGTAATTTAGTTAGCTTTGTGTAGCGATCGTAAATACTACTCAGTGACAGCTAACGAACACTTTTAATTTTTTTCATTGATAACAAATCTTAATTCTATAATTTATTTACACTTCCCCCTTACTAAAGTTGTTTTACAGAAACGGTAACAGTGGCAGTCAGATACCATTTTAATTCTTTTTAGGTCATTCATTGACAGACAGAAGCAGTACGGCACAACGTTACGCTAGAAAATTAAGTTAAAAATATAGAAATGGCTTACCTCTTTGTCCTCTGAAAGACCATGCCAACCCAGCAAAATGTTTACTGCATATGAAATGTGAATGGATTCACCGAGCTGGTGTTAGTCCGCGCAAGTTGATTCGGTCTTCACATTTTTTCCTCCCGAGTTTCTGGTTTCCGGAAACGTATGAAGAAAACATTCTTCATGTGTCGTAATGTCTACAGTCGTTTCTACAAGTTCCAAAAAAGCAATGCGTGATCGGCATGTTCGTTTTTGAAAGATTACCGGCGAAAAGTAGCACAAATTACGTTCTTTCTATGCGAGGGCGGGTCTATAATGTCCCACTTCGGCTTTACTTCCGCTTTACGATGCGACGTCACGGTCTAAAAACAGCATGCGTGCGGTACGCCATTCTAATAACTGGTTAGTTCTCCCTCAGGAGCAACAACTGAAACCAAGCATTTACTAAAATGAGTAATGAGTTATTATAGCCCACCTTTTCCCAAAGAATTGTATTATTTGAGCAATTGAGTATTTTAGCCTGAATTGCATGGTCATGCATCAGAATTTGCAATCAGACTCTTATCCCAGTTTTACACCAGACGTTGCATACACGTCAACGCACTGTTAATGCTCGCCCCCAATTTCAACAGATGCATTAATGAGCAGAACGTCTGTGGAGCAGCTCTATTGGTTCACGCAAGGGTTGCAGGATTGCCCGAGAGTCCTCATCTAAGTCCGAGAGTAGCGGGTATTTAAAGATAACAATACAACAAACATTTGCCTTTCAGACCCTTCATGTTGGTCAGGTTTCTTTCTGAAAGAAAGAAGAAAAGGAAATCCTACGCTAAAAAGAAAAACCGTTCCAATGACAAAGATTTTAACATGTATTTTACAAATCAAATGCTTCAATCATTTGTTTCTTATGAAAAGTTTTAAAAAGCTGTATTGATTAATTTTCTCAAGTTAAAGCATATTGCATATTATTTTGAAAATTGATCGGATCCACCGTATTTTTACACGACTGACTTCCGATCTGCCCGATCCTACCTAGTGCGATTGACGCAGGAGCGTTGCGTCTTGCGACAAATAATAAACTCTGCCGTTGGTTTCGGCTGCAGTGGCAATGCAGGAGCTTAACCGCTTCTGGGACGTGTCTGAAACATAGGCACGCTGCAACTGGTGTGCACTCGCTGCTTGACTTTAATGGCCGTGTTTCACTGCGTTGACGCGCCGCAGACGCGCCTAACTGGGGTTTGGTGTGTTTTGGATCCTTGGCCAAACATTTCGCTCCAGAATTCCCTGCTAAAAAGCAGAATTCATGGCTCTCTTAATCACAGCAAGTCATCCAGGTCCTGAAGGAACAAAGCAGCCCCAAACCATTACATGACCACCTCTGTTTGACTGTTGGTTTAGTGTTTGTTCTGTAATGCTGTTTTAATTTTAAGCTCAATTTAATGACACGCACCTTACGAAAAGTTTAACTTTCGTCTTGGCTCCACAGAAGGTTGTTTTGAAAGCACACAAGCCTTTATATTGTTTTTGATCGACAAGGATTTTTGCCTTGAATGCAGGGCCAAGTTAGAATATTCTTTTTCTCAACTCTTTGCATGTCACTGTCGATAATAGACGTCCAATTCAATTAAACTGGGAGGACTGAATGTGAATGCTCATCTTCATCGCCATTGATGGCACTAGACATCAAATCCGTTTTCACTAGGAGGGGTGAAAGAATGAATGTTCATTCACCACCACCACCACCACCACCCCAATCAACGCCAATACGTTAACATAGAAAATACATTTGATATTTTATCCACTAAATGCATTTTATGTTTACATACTATTATTTGCCAGTCGAATTTAAACATTTAAATGAAAAAAAAAGCAAAAAAAGTCCATGTATATATGTGTATACAGTATATGTGTACACAGCAAGTATAATATTCACGTTGTGTATAATTGCTGCATGTGGATATAAACACAAGGACAGAGAAATACAAGTTTCCAGTAGCATTTCTTCCCGATCAACACCCTTCTTTTCCTGCTTTTGTTTCAAAGGAAGGAGTTTCAGGAAGAAAGACTGTTGTTGGTTGCAATCAAGAAAGAAGTGGGGGCAAATCAGTGCGTGTCACAGCTTGAGTGAGAAAGGAGAGAAAATAGTAGGGTGGGGTAGAGACGGGTAAAGTGAAGGTTGTAGACGCAAAGGTACAGAGAACTAAAGGAAGCTATCTCACACCATTAATTCATTATTATTCCACATTGATTTTTTTTAAAGTTTGTGGTAGATGTGTATAAATATTTCCAGTGTGTCAAAGTCATCCCATGTGTTGATGCACTAAATCTATTCAGTAAAAGGGAAAATTTGACAAGAAAGGTTTCTCGTATGGTATCATATTACTGTCTCTGAGCTCTTTTTTTTCAAATGGTGGTGGATTTCAAAGGCTAAATCACAAGTACAGTCGGGCAAAAAACTATTTAGTCCGCCACCAATTGTGCAAGTACTCCCACTTAAAAAGATGAGAGAGGCCTGTAATTATCATCATAGGTATACCTCAACTATGAGAGACGAAATGGGGAGGGGACTAATCCAGAAAATCACCTTGTATGATTTTTAAAGAATTTATTAGCAAATTATGGTTGGAAAATACGTATTTGGTCACCTACAAACAAGCAAGATTTCTCGCTCTCACAGAGCTTTAACTTCTTCAAGAGGCACCTTTGTCCTCCACTCGTTACCTGTATTGATAGCACATCATTCGCAGTATTAAAGACACTTGTCTAAAACCTCAAACTGTCACACTCCAAACTCCACTATGGCCAAGACCAAAGAGCTTTCAAAGGACACACCAGAAACAAAATTGTTGACCTTAACCTCGCTGTAGGGAAGACTTAATCTGTAATAGGTAAGCAGTTTGGTGTGAAGAAATCATCTGTGGGAGCAATTATTGGAAAATGGAAAACATAGAAGACCAGTGATAATCTACCTCAATCTAGGGCTCCACGCAAGATCTCACCCTGTGGGGTCAAAATTATCACAAGAACAGTGAGCAAAAATCCCAGAACCACACAGGGGGACCTCATGAATGACTTGGGGAGAGATGGGACCAAAGTAACAAAGGCTACTATCAATAACACAATCTGCCACCAGGGACTCATCTCCTGCAGTGCCAGACGTGTTCCCCTGCTTATGCCAGTACAGGTCTAGGCCCATCTGAAGTTTGCTCAAGAGCATTTGGGTGATCCAGAAGAGGCCTGGGAGAATGTCATATAGTCAGATGAAACAAACAAAAAAAAGAACCTTTTGGGAGAAATGCAACTTTTAGTGTTTGAAGGAGGAAAAAATGCTGAATTGTATCCAAAGAACACCATACCTACTGTGAAGCATGGAGGTGGAAACATTGTGCTTTGCGGCATTTATTCTGCAAAGGGAGCAGGGCACCTGATTCGTGTAAAGGAAAGGATGAACTGGGGCATGTATCAAGAGATTTTGAAAGAAAACCTCCTTCCATCACTATGTCCATTGAAGACGAAACGTGGCTGGATGACAATGATCCCAAACACATTGCCCGGGAAACAAAGAGTGGTTTCGTAAGAAGCATTTTAAGGTCCTGGAGTGGCCTTTCCGGTCTCCAGATCTCAACCCCATACGAAATCTTTGGAGGGCGTTGAAAGACCGTGTTGCCCAACGACAACTACCCCGACGAGGAGATCTGCATGGAGGGATGGGACAAAATACCTGCAACAGTGTGCGAAAACCTTTTAAGACTTACAGAAAACGTTTTGACCTCTGACATAGCCAACAAAGGGTATTTAACAAAGTATTGAAATGAACTTTTGTTCTTGACCAAATACTTATCTTCCACCAGATATAAATTGTTTAGTCCCGGGACATAAATTCTTTAAAAATCAGACAAAGTGATTTTCTGGATTTTTTTCTCATTCTGTCTCTCATAGTTGAGGTACGCCTATAATGAAAATTACAGGCCTCTCGCATCTTTTTAGGGTGGGAAACCGTGCACATTTGGTGGCTGACTAAATACTTTTTGCCCCACTGTATTATTTTGTTACTTATTGCGGTACGCTAGTCAAATTGTCACAGCGAACCATAACAAACAAAGTAGGATAGTGTGATATGAGAAACAGATTATTATCAAAAGATGAATCTTTTATTGACTTGTGTGAACACTGTTGTCATTCACTTTGGTATGCGGTATGATAACACTGCTTATACAAATATAAACATGTAAACTATCAGATACTTTTACTAGTGTGACCTGATGTGCCCCTTTGATACACAGAACTTAGTTCGCTATTCACGAAGCATGCTAATCATGAGCCAAGTTACTTTACAGCCACGATAATGACCTTGAGAAGATAGGTCAGATAGTGCATTTATTTGAAAGAAGAGTACATGCTCCTAGTTTGAAAGCAGTGGTTGGTAGCTAGTTAACCACAGTGCTGAGGATGAGTTGGAATCTTGGGAAAGATTAGTTGGCATCAGAAGATTCAGCTGCCCGTCACGTGAGGTAGGAATGCAAGGACCGCAGGCCAACGACTGCATGGATATTGCGAAGGGCTTGTAAAGTTTAATAATTTAATAAATCATACTGACCAACGATGCAGATTCACATGAGCAGACTGCTAAAGATGTTTTGCTTGTTGAATTTGACTCTTGCAAGGTTTGTTCTCACCAGTAAGAAGAAAGCTGATGTATATTTTGAAGATATTTTTTTCTCATATTCACATATACTGTAAATTCCCATGGATGAGAGCAAACACAATCATTTGTTTACACAGAACTATGCAATGGCAACTTGCAATTGTGAGACACACAAGAGAGTGATGCGTAAAATTGGAGTGTGAAGTAGACTATTTGGAAGGGCGGGCGGGGGATATGATAGATAGATAGTGAGAAGAAAATGCAGTCAAACCCGATTGCGTCCTGGGTGTGTCTCGACCCCACCTTTAGATGAGGTAAACCGAGGTTTGTACAGTACTATACTGTACATAAAGTGCAATGGAATCAAAGAGATAAAACAGTTTGACATGCTCCATTTTGGGGTCAAGAAGTGTTCTGCTGCGAATGCCTACTTGTAGAAGAGGGTGGGGTAAAGACTTAGCCAACACGATACTGTTTTGAACGAAGCACAAGTCCACTAATCACATGCCTTTGCAACTATTGAGGAGACAAATGGGGTAGCTTGCTCAACAAACAGCTTCTTTGTCATACTGCACTGCCAATGAGGACCGGAAAAACCAGAATCATAAAGAAGAGTTTGAACAGTGTGATATTGTGTGACACCAAATTCAGTGAGCACATGTAGAAATGATGAATCCATGAAATGAGTTACTCCCAAGCATGTGTGCTTGAAGGTGCTTCTGTAAATTTCCCATTTGGAATTTACTATGGGATCTTAGGAGTGAATTCTTGGGATAATCTGCTATTCAACGCACAGAAGAGAGCTATGTGACGCTTTGACATTTTGATATTTCGCCAGAATGAGTTACGTGCCCTGTCTGGATAAGAATTCCAGTCGCTTCGTACAATAAAATGCGGCCTTATTCAGAGTCGTAACGCCACAGAAGTTCTTTTAAAACTGTGGCATTTGAATCACTAATGCGAGATCTTCAGCTCTGTGACATAATCATCAGTCCATGTATAATTTTATTGACATCTAAGTAGACATGTACCAATCACCGGTTTTAAGGTATACCATGATATGAAAACGTCAAGGTTTCAAAACCGCAAAATTTTACAATCGTACTGTCCCGTAGGTATTAACTAATTTTTATGTCCCAAAAATTCATGAAGAAATCCCTCGCTTGCAGCTGCAAGGCTCAACCCTGCCCCACCGGTTGTTGCTCAGTGTCAGTGAGTCAGCTGTACTACACGATGGCTGGAGGAGGTGAAACTCCTGAACTTTTTTTTCCCCCCATCGAAGAACACACATCGCTGGGACGGGAATACTTCGGCTACAAAAAAAGTTACAGACGGCCGCGCCTTACAGGAGGGCCAACTGACATGTAAAACAAGTTTGCGGAGGGTGGCTGGCGAGAAGGCAATACCTCCAATATGATTTCGCTGTCATACAAAATTAATCTTCGAGTTTGAGGTTTAATTAGTCCGTGGAGTTGATTTTAAAAAATATCCGTATAGTTTGTTAGTTTTTTATTATTTTCAGGGCTCCAGAGTGGCTAAGCTAACGCATGTCAATAGTCCCCTCCTAGCATCCCAATAAAAAGTGATAGTAACAGTCAAATAAATTCAAAATGCAGCACAATGTTCAAAAATCCTATGCAGCCTAAACAATGTAGAACCAAACATATTAACAAAAAAAAAATCAGCACTGAAAAGATATTTATTTATTTTATTTTTTTTAAACCTGTCCTGTTCAACTGTTTGACACAGAGAATGGAAGTCCAAGTGTTGTCCAGTTGGTCTGAACAGTTTTAATGTTTCACATTGAGAGTATGACATACTCCCATTGTGATCATTCAACATACCTCATTTATTATGACAAAGCAACGAACAGGAAGGGGTTATGGGGCAACAGAGAAAAATAAACAAAAGAAAAGAAAGAAAAAAAGCAACAACAAGAAATACATTGAATGCCTACAGGGTGACCCAAAAAAAAGTTTACACTGGCATAATACAACTTAAATGCCATGTTTATTCATCTTAGAATTAGAATTTAATCACAAATTATACATTATTGCAAAGAACATGTACAGTACACTCTATTTTTCAATGTGTCCTCCCTTAAGTGTCACAACGGCCTCCAGGCGCCTGCGGAAAGCTTGACAGGTCTTCTTTATGTAGGATGCTGTCATCTTTTCCCAAGATCTAACAATTGACCTCTCCAAGGCTGCCACAGAAGTTTGTGGCTTCTTACAGGCACTGTCCTCCACAGTTGCCCATATGCTATAATCCAGGGGATTGAGATCTGGACTCTGGGGTAGCCACATATCACCTTGTCAATCAACTTTTTGGTCCGCACAGATCGGCACTTCCAGACCCAGGTTTTCGTGAGGCTGTTCCAGTATCTTTCAGCTTCTTTTTATTCTTTGTAGACTGCACATCTGGATATTCTCAGATTTGCTGCAATCTCAGTAGGTGTCAGACCGGCACGCAGCAATTCAGGTACAGCTAAAGTTTTCTTCATTTTCAGCAGAAGCACAGGAATTGTAGAGACGAGAGATTAACAGCTGCATTGAGTGACCTTATTGAATCACTTAAGCATGACAACCTATTTAGATATGTTTCAATGGCTTTTAAACAAGCAGTCAACTGAGTGTAAACTTTTTTTTGGGTCACCCTGTACACTAACTATTAATACGTTGGTGCTATCGTCAGCTAGATATATTTCCAGTTGACACCATGTGGGGGGCCCTGTTGACCAGGGAAAAAGGGGAGGGGGTCTGGGGGAGACTGTAAGCTAAGTGATTGGGAGGGGTAGAGTGTACACAAATCAGCACTTTGATCTAGAACCCAGTAATCGTGTGAATCCCTTGTGAGTGTAAGCCCATTGGCAACCGACCCTACACAGCCCATCCCTCCTCCCGCAGCCCAGCAAAGGAGCCATCGTCACCCCCCCAGGATCCAGGATGGTCCCCCGGGCCACCCGCGCTCCCATCTACCAGCCTTCAGGGATGGGAAGAGGGGACGCACTAACCCCACGCCCACCCCCGCCCCTGTCCGCGCACCCGACCCACAAGTTGCCGCCGCAGCCCCCCAACCGGCACAGCACGGCACGGGACCCCCAACGGCCCACCAAGCCCAGGGTAGGGCAGGGTCCCCCCCGGAGCAGGCGACATCCAGCCGATGAAACAGCACTGAAAAGATTAATGTGGTATCCCTCCGCCCTGGTTGCCCAGGCAGCCTGTTCTCTGCAAAGCAGGTGAATTACTAATGTTGCTGTTCATACTGCAGTTATTGACATGCAATGGTAAGTTTTAATAACTTTATCTTGAAAACATAGTCAATGCTATTGATTGCATTCGTCATCGGTGATTCTCATGTGTGCATATGTTGTTTTATTGGCATGCTAGGAGGGGACTATTGACTTGCGTTAGCTTAGCCACTCCGGAGCTCTGAAAATAATAAACTAACAAATTGCCCGGATTTTTTAAAAATCAACTCCAGTGACTAATTAACCCCCCCCCCCCCCCCACACACACACACACACACACACACACACACACAGGCAGAAGATTAAGCCTGATGTAAAAAATTCCGAACTTCCCCTTTAAAGGTTAGTAAACACTGTCATGAACGTTTCCCACCAGCTACGAGAGTTAACTCCAGCGTGTTTAGTGTGTCTAGCGGTGGTAAACAGTGTTTTTTTCCTCTATTTAGCAACTGTCTGTGTTGCGAAAGAGTGTGTGTATAATGTAAATATGATACAAGTCATACACACATGCTTTTTATGGAATATAATTCAATTATTTTTGTTCTAATGATAATAATGTTGAGCTGTGGGTTTAGGCTCAGTTAAAGGTATAGATTAATTATTTTATTTAAAATATTTCAGTGTTTATTGTTTAAGTTAATATAACATTATACTTACGTATGTTCCAATATGCTAATATGTTTTGAAAAATAAAAACCCTGTTCAATGGAAAGTTTTTTGTTTTGTTTTTTTAAACCCAGATATATCTCAAAGTAACACATTTTAGAGCTGTAATTACAATACCATGAAACTGTGATATTATGACATAAGGTTATCATACCGTCAGAATATCATACCGGCACATGCCTACGTCTAAGCAAGGACTGTAGTGCGGCATGTGACAAATGTTTGTCGGACAATAATTCCTTGATGAAGATGTTTGTAAAGGGAGGTAGCCGTCAGCATGACTATGGGAAGTAAAGCAGTCTGCACATGCCAGAAGACTGGGCCTGACCACAGCCAATAAGACTGCAGCATTACACAATAGTAAAACTCGTCTGTGGTACGTTCTTCAAGCCGCTCATTCCTTTGCTGCCTTGCACGTCACACCCTGCCAAAACACATACAGACGTTCTTACTTTGAATAGCAAATGGGAAAGTGTCTATTAAAAGTAGTAGTAGTTTGAATTATTTTAGACTTTGAAATGGGGGGTTTTGAATTAGAAAGGTGAACTCCGGCTGATTTTAAAGGGTGGTTTTTGAGACTGGAATGGTGCTCTTGGCCTTGCTTCCGTTGTGGGCAAGCCTCTTTTGATGAAGAGAAGCTACTGCACAGGCATGCTCCCGATTGTGCGAATGTGTGTATGTGTCAAACTTCAACCCACATACTAACTGTAATTGCGGGACACACATCTGGCTCGTGACACATCGAGTACCGAGACAAACAAAGACAAGCTCTTACTCATTCACCAAAGGAGTGACACAAATATTTTCCCCCTCACTATGTTTCACAGAATAGGTTTTATTTCTCTTTGTTTACGTTGTTGCCTGCTGCGCCATGAAAATTTACTATTGTGGTAGAACTTGATGTCACTCTTGAGTCAAACGTTTACATGATGTAGTTAAAGGGGACATGTTGGCATATTTGGAACAGGAAAAAGAAAATAAGAATGATGGAAAGCCACATTTTCCAAATTTAGTGGTTTGTGGTTCAATCACAGTGATGTGACACATGCAGCATGTAGGTATCACGCGTGCCTCATAGCCAATGTTTAAGTTTATGTGCCAAGTAAAATTTTCTAAATGCTAAACTTTATACTGTATACGTGAGTCGTTCTGGTGAAACCAAACACTTCTTTCACATTGTCAAAATGAAATATGAGAACCCCTCAATACCCCCGAAGGCAATATGTGTATTCTTTTTTTGTTTGTTTTCCAAATGATTTGTGAATAAACTGTAAGCTCGGATACTTTCATTCCAAGGTTGAAGTTATTTGAGCGTGCTCTTTTTTGCAGTCTCTTTACAAGCATTGATAACAGCAACAACAACAAAAAAAGCGCTTAAAGTAGCCCGTTTTTGAGAAGCCTGTAATATATCAAATAATGAGCACAGCTGTTTCCCAATTTCCCAGGCGGCAGGGTGGTGGCACCAGTTTTCCATGATTACCGTATTGTCCGCACTACAGGGTGCACATAAAAGCCTTCAATTTTCGCAAAAGTAGACAGTGCGCCTTATAATCCGATGCGCCTTCTATATGGCTCAATATTGGTTAACATGGCAGCACCATCTAGGGGATGTATACCACAACCTCAACCACTACTACTGCGCCTTATAATGCGGTGTCCTATATATGAAAACAGTTTTAAAATGGGTCGTTCATTGAATGAGCGCCTTATACGCCGATGCACCTTATAGTGGGGAAAATACGGTTTTCAAAATTAGGTTTAGAGTGAGTTTATCTCAGTGGTTTTTAACCTTGCTAAAGGTACGAAACCCCACGAGTTTCACAGGTGCATTCACCAAACCCTTTGGAATTTAATAATAAAACCAATGTTTTACTTCTGTATTTTTAGAACTATAAGTCGCAGTTTTTTTTCATAGTTTGGCTGGGGGTGCGACTTATACTCTGGAGCGACTTATGTGTGAAATTATTAACACATTATTCTATCATTTCACGTTATTTTGGTGTTTTTTGAGTGACACTGATGTTTTGGTAAACTTGTTAGCAATATTCTTTATGCTATAGTTATCTGACTAACTCTTAATAGCTATGTTACGTTAACATATCGGCCACATTCGCATTTCGTTGTTCATGCATTATGTAACATTATCATACTGTACACTTATTCAGTATGTTGCTCTCTATTGCATTTTTATTAGGGCTGTCAAAATTATCGCGATAACGGGCGGTAATTAATTTTTTTAATTAATCACGTTAAAATATTTGATGCAATTAACGCACATGCCCCGCTCAAACAGATTAAAATGACAGCACAGTGCAATGTCCACTTGTTACTTGTGTTTTTGGGTGTTTTGTCGCCCTCTGCTGGCGCTTGGGTGCGACTGATTTTATGGGCTTCAGCACCCAAGAGCATTGTATAATTATTGAATTAATTAATTTTTAAGCTGTAATTAACTCGATTAAAAATTTTAATCGTTTGACAGCCCTAATTTTTATTTTAGATTGCCTTTCAAGATGACATATCTCTTCTATGTGTTGGATTTTGTCAAGTAAATTTTCCCCAAAAAATGCGACTATACTCCAGTGCGACTAATATATGTTCTTTCCTCTTTGTTGGGCATTTTATGGCTGGTGCGACTTATACTCAGGTGCGGCTTATAGTCCGTAAAATACGGTAATTCAAAACCTAGCAAGCTAACATCTAAATGAATTTGATTTTCATGTTGGAAATTGAAATGAAACTCATTCAATTTCACAATGTTCCTTTTTTTGTTTTCATGTTGACATTTTCATTTTATTGTCGCATTCTTGCATTTTATACTACTTTCATAGCGTGAAATGACACAAATGTTTTTTGTTTTTTTGTTTTTTTTTAATAATCTACGCAGTTCACGCTGCCTGTAGGTCCGTTATACGTCCTCATACAAAGTGCGAGTCTACCTTCCACCAAGCAAACCAATTTCTCCTCCCATTAGATAGGGGCTAGCAGTTAAAAGAAATGGAATAAAGCCTGTAAATTGAGGGCAAACCAGTCCAAAACCTGGTCTAAAAGGCCATACTGCCTAGATTTAGACAGTGTACAAAATAGGGATCTGTGTTTGTGAACTTTCACTGAACCACCGAGGCTTATTCAACGAACCCCTGGGGTTCAATCGAACTCCATTTAAGAACCACAGGCTTATCTGAATAAAGGATGGTTGCAAAAGGACTTTTGAAAGACAAGCATTTTTCATTTTTACTTTCCTCAAATTTCAAGGTTAAAATTATTTGATCCCTTTGATTGGATTCTGATTGGATTTTAAAAATCTTTGCAGTTTTGAAAGGCTTGAAAAATGCTCAATGAAGATCCAAGTTTCTGGTTTCAGTGGGGGTGGGTCACATTAGTGTCAACCCTGAGTTCAAGTAGTTTTGTCTTTACATGACATTATGAATAGATACATTCATCTACTTCCTATACTGCTTTTTCACATTATGGTTGTAGATCTGCCTGAGCCTATCCCAGCTGTCTTTGAGTGAGAGAACTGGATGCCGTCTAATCACAATGGACGTATACAGTGGGGCAAAATAGTATTTAGTCAGCTAGCAATTGTGCAAGATCTCCCACTTAAAAATATAAGAGAGGCCTCTAATTTTCATCATAGGTATACCTCAACTATGAGGGACAGAATAGGGGGGAAAAATCCAGAAAATCACTTTGTCTGATTTTTAAAGAATTTATTTGCAAATTATGGTGGAAAATAGGTATTTCGTCAAAGACAAAAGTTGATTTCAATACTTTGTTATATCCACTTTGTTGGCAATGACAGAGGTCAAAACATTTCTGTAAGTCTTCACAATGTTTTCACACACTGTTGCCTGTATGTTGGTCCATTCCTCCATGCAGATCTCCTCAAGAGCAGTGATGTTTTGGGGCTGTTGTTGGACAGCACGGACTTTCAATTCACTCCACAGATTTTCTATGGGGTTGAGATCTGTAGACTGGCTAGGCCACTCCAGGACCTTGAAATGCTTCTTACAAAGCCACATCTTTGTTTCCCAGGCAGTGTGTTTGGGATCACTGTCATGCTGAAAGACCCAGCCACGTTTCATCTCTAGTGCCCTTGCTGATGGAAGGTTTTCACTCAAAATCTCACGATACATGGCCCCAATCATCCTTTCCTTTACACAGAGAAAAACAGCCGTAAAGCATGATGTTTCCACCCCCTTGCTTCACAGTAGATATGGTGTTCTTTGCATGCAATTCAGCATTTTTTCTCCTCCAAGCACGAGAAGTTGCGTTTCTACCAAAAAGTTCTATTTTTGGTTTCATTTGACCATATGAAATTCTCCCAGTCCACTTCTGGATCATCCAAATACTCTCTAGTAACTTCAGATGGGCCTGGACGTATACTGACTTAAGCAGGGGGACACATGTGGCACTGCAGGATTTCAGTCCTTGGTGGCGAAGTGTATTACTAGCCTTTGTTACTTTGGTCCCAGCTCTTTGCAGGTTATTTACAAGGTCCCTCCGCGTGGTTCTGTGAATTTTGCTCACCGTTCTTGTGATCATTTTGACCCCACAGGGTGAGATCTTGCATGGAGCCCCATATCGAGGGAGATTATTTGTGGTCTTGTATCTTTTCTATTTTCTAATAATTGCTCCCACAGTTTATTTCTTCACACCAAGCTGCTTACCTATTGCAGATTGTCTTCCAAGCCAGGTGCAGGTCTACAATTTTGTTTCTTGGGTCCTTTGACAGCTCTTTGGTCCTGGCCATGGTGGAGTTTGGAGTGTGACTGTTTGAGGTTGTGGACAGGTGTCTTTTATACTGAGAATGAGTTCAAACACGTGCCATTAATACAGGTAACGAGTGGAGAGGACAGAGGACCCTCTTAAAGAAGTTACAGCTCTGTGAGAGCGAGAAATCTTGCTTGTTTGTCGGTGATCAAATACTTATTTCCCACCCCTGTTCTTCAGTGGTTCACATCTTATTTACATGATCGGGATTTCTTTGTGTCAATCGGAAACCATCAGTAAGAATGAACCAAATTCATGTGTGGAGTCCCTCAAGGGTCAGTTCTTGGACCATTCTTATTTAACATCTATATACGCTTCCCCTAGCTCAGATTATGGAACAGTATGACATTTCCTATCACACCTATGCAGATGACACACAACTCTGCATTTCTGTGTCCCCACATGATTATAGTCCCTTAGTCTCCCTGAGTAAATGCATTCATCAAATCAATGAATGGATGTGGCAGAATTTTCTCCAGTTAAATGTGGAGAAGACAGAAGTGATCATTTTTGGGCCAAAAAAGGAACAGTCAAAGATAAGCAGACACCTTAGCACAATGTCACTTACAGCTACAAATCAAGTCAGAAACCTTGGCGTAATTATTGATTTACACCTAAAATTTGATAGCCATTTAAAGTCCGTCACTAAATCTGCGTATTACTACCCAAAAAATATAGCTAGAATTAAGGGCTTCTGACTCAACAAGACATGGAAAAACTAATGCATGCATTCATTTTCAGCAGATTGGACTATTGCAACGGTATATTTACAGGTCTTGATAAAAAAATCAGTCAGGAAGCTGCAGCTAGTACAGAATGCTGCAGCCAGAGTCCTCACAAATACAAAGAAACTGGACCACATTACACCGGTTTTGAAATTGTTACACTGGCTTCCAGTGAATCAAAGGATAGACTGTAAAATACTACTGCTCGTCTTCAAAACACTTAATGGCCTTGGACCAAAATACATGCTTGATTTGTTAGATTCCTATGAAACATCTAGACCCTGAAGGTCATCTGGAACCGGTCTTCTGTATGTTCCAAGGACAAGAACCAAGCAGGGTGAGTCAGCATTTAGTTATTATGTTCCTCACCTCTGGAACAAGTTACCTGAAAGTCTGAAGTCTGCTCAAACTGTTAGCTTCTTCAAATCAGGGCTAAAACGCTTTTGTTTAGCACTGCATATCTATACAGTAACTGTCTATATTTTTCAATCTATTTTCTTCCTATTCCTCTTGTGCTGATCTCCATTGCTGATTTCAATTATTAGCAGTAGTAATAGTATTTTTTTTTTTAATTATTATTATTATTTTAATTCTATTCGTGATTAAATACAATTTTTGTGTATAATTTTATTTCCTATTTTGGTTGTCTTTGTTTTTACGTTCTATTGATTTTAATGTGATTTTTATGATCTTCATGTGATGTAAAGCACTTTGAATTGCCTTGAGTTGACTTTTGCTATATAAATAAATTTGCCTTGCCTTGCTGTAATTTGCAAATACATTTAAAAGAATGATTTTCTGATTTTTTTTCTCATACTGTCTCTCACAGTTGATGTATACTGTACCTATGATGACAATTACAGGCCTCTCTCATCTTTTTAAGTGGGAGAACTTACACAATTGGTGGCTGACTAAATACGTTTTTGCCCAACTATACATAAACATGGACAAATACTCATACTCTAATTCTGACCCATTATCCTATCCTACAGTAAACTAGACCACTGCGAAGTACAGTCGGCCATTTTAATAAAACTCATTCACTGCTAGCTTTCACAGTTAAAATTTGACTTTTATGGTCATCAATTCCACTTAATGAGTTTAACTACAGGAATGAATAGATAAAAGGCATTTATTTCCTGTTTTCAATCCAAGTTTCATTGTATCTATGATGAACAAGTGAGACTCAATTATGGCACTTTATTATGGCAAGTTTTCTGATTTGATACATCAATGCAAAAACTGGGCCAACTCCTATTTCTAAGATGGCTGGAATCACAAGACTTCCTTCCTTAAAGTTCACTTCAGAGATTCATAGAAGACTCGGGAAGTAAGCCACGCTTTAGTTTGGGAGTGTGTGTGATGTTTGTGTAAGCGTATTAATAAGACATTGATAGATTTGAGGGATGCTTGGCAAAAAAACCCCAATAATTAATACCTCTTTGCTATTGCAACCGTATGCATGTGGCATACTTTTATTTCAATGAGTTGATGTTTGTATTCATGAAAAAAAATTATCTCTGTATGCAAAGAGCTAAAATGGAAGGGGGGGATTAGAAGCGACAGATTTTGCAAAGTGAGTATAAAACAAATTGAAAAAGTAATTAAAATCAAATGAAATCATCGAACATTTCATTTCATCATAACATAACATGAAATTCAGACCCCAGTCCAATCATTTGTAAGTCTCCTCTCGGCTGCTTGCCTTAGGAGTGATGAAAATTGAGGGATTTGTTCAAAAATAAAAAACACTCAGTGGCTTTTTGTTGGTACAGTAGTTGTGTTTTGCCACATTACGGCTTCCAGCGGGGCAAATGTGGGAAGTTCAAGCCACTGTTTACATTCAGTTTAAACAACAACAACTACCTCACACTGGCCCGAGCTGACCCGTCTCCATGGTTACTAGCCAGCGGTTTTACATCCTTGAGTCACTACCTCACCCCCACTGCTGTGTTTTTCTGCGTCGGCATAACTACATTGAACTCCAGTTTCTCCTCACGTGATTTGAGTCCTTTTTGGAAACATTTCTGCCCCGCCTATTTCCGGTTAAAAAAAGTGCCACCCTGGTGTTTAGGCTGCCCCCACAAAATCTCACTCTCTCTCCTCTGCCTCTTTCTTGCTCAATTAAATGCAGACATGCACACTCTATTCTCACTTCTACTCAAAAGAAAACAACTCCAGGCTGTAGCTAGGCAACTCTAAAATGTGAGTCATCCAAGTGCCGCACCCATCGTCTCCTGATCAACCCTTCCTTCTGAAACACGCACACAGTTTAGGATTGGCACTTCAAGACTTCAAATTTTGCATAATTTCATCAGTATAGTTGTAGTTTCCAACAGTTTAGTGGGATGTCACAGAATGAGAAAATGTGATTATCAAAGCTTGGCCGTGTTTAAATGTTTCATAAACAACTAAGCAGTAGAGTATTGGTCACTACATGGTCGATTTATTCTCTCAGACAGACGGACAGACAGACACACAGACAGATATAGACACTGTAGATAGAATGCTGTGTGGCGTCCTCTAGTGGATGGTTGGATGTATTTGAACTCACAAAACTCGTTTTTTATTTTGACATGCTGAATATTAGTGATGGGTAAAGTATGACCGTAGGACCTCATCACTGTGTGCTCCTATCTTTAACCTGGCCAGGGGATTTTCTTCTTGTTCTTCTTCGTTCTCCATAAGTGACACTTAAACATGATAATGCAACGCTATTTAACCCTTTCAGGGACAATGGTCACTACCGTATACGCAATTTAAAAGTTGACACTCAAGGAGTTAAGTAAATACTAGGGGTGCACGATATCCGTTTTTTTTACACCGATACCGATATCGATAACTTCCTGCTCCTGAAGGCCGATACTGATACGATAACCGATAATATATACTGTATATAATTTTCCAATGTATATTTACCTGAGTTCTTGAACACCTGTAGTTCAAAAATACTAGTGGTTGATTCAGCATAGCACAGCCTTTGACCAAACCACAATTTTTATGATGACATGAACATTATAATGAACAAAACAAAGACGAGAACAGTTTTGACTGCAAAAAAGTGCCCATATTAATTTTTTCGAATAAATATAATTTGAGTCAATCACAATCAATCAGTCAATGTCTTTGACGATGTGTTGCCCTGAACAATGAGCACTGATCTAAAACAAACATAGACCCAACATGTATTGTGCTTTGTCAGCAGATAAAACATTTGGTGCCACAGGAGAGGAGACTTTTGTCGTCTTGGTCCATGAAACAACTTTCTTAACCTGGCAATTATAGAACAGCATGCCTATCAATAACCAAAAGGCCTCTCAAGAACTTGTAAACGTAACACTGTAAAATGTAAACGTTTGCTAATTGCCACTGTAGGGTTTATAACTCATCAAAGGAAAAATACAGCCTCTAGAACACTAACAAAAGTTTGCATACTGGCAAAACAGGAGTGGAAACAAACGCTCACATCCCAATCTGACACCGCGCCAAAAATATTATTAATAGGCCCGATGATATATAATGTTATTGGTGTTATTGGGATGACGTCATAATTATCGTGCACCTCTAGTAAATAGCTTTTATCGTAGGCACCGTCTACTAGTTTGCATTGTGTGCATTTCTCACTCATTCACTCCCAGCCATTTTCACCAGAGCAAGGCCCATCGCTCCCGGCCGTTTTACTGGATTTTGACTGATTTTGCAAGGCCCACAGAAAATTCCGTTCTATTGCTATATAAACATGGAACCCACCAAAACAAAGATTAGACTCTGTTTTCAGCAGAAAAAAAAAGTTCATATCTTTTTCCATTCTTTAGAAATCAGGATTAGGAAATAGCTTAGTTTGAGCAATTTTCCAATTCTGATGAAAAAACGGAGAAATTTAGCTTTTTGTGAAAGCATACATTTCAAACATAACTTTGACTTTAACACAGCTATTTTTTGCTTCAGTTACATCCCAAACATCTGAATAATGTTTTCCTTTTACAAAATAACAACAAGACAAATAGAGCTTTTGATAGCAAAGTAACAATTTATTTACACATAACTAACTGAAAGATGACGCTGTTGTGGCCGCGACAGCCGGTTAAACATTTCCCTCGTCACCGCCTGTCTCATAATGATACATTTTTTTGAGTCTCTGCAGGCTCTGCTCGCAAGCAGCACAGACTCAAAGGCATCGTCCGCTGCACTCGTGGTCCCAGTCGTTCTGCTCGGTCGTCCAGCACCTGGCATCCCGAGCGTCCTACCGGTTGTTCTGCTCGGTCCTCCGCCGCCTGGCATCCATTCGGTCGTCTTCCGCTGGCGCCCCAGCCATGCGGCTTGGCCGTTCGTTGCTGTTGAATCGGGTTGCGGGTTTTACCAAATGCGTTACTGCCCTCCAGTTGACAGTTTTATTGCTTAAAAAATGATTTTCAGCTTTGTGCTTTGGAGCTAGATTGAATCAGAACCCAGAGATGTCTTTTTTGGAAAAAAAAAACCATAAAAGACGTATAAAAACGTCTTTGGGACACTGAAACAATTAAATAGAATTAATAGAACGTATTTATACGTTTTTGGGAGCAAATGAGTTAATATAATTAATCAGGGAATAGTATTGTTTCTTGTATTTACTGTTTGACTTTTTGTATTACTCTAACACACCCAATATAAAATAAATAGCACTTATACCATAGCTTATGGAAAACAAGCAGAATACAGCGCATAAAAGATACACGACGCCTTCTCGCATCATGAGCAAGACTTGACGTACCAACTCTCGCAATCAGTTCTCCTGGACAGTCCAGAACAAATATGCGGGACGCTCTGTCCAAACACAAGGAGCACAGGAGAACACCCGATATCCAACTGATAACACTGCTGACAAGACTCCAAGAGCCGCTTTGACGCTGAGGTGGCAAAATCCACAACCCTCGTTGCCCGGACAACAGTAACTCCCGAATCCTCCTGTCCAATCCACAAAAAAACAATAATCCTAACCAGGGGTCGCGTTAACCGAATATTTTCCGTCGCTGACCGATTTTTTAAAACGGTGATGGAAAAAACTGAAGTCCATCTGTCATTTTGACAGGTTGCAATTCACACCCCAGACCACAGGGTGGCGAGTGAGCATATTAATTAGCTATTGTCTCTCTTGATGCATGACGTCATTGGCCTTTCTCTGAAAAATGTCAAGGCAACTGAGTGTCCGAAGTTTCTTCAAAAAGCCCCAAAACGACGATGGTGTTAATAAAAGAGGCGAAAAAACAGGGACTGCACAAGCGGGCACGCAATTCAAGTCCATGCGCACCAGGAGGAAGGTGTAAGACTCCATTCAGGCCACAGCAGGTGAACTATTAATTTCATTGTTCCATATGTAGGCTACCTACTGAGGCCACAGTCAGCTGTTTTTGTCACTGCGGAGAAAAAGTTACATATTCATCTGCTTGATGTGTGATGGCACGGTGTGGATTCTCTGTTAAGCTTGTTCGGACAGAATCTTAATTTAAAATGAATGAAAACTAAATACTATTGAATATGTTGAAGCGGTATGCAATGTTAAGGGTCTTGTTTGCTCGAATTGCTGTGTCCAGCCGCTGTAGCTCTGCTGCTCTCTGTGAACTCTCTATTCAAGCCGGAACGCGCGCGGCTCTTAAGTGTCTCAGTCACGTGACTGTGTCGTAGCCGGTAACGCGCTCGGCCAAATGGACACACAAGTACAGAAGGTGAATTATGCCAAACAAAGGGTCACCACAATGTCATTATCATCATTTTAAAAATTTAAGTGACGGGTAAAAATAGATTATGACCGGATTTTTTTGACCCTGTCAGTCAAAATGACAGACAACGAAAAAGTCTAGCGCATTCTCTGATCCTAACACACCTTTCTTCCTGCCCACAGCCCACCCTGCGAGAGCCTTGAAAAGACAATGTTTAACTAAGCGTGGTCATTTTTTCTCAGGAACCTTTTGTTGACTTCTGATATGGTGACTTAGAACGAGTTTGCCTCCTCGCCTGAGTCTGTGCCTGTTTCGCCTTTATGTTTGATCACTGTCGAGCCGTATAAATTGTCAACTTGTTCTCGGTGAGCCTTCTTTAAACCTTTCAAAATGGAGTCAGGACAAAGGGTTAAGACTAAGCTGAATGCACCGAGTTGGCCGGACTGCCGGGGTCTCGCCGGCCTGGGCCGCTGGAGCTGTGATAGCGCAGTTCCAGCGGTTAGGCTGGCGCGATTCCGACAGTCTGGCGAGTAGAACAGATTCCTTCAAAATTGAAGACCTTTAATGCTTTAAAGAACAAATGAAAAATTTTGATCATTTACAAAATATATATATATTAGCCTTTATTATTATATATATTTTACAATTAATCATTCTAGCTTTATAATTTTAATAATTATCAATAACATTTTATTAAACAATAAATTAACTTTAAAAAAAAAAAAACTAATTAATAAAAGTAAAATGAATATAAACAGAAAGACATTCTGGTTACGGTGACAAGCAACACCCTAATTAATTTTTTTTCATCGTACAGTGGTACCTCTACTTCCGAACGTTTCTGCATGCGGAATTTTCAGGTTACGACATGCCTCAATGGGAAACTATGGCCTCTTGTTAAGAATGAAATTTCAGGATACGGAAGGCAAAAATACAGTATGGGCTGCTACTCGCAACTCCCAGAGTTCACTGTACATAACATATTTATAGCTGCTCTGCCAGTGGATATTGCCCAGCATCTTCCTGGCATCTAATTGGCTAAGAGGGACCTCTACTGTACAGTTGTGTTCAAAATTATTCAACCCCCACTGTAGATAAGTGTTTTTGCAAGTTTGACATTTATTTTTCCATGTTGTTTATAATCACATTAAATAATGACATGCCAAATAGACAAATACAACTGAAATAACAAAAATATTTTTGGGAATATTCCAATTTATGCCCTGTCTTTGATTACTTTAATGACAAAATTATTCCACCCCTCAGGTATGTATAACTTTAGTACTTAGTAGTACAACGTCCTTTGCAACCATAACATCCTTTAGATGTGAAGCATAGCTTGACACAAGTTTCTTGCAGTGATCAACAGGTATCTTTGTCCATTCCCTCATCGGCAAAGGCTCCTAGTTCATTAACCTTTTTAGGGCTTGCGTGCTTCAACTGCCTTCTTCAAGTACCACCAGAGATTTTCAATGGGATTTAAGTCTGGTGATTGCGATGGCCATCAGCTGTTTGACAACACCTGATGGAAACCTTTGTTCTTAACAGTGGTGGACTTCAGGGGTTGAATAATTTTGTTAATGAGGTAATCACAGAAAGGCCATTAATTGGAATATTCCCAAAAATATTTTTGTTTTTTCAGTTGTATTTGTCTATTTGACATGTCATTATTTCATGTGATTATAAACAAAATGAAAAATGAATGTTAAACTTGCAAAAAGACTTATCCACTGTGAGGGTTGAATAATTTTGAGCACAACTGTACGTGTATGTGTGTATGCCAGTGTCCTTTTCATTCACCCCTCGGGCCATGACGTGTCCTGACAGCTTTACGTGAGTGTATTAACTTTTATTATTTTTATTCTTAGTTTTTTTACATTACGTACAAATCTCATTTTATGTTTATGGTGCAATAATCTAATTGTTACATGTTTTAATGCATTTTCATGAAAATATTTTTATATTTATATATATATTTATATTGGAACAAATTAGGGCATTTACATGGAAAACGCTTCTCTACTTAGGGAATTTTCAGTTTACAAAACTGCTTCCAGGAACAATCAATTTCGCAAGTAGCGGTATCACTGTATTTACTGTAACTCATTGCATGTCATTGACGGCGCTAGATGTCTAATCCATTTTGACCGGGAGGCAGAGGTGGGTAGAGTAGCCAAAAATTTACTCAAGTAAGAGTAGCCTTACTTCAGAATAATATTACTCAAGTAAAAGTAGTCATCCAAAAAATGTACTCAAGTACAAGTAAAAAAGTATCCAGTGAAAAGAATACTCAAATAATGTAACATTGTGAATAACTGCTTGTTGTTGTTTGTTTGTTTGCTTGTTTTTAAACAATGGTATTTTTTTCTCTCAGCACAAACTCATCTCACCTATTACATAACCACATTAAGCCAAAGAAATTTAAAATACAAAATTTAAAAAATCATTGAATTCCGCTGAGAGAGGGAAAAAGGACAGAAATGAAGCATTATTCTTCCAAAGAAAATGAGTGCCCTCTAGTGGAGAAAATAGTTCCTAGTTTAAATTAAATAGTGAATAGTTCCTTCATGGTTACTATTATGAAACTAAAAGGATCATATCTCCGGTTTTCCAAGGTCAATTGGTGCCAAATAAAAACTGGGAGAGAGGTTTGAATCCGCGTTTTTGAGTCATCTTGAGGGCAGCGCTTTATGTCAAATACTTCATTTTTTAGGGCAAGCTTGAGTCTGATTGGTGTACTGGAGTATGGTGATTATTGTTGCAAAGTCTCGTTGGTAAAATTGGTAGAGCTAGTCTTGACATCACTGTCAAAATAAATTAATACATCAAATATGTCGAATAAAGAGGAAAAATCTAACAATTCTTGTGTAGCCCAAAGAAGCGGAGTATGAGTAGCACTTTTTCTTCACAAATCTACTCAAGTAAAAGTAAAACGTATGGCTTAGTAAAACTAAGTAATTAACAGTATATGTAACGCGTGACTACCCACCTCTGATGGGAGGGGTGAATGAACATTTGTTCAGCCAATGAGTTAAATGAATACCCTGTAAAGTTTTTTCTTTGTTAAAATCATCATTCATGCATGAAAGGGTTCAAATGATTTGGTGTATATCGCTGTGAGTTAAAATGTATTCGTTTTCAACTCATTTGTTTTGATTTGTTGATAAAAAGAGATAATTGGTTCATTAATTTCTTGTAAATAATTACTTAGAATTATTGATAAAAGCTTTGAAAATGTATTTTGTGATTATTATTTAAAGGTTGTAACCATACATAGCAAAATTAAATGGATCATATATATATATATATATAGATAGATAGATATACTGTATGTATATATATATACTGTATATATATACTGTATGTATATATAATATGGCGGAAAACAGTTCTACTCTCAGACCCCCAATTTGGCCAAATTTTAAAATTGTCCGATATGCATGTGTGATACATCATCGGAAAGCTTAAAATCTCAATTTTCTGGGGTAAGAAAATTTTTTAACAGAAGGGCATAAAAAAAAAATATATATATATATATATATATATATTAAACAGCAAAACCCTATCTGCGGGTGAGAGCACGCAAGAGCAGAATTACAGACGCCATGACTTTAACGAGATACTATCGCGTACTTGTTTCGATCCAAAAACTTCATGTAGCATGTATCACTGAGTGTCAAGACACAACTTCATGTAGCATGTATCACTGAGTGTCAAGACACAGCTGTGAATGGCCACAGATGGATTTTGGAGGGGATTTTATAGGTGAAACGTGGTAATATAACAAGGGTCGCGATGCAGAAATCACAGACATCAAGGAGTGGTCGAGATTTTCTTTTTCCTATATTTACCGTTTTATACGTTTTTTGTTGTTGTTTTTTTTTTTCAATTTTTCTTTGGATCGATTATTTATCGTGTAACATATCGGAAAAAATGCGACAGAAAAAAAAAATACAATTAAGAGATAGTTATGTGACTTTTTTACAGACACCCATTTTTTTCATTGTGACGTCATTTGATTAAAAGTTTAAAATATGCAAGTGAATCATTTTTTAAAGTCTTTTTTTTTTTTTTTTAAACGAAATATTAGACATAATTACTTACCTTCGTTTTATGGCTGGGTTGAAACAAAAGCGGGTGCGCAAATTCTGTAAACGGGGTTTTCCAGGCTAAAACGGACTAATTAAAAATAGTTTGGTGGCTTAATGCGCCATGAATCTGCTATGGCAGCATATAGACATATTGTTCTATCAAACACAACAGTTGTTTTAGCTTAAAATACAGCAGTTTCTTTGAAAGAGGAGTGCAAGAGCACTAATTTTTTAAATTAACGTTTTATGTGAACATGTTTACTCTTATCCTACCTTATTTACTGTACATGGCATAAGCACAAATGTAAAAGGCAAATTGAGCATCCAAAAAATGAGAAAGTACATGTTATTAATAAAAAGAACTTTCTTAATTATTTTTCAAGTATAGCACAGAGTTTAACCAACAGCATAACATTGCATTATGTCCACTTTTCAATTAAGAGCCAATTGGTGAACAGGTGTGTCGTCAAGAGGTTTGAAAAGCTTTTTCCTAAATGCATTTTATCTCCAGTATTCTCACCCAGAGAAAGAAACTTAACTTGGCAATGCGTTTAAAACATAAAAAACATCTCACGTTGCTGTCTTTATTTCTGCAATCTTAACAATAGTTGTACCTTATGCAATCCGCAAACCTACCTCCTATGACCTCCACCCCAATTTAAATCTGACCTCTCCAAAGGATAACAGCAAGACAGCGAAAAGTCTACAAAATTATTTCAGCCGAGAAGACACAAAGGGACAACATCCGAGCAAAGAAGGAAATATCGACAGTAGTCGCAGATAACGACGAACTGAACAATGGCCGAACGTGAAGTCAACGTTTTAGCCAGAAGCCCAAACGCATCAGAGGGCCTTCTTCAGAAATGGCCCAAATTGTTAAAAAACTTTGTTTCAAAGAAAAAATGGGACTGGAGGAAACTAGTGTTTTTGTGAAGCCTTCAAATGAAGATTGCAGTCCAGGTGAAATCCAGCATGTGGTCAATGGAAAGTTTTTCATCAATGGTCAACTTGAAGCAAACATTACTCGTGTGGCCCAGACATCACATTCAGATGTCTTTAGGTAAGATGAAAACTGAAAACCTGTGCATACATCATCTTTCATTCTGATATATGTGCAGAGGTGGGTAGTAATGCATTACATCTACTCTGTTAAATTTACTTGAGTCACATTTTGAGAAAAATGTACTCTAGGTGTAGTTTTACTAAGTCATACTATTTACTTCAGTAGATTTGTGAAGAAAAAAACGCTGCTTATACTCCTCTACTTTAGCCTACACATGTCGTTACATTTTTCTTCGTTATTCTTATTAGATTTTTTTGTTTTTTTGCCAGCGATGCCAAGATTGCTCTACTAATTTCACCAATGAAACGTCGCAGCAATAATCACATGACTCCAATAAACCGGCGCAAGCTTGCCGTTCTATGATCACGCCAGCCTGTTCAATCACATGGCATCTTTAAAGTGCCGCAAAAAATGAAGTATTTGACATCGAGCACTGCTCTCAACATGACTCGAAAGCACGGATTTAAACATCTCTCCCAAATTTTATTTGGCGCAGATTGACCCCGGAAAACCGGAGATATGATCCTTTTAATTTCATAATAGTAACCATGAATAACTATTCACTTTTCAAACTAGGAAGTATTTTCTCCACTAGAGGGCACTCATGCTCTGTAGAAGAATAATACAGAACTTCATTTCTGTCTTTTTTTTTTTTTTTGTATTTCTTTTGCTTAATGTGGTTATGTGATGGGTTATTGTACAATATCATTATAACTAGGGTTGTTCCGATCATGTTTTTTTGCTCCTGATCCGATCCCGATCGTTTTAGTTTGAGTATCTGCCAATCCCAATATTTCCCGATCCGATTGCTTTTTTTCCCTCCCGATTCATTTCCAATCATTCCCGATAATTTTTCCCGATCATATACATTTTGGCAATGCATTAAGAAAAAAATGAATAAAACTCGGACGAATATATACATTCAACATACAGTACATAAGTACTGTATTTGTTTATTATGACAATAAATCCTCAAGATGGCATTTACATTATTAACATTCTTTCTGTGAGAGGGATCCACAGATAGAAAGACTTGTGACTTTGTATATTGTGACTAAATATTGCCATCTAGTGTATTTGTTGAGCTTTCAGTAAATGATACTGTAGCCATGCCCAAATGCATGATGGGAAGTGGAAACATGACTGTGCGTAGTGCTACCAATTGCTATATCTTCTCTGCGTTGGGAAATAACATTAGGTGTTAAGAAAAAGATCAATTGCTACCTTGCTTCCCCACATTGCTTCCCATGATATTCCTAATCGTAGGGAGAGGGATTGTAAGGCTTTAGTCAATTAAAAAAAGGCTCCAAAGGCTGCCAAAATTCACTCTACTCATTTTACGCTGCCTTTTATCTCTCTATATAAGTAAAACGGCGCCATTACAGATTGAGTGCGACAATGCGTGAGTGGGTCGTGCAGTGCATGCATTAATTGCGTTAAATATTTTAACGTGATACTTTTTTTTTTTTAATTAATTACCGCCGTTATCGGGATAAATTTGATAACCCTACCTTAATCCTAAACTAAAGACTCTGGATGAGTGTAACAAGTTATGTCTGTAACGTTAAATACAATTAGAAAATGATTTAATAAAAAAAATATATATATATTTAAAAAAGGCATGGCCGATATTTTTTTGCCGATTCCGATACTTTGAAAATGACGTGATCGGGACATCTCTAATTATAACAACAGTTCTTATAGATAACTTTGTGGTGAGAAAAAAATATACCATTGTTTAAAAAAAAAAAAAAATGTAAGCAGTTACAGTGTTACTCATTACTTGAGTATTCCTTTTCACTGGATACTTTTTTACTTGTACTTGAGTACATTTTTTGGATGACTGCTTTTACTTGAGTAATATTATTTTGAAGTAACGCTACTCTTACTTGAGTAAATATTTGGGCTACTCTACCCACCTCTGCGTACTCTATGTGTCTTTGAAGTGTTTTCAAATCATTTCGATAACATTGCAACTCTGACCTTTCATTTTCTATAAAACGTGTCCGATTTAGGATGACCCTTGCAGGGCTATTATAGTATTTATACCAGTGGTTCTTAACCTGGGTTCGGTGAGTGTAAGTCTAAGGGGTTCAGCAAAGGACACACAGGGACATATTGTCGTACACTGACTAAATCTAAGCAAAGTGGCGTGTTAGATTATTGATTGGCTTGCCCCCAATTTACAGGCTTTATTCAATTTCTTTCAACTGCTTGTCCTCTATCTGATGGGAGGAGAAACTGTTTTGCTCAGTGGAAGGTTGACTCACACTTGGTATGAAGAAGAATAACAGACTGATGGGCAGCGTGGAGTCAAATTTAGACCCGTTTAAATTAGGGCTGTCAAAATTATCGGGTTAACAGGCGCTAATTAATTTTTTAAATTAATCACGTTAAAATATTTGACGCATTTAACGCACATGCCCCGCTCAGACAGATTAAAATGACAGCACAGTGTCATGTGCACTTGTTACTTGTGTTTTTGGGTGTTTTGTCGCCCTCTGCTGGCGCTTGGGTGTGACTGATTTTATGGGTTTCAGCGCCATTGTGTAATTATTGACATCAACAATGGCGAGCTACTAGTTTATTTTTTGATTGAAGGTTTTACAAATTTTATTAAAACGAAAACATGAAGAGGGGTTTTAATATAACCAGGGCCGGCGCTAGCTATTTTGGTGCCCTAGGGTGCCCCCCTTCCCCAGCCCCCCATCCACCAATACAGGACAAAACATTCAGGGATTATACGGTGAAATATTGTTTTGAACCATGGTACAAACATTTTCTAAATTAATTATAGTATTATGCAGGCCCATATTTAAAACACAGATACATGAAAACTTTAATATTATACCTTTATAGACATGGACTGATAGGGCACTATATAAACATTCTGGACATAATGTGGAAACAATGAATATGAAAGGGGAAATCTACATAGCTTTAAGATTGTTTTTTTTTCTAATTAGTTTCACCAGTAGATGTCGCTCTTGGCTTCTGAACTTCTCGAAAATGACTACGGCTTCTTACTAATGGTAAATTTCGGTATCAACATAGTCAACTACCAACTACCGGTATGTTTTGTAACATTCCATTTAATTTTCATTGTGCAATGAATTTGCATGTCACATCATTTCCACCACAGCGTTTTGTCGTGTTTTTTTTTGTTGTTGTTGTTGTGCACACGAATAAACCGATCATAACCCGATTTCTGGAGTTACCAGATTATTCAAGTGGTCATGTAAAGAGCATGATCCGCTGTCCTTTAACTGATAAACACCGCTATTTTACATCTCGGAGCATGTGTACAAATGGAAAAACAGATGTCGCTAGAGAGGCCTTAGGGGATGCCAAACTGATTCGCTTTCAGCCAATGGGGTTACTCTGCAGTTAGCGAGCTTGTGTAACGCAATCGCTACACTCACATTTTGAAGAGGTTCAGTGGGACAACTTCAAGCAAGCATGGGTTTTTGGTAGACATGGAGGAAGGCCTATGCTGAGACCAAGAGTTTTACGTCATGTACTTGGAAAGAAATCGAACTATTGACTTAACATGTAAACCAGTTTGTGTTGTGTAAACATGTTTTTCCTGATTATCACATCACTGAAGTGCACGTAAATGCGTCAAATCTCATGATTGTCATTACCTGGTTATTCCCAGTTATCAGATTACTGTAGTCATGTAAACGTAGCTGATAATAAATAAATAATTGTTTAAAAAAAAAACATTCTTACCTGCAAGTGATGCGCGGGCATCATCTCGCTGCTTTTTCCTCTTCCTTTTTTCCGCCCCGACTCTTGTTGTCTTTTCGATGACATTTCCTTTCAAGAATAAACTTCTGCCAAATTTGCAACTGAAGCATAATGGAGCAAACCACTAGGGAATTGGGGGGGGGGGGGGGGGGGCAGAGCCGAGAATATGTTCCAATCCACGGTAAAATCAGTTTTAAATTACCAAAAACACATCGAAACGAGTCATTGACAACTGTCTGTCTCGTGCTAGCCATGTTGAATAAACTCCGCTCTCCTCGTATGTTTACTTCCGCGCGCAAGTCCCCTGTCCTGCTCTCGTCGTTTTACTAACGTCACGTCTGCCCGTTGCTGATTGGTCCACTCCGCTGTCTGTTTGCTGTGGCTTGCTCCGCCCTGGAAATTGTATCCGCTGAATGGTGGCCAGACTCAATAGCTGGAACAGCAGTGAGTCTGGAGTACCAGGCAAGGGCCGCACTAGAGATTCTTTTTTTGTGTAAATAATGAGCCTATGTTACTTATATTTGTATTACTTGCATTTATCAGTTATAAGTTTTATTTTAAATACTATATATTGTTGTTATTATTACAATTACTATTTTTTTAGGATTTTTTACAAACTTGATTTTTTTTTTTGTGCCCCTTCAGGCAGAGTTGGTGCCCTACGCGCAGTGCGTGTTATGCGTATGCGGAGCGCCGTGTCTGAATATAACATTTCTATAACTTGTACTAACATTTATCTTTTAAGAACTACAAGTCTTTCTATCCATGGATCGCTTTAACAGTTAATAATGTTAATGCCATCTTGTTGATTTATTGTTATAATAAACAAATACAGTACTTATGTACAGTATGTTGAATATATATATATATCCGTCTTGTGTCTTATCTTTCCATTCCAACAATAATTGACAGAAAAATATGACATATTTTATAAATGGTTTGAATTGCGATTAATTACGATTAATTAATTTTTAAGCTGGGATTAACTCGATTAAAAATTTTAATCGTTTGACAGCCCTAGTTTAAAAACATGCTGTCAAAATGAGAAGAAAGTTGAATGGGAATCCGCTTAGATATTTGGTGAGATATATTGGTTTTCAACGCTTCAACGCTCACGTGGGCAATGACAGTGAGACCTGGAGGGGCGTGACTGGAAGGAACGGCCCCCCCCGATCAGAACCCGAGTGGTGTTCTGTTATTGGACTTCTGTGCTCGTCACGGTTAGTCTATAACGAACACCATGTTCAAATATAGGGGTGTCCATATGTGCACTTGGCACCTGGACACCCTAGGCCGCAGTTCGATGATCGACTTTGTAATCGTGTCATCGGACTTGCGGCCGCATGTTTTGGACACTCGGGTGAAGAGAGGGGCGGAGCTGTCAACTGATCACCACCTGGTGGTGTGTTGGCTCCGATGGCGGGGGAAGATGCTGGCCAGACCTGGCAGGCCCAAACATATTGTGAGGGTCTGCTGGGAACGTCTGGCAGAATCCCCTGTCAGAAAGAGTTTCAACATCCACCTCTGGCAGAACTTCTCCCTTGTCCCGGGGGAGGTGGGGGACATTGAGTCCGAGTGGGCCATGTTCCGCACCTCCATTGTTGAGGCGGCCGATCAGAGCTGTAGCCGTAAGGTGGTTGGTGCCTGTCGTGGCGGCAATCCCCGAACTCGCTGGTGGACACCAGCGGTAAGGGATGCCGTCAAGCTGAAGAAGGAGGCCTATCGGGCCTTTTTGGCCTGTGGGACTCTGGAGGCAGCTGACAGGTACCGGCTGGCCAAGCGGACTGCGGCTTCGGCGGTCGCCAAGGCAAAAACCCGGACATGGGAGGAGTTCGGCGAGGCCATGGAAAACGACTTCCGGACGGCTTCGAGGAAATTCTGGTCCACCATCCGGCGCCTGAGGAGGGGAAAGCAGTGCACCATTGACACTGTGTATAGTGAAGATGGTGTACTGCTGACCTCGACTCGGGACGTCGTGAGCCGGTGGGGAGAATACTTCGAGGCCCTCCTCAATTCCACCGACACGCCTTCCTTTGAGGAAGCAGAGTCTGGGGACTCCGAGGTGGGCTCTTCGATCTCTGGGGTTGAAGTCACTGAGGCGGTTGGAAAGCTCCTCGGTGGCAAGGCTCCGGGGGTAGATGAGATCTGCCCGGAGTTCCTGAAGGCTCTGGATGTTGTAGGGGTGTCGTGGCTGACACGTCTCTACAACATCGCGTGGACATCGGGGACAGTGCCTCTGGATTGGCAGACCGGGGTGGTGGTCCCCCTTTTTAAGAAGGGGGACCGGAGGGTGTGTTCCAATTACAGAGGGATCACACTCCTCAGCCTCCCTGGTAAAGTCTATTCAGGGGTGCTGGAGAGGAGAGTCCGCCGAGAAGTCGAATCTCGGATTCAGGAGGAGCAGTGTGGTTTTCGTCCCGGCCGTGGAACAGTGGACCAGCTCTACACCCTCGGCAGGGTCCTCGAGGGTGCATGGGAGTTCGCCCGATCAGTCTACATGTGTTTTGTGGATCTGGAGAAGGCGTTCGACCGTGTGCCTCGGGGAGTCCTGTGGGGGGTGCTCCGGGAGTACGGGGTACCGAGCCCCTTGGTAAGGGCTGTTCGGTCCCTGTACGACCGGTGTCAGAGTTTGGTCCGCATTGCTGGCAGTAAGTCGAATTCGTTCCCAGTGAGGGTTGGACTCCGCCAAGCCTGCCCTTTGTCACCGATTTTGTTCATAATTTTTATGGACAGAATTTCTAGGCGCAGCCGAAGCGTTGAGGGGGTCCGGTTTGGTGACCTCAGCATTGAATCTCTGCTTTTTGCAGATGATTTTGTGCTGTTGGCTTCATCAAGCCGTGACCTCCAACTCTCACTGGAGCGGTTCGCAGCTGAGTGTGAAGCGGTTGGGATGAAGATCAGCACCTCCGAGACCATGGTCCTCAGTCGGAAAAGGGTGGAGTGCCCTCTCCGGGTCGGGGATGAGATCCTGCCCCAAGTGGAGGAGTTCAAGTATCTTGGGGTCTTGTTCACAAGTGACGGTAGGAGGGAGCGGGAGATCGACAGGTGAATCGGTGCGGCGTCTGCAGTAATGCGGACTCTGCACCGGTCCATAGTGGTGAAGAAGGAGCAGAGCCGAAAGGCAAAGCTCTCGATTTACCAGTCGATCTACGTTCCTACCCTCACCAATGGTCACGAGCTTTGGGTCGTGACCGAAAGAACAAGATCCCGGATACAAGCGGCCGAAATGAGTTTCCTCCGCAGGGTGTCTGGGCTCTCCCTTAGAAATAGGGTGAGAAGCTCGGTCATCCGGGAGGGACTCGGCGTCGAGCCGCTACTCCTCCGCGTAGAGAGGAGCCAGCTGAGGTGGCTCGGGCATCTGGTTCGGATGCCTCCCGAACACCTCCCTGGAGAGGTGTTCCGGGCATGTCCCACCGGCGGGAGGCCCCGGGGACGACCCAGGACACGCTGGAGAGACTATGTCTCTCGGCTGGCCTGGGAACGCCTTGGGATCCCGCCGGAGGAGCTGGTTGAAGTGGCTGGGGAGAGGGAAGTCTGGGCTTCCCTGTTAAAGCTGCTGCCCCGCGACCCGACCCCGGAACAAGCGGAGGATAATGGATGGATGGATATTGGTTTTGATTTAAAAAAAAAAAATTTTTTTAATTACCTAATTCTGAATGGTTCCTTGAATGCATATGTGAAACTCGTGGGGTTAGTACCTTTAGCATGGTTAAGAACCAACGATTTATACAATGTTTATCACCTCCATCTTAAATACTTTTGTGGCATCAATAATTTTAGATGTCCAATCATTTGGCTCTTTAAGACTTTGACACCAGCAACGTTTTAACACTCAGTTAAATTAATGTAAATTAGTGTATCATTATTAGATGTCCCAGCCATTTGAACCATCCCATACTGAACTGCTTTCGCTGTCAGTGGCAGCTAATGAGTTATGGTCCATAGTACACTTTTTAGACACGAGTTAAACAGTGGCAGCTAATGAGTTATGGTCCGTAGTACACTTTTTAGACACGAGTTAAACATTTGGCATACCCGATTTTGTCTTTCTAGTTAAGTCTCCTGTGTTAGTACCCCACCATACTATTAGTACGCATGTGTGAGAGTGAAGGAAATCAAAATGTTTATGAGTCTGTAGCGACTCCTTGTTGCCATTGAGTACAATTGTAACATAACAATCGACTATGTTGACAAAATAGGCCCGAGAGCGAGCAACAGAGCAATATTTTTCTATGAAAGCAGAAGTTGAAATCAGAAAAGTAGTTACACGTCTCACACCTGCAGAGATACATTTATACAGTGCTGGCCAAAAGTATTGACACCCCAGCATTTCTGTCAGATAATGCTCAATTTCTCCCAGAAAATGATTTCAATTACAAATGCTTTGGTAGTAATATCTACATTTATTTTGCTTGCAATGAAAAAACACGAGAGAATGAAAAATAAAATCATTATCATTTTTCACAAAACTCCCAAAATGGGCTGGAATAAAGTGTTGGCACCCTCAGCCTAATACTTGGTAGCACAACCTTTAGACAAAATAACTGTGAACAACCGCTTCCGGTATCCATCATTTAGTTTCTTACAATGCTCTGCTGAAATTTTAGACCATTCTTCTTTGGCCAACTGCTCCAGGTCTCTAGGATTTGAAGGGTGCCTTCTACAAACTGCCATTTTTGGATCTCTCCATAGGTGTTCTATGTGATTCAGGTCTGGACTCATTGCTGGCCACTTTAGAAGTCTCCAGTGCTTTCTCTCAAACCATTTTCTAGTGCTTTTTGAAGCGTGTTTTGGGTCATTGTACTGCCGGAAGACCCATGACCTCTGAAAGAGACCCAGCTTTCTCACACTGGGCCCTACATTATGCTGCAAAATTTGTTGGTGGTCTTCAGACTTCATAATGCCATGCACACGGTCAAGCAGTCCAGTGCCAGAGGAAGCAAAGCAACCGTGGGGACGTTTTTATTTGAAGGCCTCGTTTTTTTTCTTGTAAACTCTATGTTGATGCCTTTTCCCATAAAGCTCTACTTTTGTCTCATCTGACCAGAGAACAATCTTCCAAAACGTTTTTGGCTTTCTTAGGTACAGTGGGGCAAATAAGTATTTCGTCAGCCACTAATTGTGGAAGTTCTCCCACTTGAAAATATTAGAGAGGCCTGTAATTGTCAACATGGGTAAACCTCAACCACGAGAGACAGAATGTGGGAAAAAAAACAACAAAAAAAACACATTGTTTGATTTTTAAAGAATTCATTTGCAAATCATGGTGGAAAATAAGTATTTGGTCAATACCAAAAGTTAATCTCAATACTTTGTTATGTACCCTTTGTTGGCAATAACGGAGGCCAAACGTTTTCTGTAACTCTTCAAAAGCTTTTCACACACTGTTGGTATTTTGGCCCATTCCTCCATGCAGATCTAATCTAGAAGAGTGATGTTTTGGGGCTGTCGTTGGGCAACATGAACGTTCAACTCCCTCCTCACCCCGTGGCGTCAAAATGATAACAAGAACGGGGAGTAAAAATCCCAGAACCACACGGGGGGACCTAGTGAATGACCTACAGAGAGCTCGGACCACAGTAACAAAGGCTACTATCAGTATCAATGCGCCACCAGGGACTCAAATCCTGCACTGCCAGACGTGTCCCCCTGCTGAGGACTGGGAGAATGTGTTATGGTCAGATGAAACCAAAATACCAAAACTTTTTGGTAGAAACACAGGTTCTCTTGTTTGGAGGAAAAGAATACTGAATTGCACCATACCCACTGTGAAGCATGGGGGTGGCAACATCATGCTTTAGGGCTGTTTTTCTGCAAAGGGACCAGGACGACTGATCAGTGTAAAGGAAAGAATGAATGGGGCCATGCATCGAGAGATTTGGAGTGAAAATCTCCTTCCATCAGCAAGGGCATTGAAGATGAGAGAGACATGGCTGGGTCTTTCAGCATGACAATGATCCCAAACACACAGCCAGGGCAACAAAGGAGTGGCTTCGTAAGAAGGTCCTGGAGAGGCCTAGCCAGTCTCCAGGTCTCAACCCCATAGAAAATCTGCGGAGGGAGTTGAAAGTCCGTGTTGCCCAACGACAGCCCCAAAACATCGCTGCTCTAGAGGAGATCTGCATGAAGGAATGGGCCAAAATACCAGCAACAGTGTGTGAAAAGCTTGTGAAGAGTTACAGAAAATGTTTGGCCTCAGTTATTGCCAACAAAGGGTACATAACAAAGTATTGAGATTAACTTTTGGTATTGACCAAATACTAATTTTCCACCATGATTTGTAAATAAATTCTTTAAAAAGTCAAACAATGTGATTTTCTGTTTTTTTTCCCCACATTCTGTCTCTCGTGGTTGAAGTTTAACAATGTTGAACATTACAGGCCTCTCTAATATTTTCAAGTGGGAGAACTTGCACAATTAGTGGTTGACTAAATACTTATTTGACCCACTGTAAGTTTCGGCAAAATCCAGCCTGTTTTTTTATGTCTCTGGGTCAGAAGTGGGGTCTTCCTAGGTATCCTACCGTAGAGTCCCTTTCCATTCAGACGCCGACGGATTGTACGGGTTGACACTTGTACCGTCGGACTGCAGGACAGCTTGAACTTTTTGGGATGTTAGTCGAGGTTCTTTATCCACCATCCGCACAATCTTTCATTGAAATTCCACGTCAGTTTTCTTTTCCGTCCACATCTAGGGAGGTTAGCCACAGTGCCATGGGCTTTACACTCCTTGATGACACTGCGCACGGTAGACACAGGAACATTCAGGTCAATGGAGATGGACTTGTAGCCTTGAGATTGCCCATGCTTCCTCACAATTTCTGCTTCTCAAGTCCTTAGACAGTTCTTTGGTCTTCTTTGTTTTCTCCATGCTCAATATGTACACACAAGAACACAGGACAGAGGTTGAGTCAACTTTAATCCATTTCAACTGGCTGCAAGAGTGATTTAGTTATTTCTGCCACCTTTTATGTGCCACAGGTAAGTAACAGGTGGTGAATTACACAAATTACGAAGCATCACATGATTTTTCAAAGGGTGCCCAAACCTTTTGTCTGGCCCATTTTTGGAGTTTTGTGTAAAATTATTTAATTTTTTTCCCCATTCTCTTTTGTGTTTTTTCATTGCAAGCAAAGTCAATGAAGATATTACCACCAAAGCATTATAGATGCACGATAATGTCGGTTACCGATAATTATCAGCCGATAATGGCAATTATGACGTCACACAGATAATAGATTTTTTAAAAATTCAACCGATAATGCAATCCGATAATTATATACTTCATTTAGCCTCCAAATGTGCATAACCGAAGCAGTTTTGTCCAATTCAGCACCGCCGTCTCCTCAACCCCTCCCCTCTCTGACACTCCCTGAGGGAGGACGGGTTGAGGAGGCGGAGTTACACAACAGAAGCAGTTGGAGATCATGGCGGCTCTGTCACTAGCGTGGATGGATTTATCTGTGTGTGAAAAAAAAACAATGCTCTCGCCATCTGCAAAACATGCACTGTAGAAGTTCCACGAGGTGGAAAGCATCCTCCTTCAGCCCAAAGATGGTGGTAAACCCCATCTAAGGCTAAACACAGGCAAAAGACCGTTAGTCGACAAGTTAGTCTTCCGACGGAGCCTGTCAGTCTGGCAGGCTGCCGCCACCTCGCCCTAGGCAGGGCTGGCAGGCGGGCCGAGCCTGGTTCCCCGGCAGCGGGACCCCTGGCGAACACCCCGGTTTCTCAAGCGTTCCCCACGGCATGCGGGACGGGAGGCGTGCGCCTCCGTCTGGAGCAGAGCCATACACCAAATACGCCGCAGCTAACCGGCTGGGGATGGCGGATATCCAGTACGAACTTAGCAGCTGCCGCCACTCCGGTTCAACTCATCAAGCACCACAGCCAGACCGAGGCCTGGCGCGGGTGATAATTTGGCGGCCAGACGGACTGAAGGGCACAGGGCACACGTTTTTGTTTTTACCAAAATGACCCAAGAGCCAAAGCCCCAGATAAAAAAAATTATCCCGTATATTCGACCACCATTCTTAGTGAAAAACATACTGTATTTAAAGGCATTTTTGTGTAACTTAGGTATTTACTCTGTAAGTAATTGTTGCCAAAAGTTCACCATTACACAATGTCAGACAATCTGTCATTATTTAGATGTTGGAATTTACTACTTGTTCACATTTGATGTTGAAAAAAAGCAATAAAATATATTTTTGCACAGTAATATTTTCTCTTGTGTATACTTTAAAGTTTTACATGTTTTAACAGAATTATCGGCTTGACATTATCAGTTATCGGTTGAAAAATGTATTATCGTGCATCACTACTTATTACCTGAGTATTCATTTCACAAAATACTTTTTTACTTGTACTTGAGTCCATTTTTTGGATGACTACTTTTCCTTTAGTTGTAATATTTTGAAGTAACAGTACTCTTACTTGAGGAAAATATTTGGCTACTCTACCCACCTCTATATATAATATATTTTACTCCTTGACTGCCATTGACAATGGTAGATGTCCAATTCATTTGAGAAATATGCCTACGAATGCTCACCTTTCAGTGCCATTGACGTCTAGCACCGCCAATAAGTTGTCAAATACAGTTCAGTTGTGTTCAACTTTACACAAGATTTGCATTTAATGTTACAACAATTTCTTTTCTAAAATTGTCATTTTTATTTGACATGAAATTGAATCCTACTTGTGTTCTGTACACTGCAGATGCTGACATCTGACCCTGACATTTGCACAGTGGTCCTGGATAGCTGTGATGCAAGAAATCAAGTAAGCAAACATTGATGATTTTGCCTTCAATGCAAAGTGAATTTTCAATATCTTTTTTTTTTCAAACTTTGCCCTCTTGCCTCAAAGTATCACTTTAACCGTTTTCAAGTTCACAAAATTCCTTTTCTGACCTACAGCATTACACCACAATTTAATCTCATCTGATTCATATTACAAACATAACCTGCAAGTTTGATACTAATCGTTCATTCTTGAGATATCTTCAACATAAACGGACAAAAGAACGGAATAAAAAAAAAAACTCCTGCCATAAAGTGATTCGAATAGTGTGTACAAGGATGCATAGTGGGAATTTTTGGTTTGCATTTAAAAGCGGATTTTCCTTTTAACAGTAATGTTTCATCTAGACTTGTCCAATAATATTGGATGAGAACAACATGTGTTTCAATTTAATTGTAAATGTGAGCATCATGTGTGCACTTGTTTGGAAATAATATAAAAATCTACAGCTTTAGAAGATTGTCTAGTCATAGCTCAGGACAGCAGCTATACTTGTTGCAACGATTAAATGTCTCTAAACTATGATGCCTGGGATTTGTTAACTGAGGTAAAGAGCCTTATCACTCATGGTCACTCATGAGAAATAACGAATTTGAAACTCATCACATATAACTACTGCATCACCAGAAAGAAATTGTCACTATGAAAAGTAATAAAACGATATTTGAAAATTTGAAATCTGTGCAAAATCTCAGCAAAATGCACCTTCTCTGTCATAGTGACGGAAATCAATCAGCAGGTAGTTCTGGTGGGTGGTAATGCATGAGGAAATGGAGGCCCATGATTATTTATACAAGCATTAGTGATTGCTGCAGTTGTTTTTGAATCCTCTCGTCATATTTTTGTCCATTAGGTTTGTTGTGCTGTTACAGTCCTCTGCAGGGTTTTAGCTTCTAATTTCTTTTAATAATTTGGACTATATTAGTATAAACCAGGTAGGTAAAGCTATTTTATTGAGAAGAATCCAGTATGTACATGCAGTTTTCTCACTTCCCAGTCCTTATTTTTGTCATTGGCCTTTATGATGGACGGGGCTAGATTGCTTCATTTATGAATTCTTATTGGGCTACCAATTTTCAATTATTGACAAAAAATATATATAATCATCTTTTGATTAGCTTATTCAGTTCAGATTTGTCTATACATTTATTATAGTAGTGACAAAAAGGGAGTTGGATTTTTTTTCTTCTAATCCTCACAGGTGATTACAGATTACTTGAGTTCTCGCTGTCTTTAATTAAGTACACAAACTACACTAGAGTTACTTGATGTTCGTGCTGCATCCCAACAAATTGCTCTTATTTTAAAACCAAACAAAATACTAAGCCTTTCTGTGGAGTACATAACGCCTAAACTTTAAAAAAGACTAACTGTCAAAGCCAATTCACTGGATGCCTATCACTTTCAATGGCATTCCTAGCCTACATGGCTAAAAACACACACAAAAAACGGATTCGTGCATTAAGACCTGCGGTTTGAACCTAGCCTAAATTTTTCAGAAGTAATGGAATCACACTTTCTCTCTCACTCCCAACTTGGTACTCGGCTGCAAACGGGTGTTGTGGCTTGATTACAATAGCCATCTGCCTGGCAACCTGCCCTGCTGATAAGAAATGTGTGTCGCAGGCTATGACACAAATCTTCATTGACAGAAATGTTGAAATTTAATATTTATTCAACACATTTTTACAGCATTGGAAACCATTAAGAATGTTTGTGTCATTTTTGTCCTCACACAGAAACCATATCAAAACAAAAAATATATTTCCCTCACCCATCTTTGTCCATTTTCAAACATTTTTGAAAATGCTCCAGGGAGCCACTAGGGCAGCGCTAAAGAGCCACATGCGGCTTTCAAAACACG
The DNA here is from genome assembly GCF_030265065.1 of Corythoichthys intestinalis. Classification (NCBI taxonomy): domain Eukaryota; kingdom Metazoa; phylum Chordata; class Actinopteri; order Syngnathiformes; family Syngnathidae; genus Corythoichthys; species Corythoichthys intestinalis. The sequence continues at coordinate 15,992,113 of NC_080410.1, forward strand.
TGTTGCCGACCCCTGAGGCCTATGGTCAACGGACCGGTTTCCCTTATTAAACGTTAAACCTCATCATTTTAACAATAAACTTACTACAGCGAACATTGCACGCCATCTCCCTTCAAACCACTACATTCACTGCTCACATTAATTATTCTGATATGATACTAACAGTTTTAGTCGATAAATAGCTAATAACTATGAAATATGAGTATGAACAATGGGGGGGGGGTAACGGGACACAAAAACACATATAACACAACACCTAGCATTGTGAGAAATGTTCATGTCTATATGAAGCGCCTTTAATTAACTTTACAAGGCACACAAACATCATCATCGAAAGAGCCATCATATGAACAAGGAGTAGGAGCCTACATATGAATAAGGAAACGCAGAACCGGAAATAAACGCTTGAACAGTTTCCAAAATACAAGTGCCGCTGTAAATAGAAAGTAAATGAATTAAACGGCTAAACTATTACATGATGAAGATTTCTTAAATGAAAGAATGCATATGGCGGAAAACACAGACAAGGCTGAAAAAGCAGTTTCTGCTCTTGCACTCCTCTTCAAAATAAACTGCTGTATTTAAAGCCAAAAGAACTGTTGTGTTTGATAGAACAATTTAGCAGATTCATGGCGCATTAAGCCCCCGAACTATTTTTAATTTTTCCGTTTTACCCTGGAAACACCCGTGTAGACGTTGCACAACCACTTTTGTTTCAACCTAGCCTTAAAAAGAAGGTAATCGTATTTATTATCCGAAATGTCTGTCATTTTTAGCTTAGAATCGTTAATTGATGTCTAATATTGCCTTAAAAAAAAACATTTTATTAAACGAAACAAAAAAAAAAAAAGGTATTCACTCGCATATTTTAAACTTTTAAACAAATTACGTCATGATGAAAAAATTAGCGTCTGTAAAAATCTCACGGATATCTACCTCATAACTATCGCTTAATTGTATTTTTTTTTTTGTTACTGTCGCATTTTCCCCGTTATTTTAGATGATAAATAATTAACCCAAACAAAGAAAAATTGAAAACGTTAAAAAGAGTAAATGTATGAAAAAGAAACTCTCGACCACTCCTTGATGTCTGCGATTTCTGCATCGCGAACCTTGTTATATTACCATGTTTCGTCCATAAAATCCCCCAAAAATCCGGCTGTGGCCAGTCACAGCTGTGTCTTGACACTTGGTGATAGATGCTACATGGAGTTTTTGGCTCAAAAAGAGGTAAGTATGCGATAATATCTCGTTAAAATCATGGAATCTAATTATGCTTGTGCGTCTCACCTCCAGTTATGGTTTTGCTGTTTATATATATATTTTTTTCTTTTTTTTAATGCCTTCCCGTTCAAAACTTTTCTTCCCCCAGAAATTTGAGATTTTAAGCTTTCCAATGATGTATCACAAAAGCATATAGGACAATTTTGAAATTTGGCCAAATTGGGGGTCTCAGCACGGAACTTCAAGTCACCTGAGTGTTTTCTGCCATATACATTATACAACTACGTCAAATATTCAAGTTTTAAAAAATCTTTGCACAATAATAAAGTCAACCCAAGGTGAGTGGCACTTTTAACTGATCCAATCCAGTCAAATACCTTCTCCTCGTGTTGTTGCGTGCAGACACTGTGGTCTGCAGGGTGTCATTGCAACGGTAGGGGCACCAATTATAATAGACAATCACTCACGTGTACCTCATGTGCATGCGCCCCTAGCAATTTGCCGCCCCTGGCGACCATTCAACCCGCCCGTGCCAGGAACCGCCATTAAGCACTGTATATTTTTAATATTACATCCAGAATACAGCCCCCCCCAACTAATTAGTATTTTTGTTAAAAGCACACTTGTTTGACACAAAATAAAATTGATATTCAGCTACTGGAAATTTTCAGCACTTGAATTAAATGCACAAAGACATTGCCATAGTATGACAAAAGTTTTATTTTTTAGAAAAGCAAGGCTATAACTATACAGTACATAAGCAAGTTCCAAAAGAAGAATATAAAAAAGAAAAACAGCAGTTGTCACTAAGTTTGTTGTTGCCCCAAATCTAACCTTCACAAAAACCCAATAATTGGTACTTAATATTTGAAGTTACTAAACAAGTCTTCACCAACACCAAAACATTACCAATGTAAGAAGTTAAAATAATGCGTCCCTTATAATCAGGGCCGGAGTGGGACTCATTTTCAGCCCGGGACTTTCGTGCCACAGACCGGCCTACTTTATATCATGACCTACCATATTGAAATATTGTAATAATAATCGTGCTGTCAAGCGATTAAATTTTTTAATCGGGGTTAATCGCATGCTGTAAATTGTAAACTTGTGATTAGTGGAATTTTTTATTTTTTTTATATACATATATTTTTATTTTTAAATACACATATTAGCAAAGGAGTTGACCAATGTGCTTACCTTACATCAAATGTAAGCCTCATTAGAAACAAAGGTTTTATTTTACACTTGTAAAGACGAATTTAACATGAATTTTTCCCCAAATAACTTCTAAAAAGGGAGGCACGGAGGAAGTGTGGTTAGCATGACTGTTCTGAGATCAAGGACTCAAGCACAGGTTCTACGTGGAGTTACCGTTTTATTTTGGTGGTACTATCAATAAATTTATCTTATATATTAGACTGACTTTTTATAGGCTCGGGAACCATTTGCAGGTGTTTTGAATTACACCTGTGGCAAGTGTATGTACAAAACTGAAGCTTTTCACGGTATTCTTTTTTTTTTTTTTTTAAGTTTCTGGTTATAAGATAAAAAAACTTCAGAATCAGAAAAGTTAAGAGGAACTGCTTGAGACAAGCCATTACATGCAAATTGACATACACAATTTTGTTGGTTTAATCTTTTATGTTAAATTAGCCAAAATAAAACAAAATTTACTTGATATTCAAATTTTTGGGTTAGTACTGTATATACGAGGGGCATTCGAAAAGTAATGCAATCAAGTGCATTGCTCGTCCAGGATTTTACCAATCTTGTTTATATTTGCTATTGTTATATGTGTTTTCTTATTTTCAGATTTTTAAAGCTTAAACTAGGTTCCAAAATGGCTGCTCCTCTTAAAGCTCGTCAAAAAGTTAAAGGCCCAAAAGTCAGCTGGCAAAACTATGGCCACCGTTTTTTGGGATTCTCAAGGTGTAATCCTTGCAGATTTTTTGCCGAATTGAAACCATTAATCCTGAGGTATACATTGACACTCTTAGGAAGCTCAAAGCAAGAATTCGATGTGTTCGGCCCAACTTGGACATGGCAAATGTCCAGCATGACAATGCACGTCCTCACACAAGCATCAGGACCATGGAGGTCATCACTTCATTTGGATGGACTGTCATACCACATCCACCATATTCTCCTGATTTGGCACCGTCAGACCACCACTTCTTTGGTCCAATGAAAGAAGGGACTCCGGGGCAACTGATATGGCAATGACGACGAAGTGAAAACTGTCAAGAATTGGCTTAGAGATCAACCGGCTGAGTTCTACAACACTGATATACATGCCCTCGTTCATAGGTGGACTAGCTCTTGGTGGAGACTGTGGAGAAGTAAAAATGTAATCCTCACACTTGTACCTTTCTTTTGATGTATAATACATGTTGCTATTATAATTTGTTTGTACATAATAAAGTTGGGTGCATTACTTTTTGAATACCCCTAGTACTTTATCATTGGTTATCAGTGGTTTCATTTTATTTGACATAAAATTCCCCCAAAAATTGAAATATGAAAGATAAAATGATTGAACTCACCAAAACGACTGTCTCCCAAAGCACTTATATAGTTCGAACATCCAACACGCCGGTAGGTTCATCGCTGTACTTTCATCCAAACATGCTCGAAAACAACCATAATGGGTCGCACCAATAACCCAGACGTGTTCATGCTTGTCACACTTCTTCAACGTGCCTCATTTTGGCCATTAAAACCAAAAATTAACTTTTGACAAGGATCAAGTCAACAGGATGATACAGTACGGGATGCTGGATGGGCCATAATTTATCGCGCAAAGGGGGGGTTGCGTTAATGCCGTTATTAACGAGTTTATCTGAAAGCTTCATTGAAAATGTATATTAAACCGGCCCAAACGTCAAGCCGGCCCACTGCGAAGTGTCCCGGTCCTCCCAATTGGCCACTCCGGGACTGATTATAATACTTACCTGTTGTGCTCATTTCACATTTTCCATACACTGCATTTAACCGGAATTCATGGTTTAAAGCAAATAATTCAGCATGTACTGTAAATGTATTGGTGTCATTAGCTTAAGAGAAAAAAACGTGGTAATGATGGTCTGATGATGAGCCATGGCTGAAATGGGAATCCTCCACCTAGTAGGAATAGCGAGAAGCCCCTGTCTTGATTTGTTTCAGGAGGACAATGGTGCAAACCAGGGCAATCATCTGTCATGAACAGATCACAAAGTAGAAGGAGAAATGATGCAAGGGTGAATTAAGCAATGAAAGTCCCAAGTGGAGGGGTAAAAAAAGAGAATTTGATGTATAAAGCATGAATAATAAAATTTGACCTTGTGTTTATAGAAGATATTAAAACGCCTGAGACACAATTAAAAAAATCTTAAGCATTATTATGTGAATTAAAATATTTTGAGACGATTTGACTACAGTGGGGTAAATAAGTATTTAGTCAACCACTAATTGTGCAAGTTCTCCCACTTGAAAATATTAGAGAGGCCTGTAATTGTTAACATGGGTAAGTCTAAACCATGAGAGACAGAATATGGGGAAAAAAACAGAAAATAACTGTTAGATTTTTAAAGAATTTATTTGCAAATCATGGTGGAAAATAAGTTTTTGGTCAATACCAAAAGTTCATCTCAATACTTTGTTATGTAACCTTTGTTGGCAATAACGGAGGCCAACTTCACAAGCTTTTCACACACAGTTGCTGGTATTTTGGCTCATTCCTCCATGCAGATCTCTAGAGCAGTGATGTTTTGGGGCTGTCATTGGGCAACACAGACTTTCAACTCCCTCCACAGATTTTCTATGGGGTTGAGATCTGGAGACTGGCTAGGCCACTCCAGGACCTTGAAATGCTTCTTACGAAGCCACTCCTTTGTTGCCCTGGCTGTGCGTTTGGGATCATTGTCATGCTGAAAGACCCAGCCATGTCTCATCTTGAATGCCCTTGCTGATCGAAGGATATTTTCACTCAGAATCTCTCGATACATGGCCCCATTCCTTCTTTCCTTTTCACAGATCAGTCGTTCTGGTCCCTTCGCAGAAAAACAGCCCCAAAGCAGGATGTGTCCACCCTCATGCTTCACAGTGGGTATGGTGTTCTCGGATGCAATTCAGTATTCTTTCTCCTCCAAACACGAGAACCTGTGTTTCTACCAAAAAGTTCTATTTTGGTTTCATCTGACCATAACACATTATCCCAGTCCTCTTCTGGATCATCCAAATGCTCTCTAGCGAACCGCATGTACGGGCTTCAGCAGGGGGGACACGTCTAGCAGTGCAGGATTTGAGTCCCTGGCGGCGCCTTGTGTTACTGTGGTTCCAGCTCTCTGTAGGTCATTCACTAGGTCCCCCCGTGTGGTTCTGGGATTTTTGCTCCCCGTTCTTGTTATCATTTTGATGCCACGGGGTGAGATCTTGCATGGGGCCCAGATTGAGGGAGATTATCAGTGGTCTTGTATGTCTTCCATTTTCTAATAATTACTCCCACAGTTGATTTATTTACACCAAGCGTTTTACCTATTGCAGATTCAGTCTTCCCAGCCTGGTGCAGGTCTACAATTTTCTCTGGTGTCTTTCGACAGGTCTTTGGTCTTGGTCATCGTGGAGTTTGGAGTTTGACTCACTAACCTTGTGGACAGGTGTCTTTTATACCGATAATGAGTTAAAACAGGTGCCATTACTACAGGTAACGAGTGGAGCCTCGTTAGACCTAGTTAGAAGAAGTTAGACCTCTTGGACAGCCATAAATCTGGCTTCTTTGTCGGTGACCAAATACTTATTTTCCACCATGATTTGCAAATAAATTCTTTAAAAATCAAGCAATGTGATTTTCTGTTTTTTTTTTCCCCACATTCTGTCTCTCATGGTTGAGGTGTACCCATGTTGACAATTACAGGCCTCTAATTTTTTCAAGTAGGAGAACTTGCACAATTGGTGGTTGACTAAATACTTATTTGCCCCACTATATATACAACATTTTAGCAAAGCGCAGATGACGAGAAATTAAGTCTTTTAATCTGCCGTTTAGCTCCGTCTATCATTATAGCGCTCTACTGCCTCCAGCTGGTTGATGACATCGGCAGAGTAACGATTTCAGTAGATTTAGAATTCAGCCCATTGCGTGGGACGATTCAGAACGAGGAAAATGCGACAGAGAGCATCAAAATGTCATCATTGTTTTAATCACTCTACTCCAAATTTTTACAGGCTATTCTTTTAATCTATGTATTTTTTTCCCAATTGCTGAATAAATCTAATGGTCGTAACAAATAACAGTCTAGTTCTAAAGGTAATATGAAATAACAAAAATGCATATATTCAGTACGACAGGGCATAATAGTCAAAACTTTCGACTTCTTAAACCTCCCAAACGGTATTTTATGCAATCAAGTCTCATTTTTGTAGCGCGGGTTTCAAAAAAATTGAATAAATATATCGATTGCTTCCACACACATCCATGCGGTCCATTTCATCCAGGGGCATAAAATACCGCGTGTAATAAGAAATAAACATGCTTTTTTTGTGTCCCAGGCACTTTAAGCCTTGACCAGGAACAAAAAGAGGTTAACCACTTTATAGGGATCTCATTCTCTCATTTATAGTTATCACTCTCATAGCTTTTAAACTGTCCAAATAAGAAAGCATCAAGTTGTAAACTAACAAACTTGAAGACAATGTTGCAGTGACTTTTCCAACTATATTAAGAAATAATTTTGAACAAAGTGTTATGTTAGCAACATTCTTATTTCCTGTACATTACGGTGGAGGGAAGACAGCAATTTAGGAGTCTTACACATTCCGTGCAATTGACGATGATAGACATCCAAATATAAAGCTTTTTGATCTGTTAATTTTAATGCGAATGACCAGTACAAGTCTAATTAGGGTTGGGCATCATTTGAAATTGAACGATTCTGGTTCAGATTCCGGTTCCATGTTTCGATTCCGGTTCCGAACGATTCTCGATTCCGATTCTTTTAAGAGGCAGCGTCAAAAAAATGGCAGGGTCAAAAATTCTGTGGTTTAAAAATTTATTAATTTATATTAATGTCTTCTCGATTTTTTTTTTTTTATTATATGAATTTAAAAAGTATTATTATGGACTCGAATGTGATAAAGTTTACTTCCACAGGAGTGCACTTCACAAAGATGTTTTTTTTTTTTTTTTTTTTTTTTTTTAAAGCTCACAGAGAAAACATATTCTTTTGCCATACATGTACCTTAGCTGGGAGCTACAACGAAGCATTAGAATAAATTCTTCTATTGATGATAATTTGTGTAGATGAGGTAAAATAATGTTTCCTTATTTGTAAATCAGATACTGTTGTGTTTACAGGCACATGCAATGTTTATGTCGTGACAATACCAGTTAGGCCATTGAGTAGCGCTGTAGGAGTGTGTACGTACACTCACCGGCCACTTTATTAGGTACACCATGCTAGTAACGGGTTGGACCCCCTTTTGCCTTCAGAACTGCCTCAATTCTTCGTGGCATAGATTCAACAAGGTGCTGGAAGAATTCCTCAGAGAGTTTGGTCCATATTGACATGATGGCATCACACAGTTGGTGCAGATTTGTCAGCTGCACATCCATGATGCGAATCTCCCATTCCACCACATCCCAAAGATGCTTTATTGGATTGCGATCTGGTGACTGCGGAGGCCATTTGAGTACAGTGAACTCATTCGCATGTTCAAGAAACCAGTCTGAGATGATTCCAGCTTTATGAGACGGCGCATTATCCTGCTGAAAGTAGCCATCAGAAGTTGGGTACATTGTGGTCATAAAGGGATGGATATGGTCAGCCACAATACTCAGGTAGGCCGTGGCGTTCCAACCATGCTCAATTGGTACCAAGGGGCCCAAAGAGTGCCAAGAAAATATTCCCCACACCATTACACCACCACCACCAGTCTGAACCGTTGTTACAAGACAGGATGGATCCATGCTTTCATGTTGTTGACGCCAAATTCTGACCCGACCATCCGAATGTCGCAGCAGAAATCGAGACTCATCAGACCAGGCAACGTTTTTCCAATCTTCTATTGTCCAATTTCGATGAGCTTGTGCAAATTGTAGCCTCAGTTTGCTGTTCTTAGCTGATAGGAGTGGCACCCGGCGTGGTCTTCTGCTGCTGTAGCCCATCTGCCTCAAAGTTCGACGTACTGTGCGTTCAGAGATGCTCTTCTGCCTACCTTGGTTGTAACGGGTGGTTATTTGAGTCACTGTTGCCTTTCTATCAGCTTGAACCAGTCTGGCCATTCTCCTCTGACCTCTGGCATCATCAACAAGGCATTTCCGCCCACAGAACTGCCGCTCACTGGATATTTTTTTCTTTTTCGGACTTTTTTCTCTCTGTAATCCCTAGAGATGGTTGTGCGTGAAAATCCCAGTAGATCAGCAGTTTCTGAAATACTCAGGCCAGTCCTTCTGGCACCAACAACCATGCCACGTTCAAAGTCACTCAAGTCACCTTTATTCCCCATACTGATGCTCGGTTTGAACTGCAGGGATTGTCTTAAACCATGTCTACATGCCTAAATGCACTGAGTTGCCGCCATGTGATTGGCTTATTAGAAATTAAGTGTTAACGAGCAGTTGGAGAGGTGTACCTAATAAAGTGGCCGGTAAGTGTATAATGCGGAGAAGAAGTGATGAGAGCGTCTGGCTAGGATGCTTTGTGATGTGATGCTATGTTTTCACTGCTACGAGTTCGTTAAAAAAGTAATCGAATACTACATATGGCTGCTTCTTTCTAAATAAGCAACACAACAGATTCCAAAACAAAAATCCTTTTAATACTGTGGATTTTAATGGAGGCGTATACTGCTTTAAGATGGCGGCTGTTTACTGACGCCAGGAGTCTGTCATTTCGCATCTAGGTCTATTTACATGTGATATCAACCTTAGCCCGACGTATTAATGCGATTTATTCTCATACTATTCCATCCATCCATCATCTACTGCTTAATCCGGGGTCTGGTCGCTTGGAAAGCAGAAGACAGACATAATGTATTGTTTTACTTACCTGGTTCTTACAGTGCAGCGTGTCAACTACGTAGCACTCAGCTAGCTTTGCACTTGGCACTTAGGCTATATTCCATGAAGCCGGTCGTGCATAATTGGTCGTGCAGCCACCTTTGCATGATTTAGTTGTGTTGCAAATGTTGCACTGAGCTGACTGGTCTTTTTTTTTTTTTTTTGGTAAAGTTAAGCCAAAGTTTTGACCACAAGTTAAGCCAAACGTTTGACCACCGTCGCACCGTGTTCATGGTTGTAATCAAGTTGCAGTGCAAAAACGAACGCTTATTGGGGCTTCTTTTTCGTGGTTTTCGGCAGCATTTCTTTTCCGCTCGCCGGTCAAGACATCGAAACATAGAATCGAAATTTTAAAATTCGAACGGTTCCGGGAGAACTGGAGTGTTAGAACCGGGTCCCATCGATGGTCAATGCTCGATGCCCAACCCTACGTCTAATCTATTTGTAGTAGAGGGCTTGCAGCGAATGACCGAATTTTAAGGATAATAGACGTCCAAATATTTGGCTTTTATCCTTCTGTGAATTTAAATGAGTTTTAAGATTAGTAGATGTCCAATCCATTTGAATACACCCCTCTTCAAATGGATTGGACGTCTAGTGCCATCAATGGCAGCCGGTGAGTTAAGAACAGCTCCACTGTATTAAGAAAAAAAAGTTGTGATGGAAAATAAAGGCGAGTTATTGCCGAAAGCTCAATTTTAAGTACACAGAACTTAACATTTTAAATAAGCAGAACTTAGAAAATGTAGTACTTAAGTAGATCTAATGGAAAGTTCAAAGTGTTAACTAGATCAGTTACATTTTACATATTTTTACTAGTGAGCCAATGTGTTTACACACGTGACACTGACAGGGTAGCACAATTTAGTTGTATTTATGACGATGCCAATTCAAAAAACATGGTGACTGGAGACTTTGAGTTCTGTTCAGTAGGCTACTAAAAGAGGCAGTGAAATTGCCTATCCAGTCAAAAATGAACAAAAAAACTTATCTATGGAGGGCATAGTCAGTTCTTTGGAACGGATGTAAGGACGGCCTTTTATGTGGGAGACAGGTTTTGATATTAGCCATTGCCTCTGTATGGAGTCATACAGATGGCCTCTCAACCCTTTCAAACAATGTCTTCTCTGTGCATATTTATTTTCTTTTAAAATTGTATTCCTTCTCTTTGAGGCGTAGTAGCCGAGTGTTGAACTGAGGAGTTCGCCTTACTAGGTTATCGCCTGGCTAATGACACTGGTGTGCCTTGTTTTGTCATGGTGATTGCTTTGTTGCACATGCCAAACAATTGTCCAGAACAGTTAAGTACATTTTTTTTTTTTTTATAACAATTGTCCAGACCAGTGAAGTACAGTTGTATTATTAAAGTAATTTTAACCTACTAGGCCTGGACTACTGGGATGTTGACTGCAGTGAGAGGAGTAAAAATAACTGGTTCTTGATCAGGCTCGGAGACAAGTTCAAGCTGCGACACGTTAGACAGTGAAGGAGCAGTGTTGGTCAAGATGATGTAATGAGAAGATGAGCTGAAAACATTAAGCTTGTGAATGAGGATCATGCTGCATATCAGCGCAATGATCTTTGTGAGACGATGGGAAGGGTGACAAAGAATGGCAAGAAAGTGATTGAAATGTATGAAGGAGAAGAGGGGGGGACAGAGTTTCAAGTGGTTAGAACATTAAACATGAACAAGTACCACCAAGACTGTTGTCTCTTAAGTTTTTCCATAATCAACTAGTGTTGTTTTTAGTTTCATTATATTTTGCATACAATCTACACAAAAAGTAATCAAATAGAAATAATTCATTTATACATTTGGCTTACATCTGATCTATGTTTTTTCCCCTATCTAATCTGTCTTTACAATAGATTGAATCTTTTTAATGAGACAAAATACATTTTTAAAAAACGAAAGAAATTTGGGTGGGAGGAGCACTAAAACGCAACAAATATTGCTTTACTCTTAATAAGAGGTTAGCTAATTAAATCAGAGAATTTATCTTCACTTTCTATTGCTTGATGTTGAACTGTCCAACACTTTGCTTACCAAAGACATTCCAATTCCAATAAAGGTGGCCATCACCATCGGTGCATTGTTGTTGAAGAAATCAGTGATGACTCCGGGACATGTCTGGAAGAAGACAGCAGACACTGAGCACGCTTGGACATATGCAACCATAACGCCTTAAATCTGAGTAGGTCAATCTTACAGGCATTAATAACGTCTCCAAGACCCCTTGTGGCGCAGGGCAAGTCTCTTTAACAATTTCCAACAATGCTATCCCAGTCACACCACAGCAATGAAGCTGCACGTTGGAAGAAGATGGTGTGTTAAAGAAGATCTCTCCACTGTCAACTGAGAAAGTTTGAGCAACTGATTCCAAATACAGTGGTAGCTTAAGATACATAAGGTTTGGTACATGAAAAATTCATCAGCGCAAAGTTTTCTTTTTTGCTTCATATTACGAAAAATGATTCATTTTACAAAATCCGTACTGTGATAAATCTCAGTCATAGCAATGCAATAATGTACTCTGCTGTCTCTTATTCTTCTAATTAGCAAAAGAGGCATGAAAATCATGCTCAAACGTTTGATGGACAGTTTCGTTTTCATGGACGGTTTCGTTTTCAATCTACCAGTCGTGCAATATAGGGTCAGGGGTTAAATATGTTCCGGTAGGGCTGTCCCAAACGACTAATTTACTAATTTAGCAATGAAATTTTTGTTGACGTTTATTAATTCACAAAAACATTTTGGAACACTTAAATTCTTTAAGTACAAATAAACATGTAAATAACAATAATCACACATGAACACTGAGGTCAAATGCTGATAGTAGGCCAGAACGATATTGGAAAAAAACTATCATTGCGATTTTTGGTGAGTTTCCGAAATCATATTGCGATATTAAAACGAGAATATTTTCACCAAATAACTTGAATAGCTCCGTTCGGGATAGCTGCACTGTTGACAAAGAAAAACAGTTTGGTCGTGCGGCCTAGCAGGAGGGAGAGTGAGACACTGTGGTGCTGTACAAGCATTAAGCAGAAAAACATGAATGTGTGTTGTTTTTAAATAAAAACTCGATCCTTTTCACCGATTCCGATGCTCTGAAAAATGGCGCCATCGGCCCTAATTTTTATAACTCAGTTTAATCCAGGATCTGCACACTTGCTGCGTTTGAAGTAAAACAAAAGTTTAAATGATGAAAAAAAGAAAAAAAATTGCACGTCCTGCGATTTGACTGTTGCGAATGCGCACATTGCGATGGTGATGTTCAAATGATATATTGTGTAGGCTTAGCTGATAGCATTTACTAGTGCAAAAGAATGGAATGTAAACAGATTCAGAACACTGACTTCACCTTTCCAACATTATTCAAAACAATTCTTATTAAAAAATGTCCAGCATTATTATTATAGTATACTACTATATATAATAGTATTATAATAATTTTAATATTAATTGCCAATCATATTTTTTAAAAAGGCTGTCATTTTAAAGTTAATTCTTAGTGTAAAATCTGAATTCTGTAGTATTACATATAGTATTTACATATTATAGTATTAATTCTGAAGTATTTGGGATTAACTCCAGAGATCGTTATTTATATGACAAACGTGCTTTTATTTTGAAATGTTCACAGGAAGTACGTTTGCTAAACCGCTAACAACTTTACACTCAGCAAAAAGCACTTTTTGTCATGTGGTGTCACAAATAGATTTTTTTTTCTTTCATTTTTTCATTTGCAAATGCTCTTAACCAGCGATTTTTCATGTTTGAAGTGTCACCTTTTAACCGCAAGTTTGCGTTTTGGAAAAGACTGCCAATGTTTTATAGCAGGCTAAAGTAAGTTGTCTTTTTTCCCTATTAGTCTCAGTGTAGCAATGCTAATGTTTACAGTGTTTAAGATAGATGTGTTTCCTTATTTTGTATGTGTCAACTAAAATTCTATGGCGTGCTGTTGCCCAATAAACGTCTGGCCACAACTGGAGTCTCATATGTCATCTACACGCACGCACAAATGTATGCACGCACGCGGTGATAAAATGCAGCCGTGAAAATGACCGCCCTCATTTTTATTTACCTTGTGATAAATGGACTCATTGCATATCGCGACAGGCTTAGCAAATTCAATAAAACGTGTCGTTAGTTAGATGGACTTACGACCCCCCCCCCGCCCAAAAAAAATTCTCGGATCTACACAATTCACGTAGGTCACCCTTTTTTACTTCAAAACGGCGAATTTTGCCGAAAGGTGAGTGATTTTCATGCCCGTAGAGTACACTTGTACGTATATAACATCTCGTGGACCCAAGGGTAATTATATTGCACGCTGGGTAATAGAGTTGTAACTCCTATCACCACAACTAAGTTTGACAATAAATTTAAACAAAATATAAACAACAAAATCTGCAACACAACGCTCATGTACATGAAACAAAAGAATATAACTTACAAGGCGCAAACAGCAAGATGTGAGTTCTTTTGCGTATCTGAATCATGCTCATAAATGAAATGTTGGCTCTTAACACAAATCAAGATTTTTTTATTGTACAACCCCAAGCAAAAAATTATAGAATCACCAGTCTCGGACGAGCACTTGCTCTGACATTTTATCATGTATAACAAACTCTGATAAAAAGCTTGAAAATATAATGAATTAGTTCAAAAGTACAACTCTTTAGCATTCAGAAACACTAAAAGAAATGAATCAAAAACATTGTGGTGGACAGTAAATGTTCATTTAAAAATATAGAGCAAGTGCAGGGAAATATACATTGAATCACTCCATTCTGAGGGAAAAAATATGGAATCATGAAAAACAAAGAAATAATCAAAACACATCTCTAGTATTTGGTAGCACCACCTCTGGCTGTTATGACAGCTTGCAGTCTCTGAGGCATGGACTTGATGAGTATTCTTCATCCATTTGGTGCCAACTCTCTTTGATTGCAGTTGCCAGCTCATCTTTGCAGGTCGGAGCCTTGCTGTGGACCTTTTTTTTTTTTTCAATTTCCACCACAGGTTATCAATAGGGTTGAAATCTGGGCTATTTGAAGGCCATGACATTGAGTGGATGAGTCTTTCTCCAACAAATGCTTTAACAGTTTTAGTTCTGGCATGATGCATTGTCATCTTTGAAAATGACAAACATATTTTCAATTGAAGGGATAAGAAAGCTGTCTAAAATTTCAATGTAAACTTGTGCATTTATTGAAGATTTAACCACAGCCATCTCCCCAGTGGCTATTCCATCAAGGACTGAGGGAATTTTGATGTCTTCATCAGGCTTCTTTGTAAATCTCCCAGGAACAGCACCAAACAAATGTTCCAGCATCATTACCTTGTCCAATGCAGATTCTTGACTCTTGACACCTTGTCCAATGCAGATTCTGACTCTTGACAAGGTGAGGATTCTGAAACTTTTGTTTGGTGCTGTTCCAGTGAGATTTACAAAGATGACTGCCTGAAGAAGACATCAAAATTCCCTCAGTCCTTGATGATATGGAGCTGGATGTCAGGCAAAAGCACTGACTGGGGAGATGGCTGTGGTTAAATCTTCAATAAATGCACACGTTTACATTTAAATTTTAGACGGCTTTCTTATCCCTTCAATTGAATATATGTTAGTCATTTTCCAAGAAGATCAATGCATCATGCCACAGAGCTAAAACTGTTAAAGCATTTCTTGGAGAAAGACTCATCCAGTCAATTTCATGGCCTGCAAATAACCCAGATCTCAACCCTATTGATAACCTGTGGTGGAAATTGAAAAAAAATAAAATAAAATAGTCCACAGCAAGGCTCCGACCTGTAAGGAGGATCTGGCAACTGCAATCAAAGAGAGTTGGCACCAAATTGTGAAGAATACTCAACAGGTCCATGCCTCAGAGACTGCAAGCTATCATAAAAGCCAGAGGTAGTGCTACTTAATACTAGAGATGTGTTTTGATTGTTATTTCTTTGTTTGTTTCTCATGACTCCATGTTTTTTTTCCTCAGAATGGAGTGATTCCATATTTATTTCCCTGCACTTGCTCCATAAAATTAACATTTCCTGACCACTACAATGTTTTTGATTCATTTCTTTTAGTGTTTCTGAATGCTAAAGAGTTGCACTTTTGAACTAATCATTTTTTCAAGCTTTTTATCGGAGTTTGTTCTACATGATAAAATGTCTTGAGTGAGTGGTCGTCTGAGACGGGTTTTCCATACTTTTTGCTAAGGATTGTAATGAAGATTTACGAAACATTTTTTCCCCTTCTAATAGAATTTGAAAAATTTAAAAATTAATAAATTCGCCAGTCGCTAGGTCCATTATAGAAAGATGGGGCACTCGTAAGTCAAGGTACCACTGTGATGAAATTATACAGTATAATAACTTATACAGTATAATAACAATTAACTGAAACGGATCAAAAAAAATGACAAATATCAAGCATTATTTTAAAGACTTCTCACCATTTGATGGATGAAAACTAGTGTAACACCAATGCCAACATCTTTACGGGCAACAAACAGAGTGTAGATGCTATTGTAGAACTCCGCAACCTTCTTTCCAACCTTCAAATGACATGGAGAGCATTGGGCTTGTAAACTTTTACTGCAGTACCCATTTATTTGCGGGTTTCACTTACCTCTTCCCTTGAGGAATAAGCAAGCACTCCAACAGTAATTTCCGCAGCCGCCAGGATGAACAAGAGCACAGCGAACTAAAAGAGCAAGTCGAGCGTTATCGTTGCCTGTTGATGATGGCATTTATCCTCCAGAATTTTGGCTTCCAATGTATTCTACTTAATATAATCAGAATATACAGTGGTATGAAAAAGGATCTAAACCTTTTGGAATTTCTCACATTTCTGCATGAAATCATCAAATGTGATCTGATCTTTGTCAAAATCACACAGATGAAAAATCGGTCTGCTTTACCTAAAACCACCCAAACATTTAGAGGTTTTCAGATTTCAATGAGGATAGAATGCAAACAAAGACAGAAAGGGGAAAATAAGTGAATTATCACATTTAATATTTTGTGCCCCCCCCCCCCCTTTGGCAGCAATAACTTCAACCACCTGCACCTGTCGCTGCAGATCAGTCTGGCACATCGATAAGGACTAATCTTGGCCCATTCTTCTCTACAAAACTGCTGTAGTTCAGTCAGATTCCTGAGATGTCTGGCATGAATCACTGGCTTTAGGTCAGGTCGTGGGGTGGGTGGTGCGTCCCCTCTTGCCATCCCTGAAGGCCGGTTGATGGGTGCGTGGGTGGCCTGGGGGACCACCCTGGATCCCACCCCGGGCTGGCTGGGTGGGGGCCGGGGCCCTGGGTTGGCGCCCGCGTGGCGTCTCTGCGTGGCTGTTGCGCGCCTGGTGGGGCTCGCATGCGGCGGGATGTGATAGGGCGCGCTCCGGTGGGGGGGTGCCGGGATTGGCGAGGGGGCGGGGTAGGGTCGGTCGCCAATGGGCTTACACTCACAAAGGATTCACACGATTCGCTGCTTTGTCATAATAAATGAGGTATGTTAAATGATCGCAATGGGAGTATGTCAGACTCTCAATGTGAAACATTAAAACTGTTCAGACTATCCGGGCACTTGGACTTCCATTCTCTGTGTCAAACAGTTGAACAGGACAGATTTAAAAAATAAATTAATTAATTAAAGCAGACACTGTTTTTACATCTATGTGATTTTGACAAATATCAGACCACATTTGATGGTGATTTTATGCAGAAATATGAGAAATTCCAAAAGGTACAGACTTTTTTTAAATACTACTGTAGCTCAGTAGCGTAGAATAAGATCATATCATACTTCACACATAATCTCAAACTTGCTGGGAGGATGCATGTTGGCCAGGGGAGGAACATTTTTGTATTTTCTAAGCATTTGATCAAAAAATGGCCTCATTTTTTATTCAAATATGCTTTGATATGTCTAGGCGACGCCATCGCCGCAGCAACCAATCGTTCACTATGCAGACATGCTGGTAAGGTTGCTTTCAACTCCATCAAACACTGACTAACACTGAAAATAGATTTTAATAATAGTATGATTTTTTTTTCTTTCAATACGGTGTGTGTTGGCCAGAGGAAGAGTACTATGCATGTGGATTATTTAAAACTTGTTGGACGAAGAACGTTCTGTGATTGCGTAAAAACGGTGAAATATGCAGCAGATAAAGATTCCTTTCAAGTGGACACATTCATTTCCTGATTACGTCTTGTGCAAGATTTATTTCTCTTGAGATGAATACAACACTTCCCCACACAATCGTTCATTTGTGCAGCTGTTCCACCCTTTGCTCTGCAACAAAGGGATTGTAGCCTTGAAAACATGATAACCTTTCGCTAGATGAAACTCGCCCAAAATTATGGAGTTTACAAAGTTATGAGCATTTTTTTCACACTCCTAGTACACCAAATGTTACTATTTTTGATTGGCTATCGCAAGAGTGCTTTCGGTTTTCATGTTACCACAACAAGTGTTCACATATTCATTCCTGCGATGTTACCATAGTGACCATGCTGTCATTACTATCCTTTGTATATTTTGAATTGTATTGAATTCTGACAAATAATGTGCCAAAATAGGATTGGGCAATTGATGATGAGTTTCATGGATTAACTCAAAAATTCAAAAGAGGTGCACTATCGACGAATTATAACGATTGGCTTTGAAAAGTGATTAACTCGTCTACAAAAGCAGTCAGAGTTGCCGCTTAAGCAATTCTTTTCTATTTGACGTTTAAGACCCTATTAGCCACTATTTTCCCAAAAATGTGACGGCAACTTAATTTCCACTCCGAAATTGGGATCATAAACATTTTCAAATTTACAAAGTCAATCTGAGAAACATAGCATCTAGTTTTATGTTGCAAAAATTTACTGACGTTGGAAACTTGCAACTCAATCAATGTGCTTTCTACCTTCCCTTTTAAAGGCTTCACGACTACACCTAGCATTATACTGTATGTCTCCTTTGTTTACATGGCCTGAAGAATAAAGCATCTTACCGCATGGAGAGCGCATTTCTTCTCGTAGCAGACTGCATGCTCTCCAACCGAAACTACGAACAACATTACTACTCCAAGCACGATCAGTACAATCACACCTTGAACAAAAAAAAAATGAATGTGAATGAAACAAACTACGACAGCACCATATGTCAGGTCACGCCAAACTTACCGATTACAAATGTTGTGGAGTCAAAGGCGTTCATTTCGAAAATTGGTCTGGTGTTCTCACTGAACCTCAGCCACAGGCCCAGACCCAACATGGCGATGCCCAGGATCTGCAAATGATGAATGGATAATTTTTTAATGAAAAAAAAAAAAAATGACATTCACCAATGTCTGTCATTGATCGTTCAATCGCTGCTAGACCCGTCAAATTGGATTGGACGTCCGTCACTGTCAATGGCAGTGAGACATTATCTTGAACAGTGGATTGTAATTTGGGCTGGTTTTGCGGTCTGATTGGCTAGACTCATTCCTCTCCTATAAATCTTACAGAAGACCAGACTGACTTGCAAGGATTGACAATCGCAGTGAATGGGTTGAAGTGTTTTCAAACAAAAATACATTCTGGTCAGTAGCCCAGTAACACTCTAAAGATTTTTCAATTTTATAGCATTTAACCCTTTAACACCTAAGCCTATTTTGGCCGAATTTGCATGCATTTGATGTTGCCTTTATATTTCAAAGAAAAAAATGTTTACAATGGCCAAATTGGGTCCCTTTTTTCAGGACACCTTGAATTTCATGTCTAAACTGTTGTTTTCTTCACTGACCAATTATAATCCACATTTTGGACCCAAAAAGACAAAAAAATCCCAAAATCTTTTTTCAAAATTTGGAATGTTGACGTCCCATTGACAACCAAACATGCTCGACCAACCGTTTTGAAGCTTGATAATATTTATTCAACTTGTTAGGATAAACATTCAATAGAAAAAAACAAGATTGAATAGTTTTATGTTTGACATAAAAACTGAAAAGATTATAGTGAAGAAAAAATATATTTAACATCAAAGTATTTTCAAAAATATTGACAAGTAGTTCAATTCAAATTTTTCAGGCATGCGACCCAATAAAGTTTTTTTTTTTTTTTTTTTTTTGTGCGCACTCAATAAAGCTTCTTCTTGAACAGGTCACGGAGCTGCGTCATACACAACGTCACACAGCCTACTCTTTCGCCGTTTGCGCTCTACTGTCACTTCTACTCGCCGAGACGCCGATTCATCAGAGGAAAACAACGACAAATACGACTCATCTTCTTCCTTGAGTTAATGAAATAATGCATTAGCTTGTGCTAAATGTAGTTTTAGATTCATTCTGCACGTTTCAAAGTCGCTTGCTCAAACCAACTGGTGTTGTGCATTTTTCGGCATGACACCAGCCGCTGCTTGCTTCGCATGCCTCCCTTTCAATATTTGGCGCCTCGCTCGGAAATTTATTAAAAATGATCACATTCGGTTTGTCCTTCCTGACATCACAACGACTCTTGGGATAAGTAGTCTTTTGTGCTGCTTTCGCTTTTGAAAAAGGACAAGAAATGATGGAAATATGGAGATGGATACATGGCCCATGCAGCATTTTAATGCATATTTATAAGTGCAATAAAACTATAAAACTCAAATGACATTATCTCCTGTTTTTCTTGGCCGATTGACTTCAAATAAAAACTGGTGTGGACATCAATTTCCGCACTTTCAAACGAGACCAACCAGCAGCACGTGGGTGATGTAATTACAGCGTGACGAAGCTTCAAAGATGATATGCATAAACGCGTCGCTGCCGACACGTTCGGTATTAAAGGGTTAACCCTTAAAAGATGTAGGACGCGCCGGTGTGTCCTCAGCGCATGTCGTCTTTGAAGCCTCTTCACGTTGCAATTACGTCACCCACGTGGTGCTGGTTGGTCTTGTTTGAAAGTGCGGAAGTTGTAACTTGCCATCCCTGGAGGCCGGTTGATGGGTGCGAGGGTGGCCCGGGTGGACCACCCTGGATCCCGGGGGGGTGACGATGGCTCCTTTGCTGGGCTGTGGGAGGAGGGATGGGCTGCGCTGAACACCCCCCCCCTCTCCTTCCCCAGGCTGGCAGGGTGGGGGCCGGGGCCCTAGGTTGGCGCCCGCGTGGCGTCTCTGGTCGTCTGCGTGGCTGTCGCGCGCCTGGTGGGGCTCGCATGCGGCGGGATGTTATAGGGTGCGCTTGGGTGGGGGGTCCCGGTGCCAGGATTGGTGATGGGGCAGGATAAGGTCGGTCGCCAACGGGCTTACATTCACAAAACTTTTTGCAAAGGGGGCCAGATTTGGTGTGGTAAAAATGTGGGGGGCCGACCTTGGCTGACGTCCTTCACGTAGAACAATATCTTTAAGCAAATTTTAGCAAGCCATTCCGTGTGTCACATTTGCTTTATTTTTTTATTAATAATTTCAACAATCTCGCAACTAGCCTTTGTGGCGTTCTCTTTCGACTCTCGGGCTCTTGTGAAATACTGCTGCTGTGAAATTAAACTACCTTCAAGTTGCTTCAATTTCTCGCTGCGTATCTTCCCTGTAGTCTTGTCGTACACGTCAGCGTGTCTTGTCGTTGGCCGTTGCAGTCAACTTTTTTTTTTTGTTTTTTTGTTCATTGCCTCCATTTTAGAAAATTGGAAGTAAAGGATCACACAGGGTAATGTTGCTTAAGAGTGCTGCTGCCTTTTAGTGGGTAATGAGGAGCAGCATTTAGTGTGTAAGCTCCTTCATATATTGATAGCAGTACTGCTGACCAATTTATTAAGTCTTTGTGCGGGCCAGACGTTATTGATTTTATGACAGAGGCTGGGGGCTGGATTTGACCACGGGCCGCATTTGGCCCCGCGGACCAGACTTTGGACATGTCTGCTTTCCCCCTTTCAAGCACTTAGCTTATAGACACCCCCACCCCCGTCCCCCTCTTTCCCTGGTCAACAGGGCCCCCACATGGTGTCAACCGGAAATACATCTAGCTGAAGATGGCACCAACATATTAGTAGTTAGTCTAGACGTTCAATGTATTTCTTATTGTAATTTGTTTCTTTTCTTTCTTCTCTTGTTTCTTTTCTTCTGCCCCCCATGACCCCTTCCTGTTTGCTGCTTTGTCATAATAAACGAGGTATGTTGAATCATCACAATGGGAGTATGTCAGACTCTCAATGTGAAACATTAAAACTGTTCAGACTATCCGGGCACTTAGACTTCCATTCTCTGTGTCAAACAGCTAACAGGACAGGTTTAAAAAACAAACAAATATGAAAGTGTGGAAGTTGAGGTTTACTCTCGTTTTTACTTGAAGTCAATCGACCAAGTAAAACGTGAGATAATAATTTCATTTAAGTTTTATAGTCTTCTGAAATAAACATTAAAACGCTGCATGGATCATTTGATTATGTCCATATTTTCATCATTTCTTGTCCTTTTTCAAATCCGAAAGTACCGCATATCCAAGGAGCCCTTCTGATGTCACAATGAAGGCACACAATGCGAAAATTATATCACGACGGCCCCGAGCGAGGATCTAGCCAACGAGAGGGAGGGAGGCGAGTCGCAAGGTAGCAAGCCGTGGCCGTTTTGATTGAGCGATCGACTTTGTGTTTACTTTGTGATTGTGAATGAATCGAAAACTAAGTTTAGCGCAAGCATTTGCTCTTTTTTATCAACTCGAGGAAAGGGATGGACCAAATTTGTCATCGTTTTCTTTGGATGAGCCGTGAGTGAAGAATGTGACGGATTTGAACACGTGAGCGACGCCATCAACGAGCAGAGGTAAGACAATTTACTTTACTCAGCCAGGCATTTATAGTTTGTGTTCTTTCTATATGAAGATTAGGGATGTAGCAAATATTTAGTTAGGGTTTGTTTTTTTAAAGAGATTTTCATTATTATTATTTATATCTGCATATATTGTTATTTTCATCAACACTTACAAATTTTTTTTAAGTGCAGTGATACAGCGCAATATACACCCACTGCCCCACTGGAAAGAGAAGGGGTCAGCATAGAAGAAGGATGAGATGTCAGCGCAGGTGAGGCTGGAGAATTCAGCACGGCAGAAGTCTATCCCCACCGGCCCAGACCACATATTTTATTTTTTCCCCCTTACAATCAGTCTCCTCAATTTGTGTATATAAATGTGTGTTCAAGAAGCTTGATTGTGTGTACAATGTTTTCTTTCGGTGAAGGGTGCAAGACCTAAACTCACAAAGAGATGTCCTCCAAACCCTTTTTGTGTTAGATGTTATAGATTTTTTCACCGTTTTTTCACTGTTTTGCACTTTACTCCACCCAGAGCATGTATAAAGGCCAAAAACGCCTATGCCTTTCTAGTCCTTCTCAAAAAATTAGAATATTGTGATAATGTTCATTATTTTCTGTAATCTACTGATAAACATAAGACTTTCATATATTTTAGTTTCATTACACACAACTGAAGTACTTCAGGCCTTTTATTGTTTTAATATTGATGATTTTGGCATAAAAAGTCATGTAAAAAAAAAAAAAAATCTCAAAAAATTAGCATATTTCATTCAACCAATACAAAAAAGTGTTTTTTGATACAAAAAAGTCAACCTTCAATTAATTATATCAGCTATGCACTCAATACTTGGTCGGGAATCCTTTTGCAGAAATGACTGCTTCAATGCAGCGTGGCATGGTGGCAATCAGCCTGTGGTACTGCTGAGGTGTTACGGAGGCCCAGGATGCTTCGCTAGCGGCCTTAAGCTCATCCACAGTGTAGGGTCTGATGTCTCTCAACTTCCTCTTCACAATATCCCACAGATTCTCTATGGGGTTCAGGTTAGGACTGTTGGCAGGCCAATTGAGCACAGTAATGCCATGGTCAGTAAACCCATAAAGCTTTTCAGCAGATGGAAGCATGAAGTGCTCCAAAATCTCTTGATAGCTAGCTGCATTGATGCTGCCCTTGATAAAACACAGCAGACCAACACCAGCAGCTGGCATGGCACCCCAGACCATCAATGACTGCGGGTACTTGACACTGGACTTCAGGCTTTTTGGCATTTCCTTCTCCCCAGTCTTCCTCCAAACTCTGGCACCTTGATTTTCGAAAGACATGTAAAATTTGCTTTCATCTTAAAGTACTATGGACCACAGAGCAACATTCCAATGCTGCTTCTCTGTAGCCCAGGTCAGGTGCTTCTGCCGCTGTTTCAGGTTCAGAAGTGGCTTTACCTGGGGAATGCGGCACCTGTAGCCCATTTCCAGCACACGCCTGTGCATGGTGGCTCTGGATGTTTCTACTCCAGACTCGTTCCACTGTTTCTGCAGGTCCCCCAAGGTCTGGAATCGGCCCTTCTCCACGATCTTTCTCAGGGTACGGTCACCTCTTCTGGTTGTGCAGCGTTTGCTGCCACACTTTTTTCTTCCCACAGACTTCTCACTTAGGTGCCTTGACACAACACTCTGGGAACAGCCTATTCGCTCAGAAATATCTTTCTGTGTCTTAGCCTCTTGCTTGAGGGTGTCAATGATGGCCTTCTGGACAGCAGTCAGGTTGACAGTCTTGCCGATGATTGCGGTTTCGAGTAATGAACCAGTCTGGGAGTTTTTAAAACCCTCAGGAATCTTCCACAGGGTTTTGAGTTCATTCGTTGATTCAGATGATTAGGTTAGTAGCTTCTTTAGAGTACCTTTTCATGATATGCTAATTTTTTGAGATAGGGATTTTTGGTTTTCTTGACTTTTTTGCCAAAATCATCAATATCAAAACAATTAAAGGCTTGAACTACTTCAGTTGAGTGTAATGAATCTAAAATATATGA
Source organism: Corythoichthys intestinalis (assembly GCF_030265065.1). Lineage (NCBI taxonomy): Eukaryota > Metazoa > Chordata > Actinopteri > Syngnathiformes > Syngnathidae > Corythoichthys > Corythoichthys intestinalis. The sequence goes on from NC_080410.1 coordinate 16,016,180, forward strand.
AAGTCTAATGTTTATCAGTACATTACACAAAATAATTAACTTTATCACAATATGCAAATTTTTTGAGAAGGACCAGTGCCTGCTGTTTATGTTGAACTACCAAATATAAAACTATTGATTCCTTTTTCTTGGTTTGAATGTTCATCCTTACATGTTGAAGAGATATTATCAAGGTTCAATACTTTTCATTGAGCATGTTTGGTTGTCAACAGTTCATCAATATTACAAATTTTGACCAAAAATTGTAGTAATTTGTCTTTTTGATCCCAAAATGTTGATTTATAATTGGTCAGTGAAGAAAACAACAGTTTAGACATGAAGTTCAAGGTGTCCTGAAAAAAATAGGGCCCAAAAAAGGCCATTGTGAACAATTTTTTTTTTTGAAATATAAAGGCAACATCAAAGGCATGCAAAATCAGACAAAATAGGCCCGGACATTAAGGGGTTAACTGTGTGCCCGACATGATGAATAGGGAACGGTTTTCTTTCTTGAAACCCCAATGTTGGCAGCTGGCTATTTGGAGGAGGCAGAACTATGCGCTTTTCCGAAGAAACGAAACTAAACCATGCAGTCAAGCCCGCGCAATAGTTCAGCCCCTTCCTTTTCTAAACTTTCATTCTATCAATTGATTTTTTATTTTTTAATAAAAAATAATGAACGGTGTTCTTTCTTGAAACTGAATGTTAGCAGCTGGCTGGTTGGAGGAGGCAGAACTATGCGCATTTCCGAAGAAACGAAACTAAACCATGCAGTCAAGCCCACGCAATAGTTCAGCCCCTTCCTTTTCTAAACTTTCATTTTATCAATTGATTTTTTTTTTTAAATAAAAAATAATGAACGATTTGTTTCACTAAAGCGGATTCATGTTACGTGTGTTTATCAAAGTCGTGACACGTCAAACTTCACAGGCAGCCAGATATCACAGACGCTGTGTTCCATTGTTAAAACTTACCCCAAAAATTAGGTTGAAGATGTAAAGCAGACATTTGCAAACAACGCCGCATCCGTCCAAAGCCATGATGAGAAAATCGCGAAATTGGCGAGTCTGTAAAATGTTTTAAACCAACAGTAGTGCATCACATGTAACAATACACACGTTTGACATTAGTACGCATGTTACTATTCAGTTCAGAAACGAGCGCTATTACAAAGAGACAATCTTTAGCTTGTACGTTGTGAAATGGACACATTGTCAAAAATTACTGTGCGACATCGCATCAAATTACATTAAAAATCTGTTTTATCCTCTTACCTGTGTGTTAAAATGACGGGACACAAGTCTCTCTGAGTCCAACCCAAAATCCCCTATGAGACTGAGTTTGTATTCTAACGAACGATAGAAACGTTATTCCCCGCCTCTTAAGGGGCGCGTTTAATTATGTTATTGGCTGAGTCACAATGACCGACATACAATTTAACCAATGGACGAAGGTTTACGGGAAACTGCTGCAAAAGGGGAGGATATTCTCAATAGACCCTACCCACCGACGTCACAAAATCACGTGATCGCTGTATTGTTCCGCCCCCTTGTCCGTCATTTTGTGTGTATTATCAATGGTCTCAATTGATCGAGCAATTTATAATGCATTTCATGGAAGACCCGGTGTTCGGCCATTCCTTACTACGCGGCGAAACGTCCTACACAATGCTCAGGGCGCTTGCGCATTCATTCACACGCATGCGCACATCGGTTAGAGGCGGCGATTACTCACTATTTTTGTTTTTATTTAGTTATTTAGAACCTTTTCACAGCCTCAAAGATACTTTTTGCATGTATTACCCTCTCATACTTTTAACCATTGTGTTTTTTTGTGTTAGATTTGAAGCAGTTGACCACATTAGTCACGTAGCGTGTTTAAACCGTCCTTATTTGATATAACTACATTTAAGTATTTTCTGCAGGCATTTTTTTAGTACCTTCTTCCTGTATGCATCTAAACAAAACAAGTTTAGAGCGCACGGTAGTACTTTGGGTGTCAAATTCGACTAATGTAGGACGTTTCGCCGATGTAGGATATTTTGGCAGAACACCAGTGCTTTCGGATGCCGTAAACTCACTTGATGCGTTGCATAAAAGGCGTTATGTGGAAAAGCTTCAGTTTATCCATTCGCCAGATCCATATTTGATGCCTAAATCGATGTTTTTCGACCCGCTGTCTGCGCCGTGTTTGCCAGACATCTGCTGCCCTGATATTTAAAACTATCTTGTCCACACAAAATCAGCCTATTCTCACGAAAGTTTGAAAAACTTTAAGAGCTTGGAGGCTTATAAATACTTCGTTGCTGGTTGGGTGAAACAGGTCCTCGTCCACGAAAATTCGGTAGGAATCTATCTTGTGCTTGGAAAGGTGAGTTACGAAATTTTCAATTCAAAATCTTTTGTTCTTGCTAACATCCACTGTCAAGTCTAATGTATTTCATGTCATTTGTCAATGGAGCTAGGGCTTTTAATGTTTATATGGTTTAGCGATAGCACTCTCACTACATACATACGTGTATGTTGTCGGCGATTAGCCTAGCAATGATCTTAATTGTGGTTGTCAGCCCCAAACCCTCTAAATATATATTAAATGCATCTTACCAGATATAAAATGACTACTACATAATCTGTGGTAATCGTTTGGAGCCCAGTTTTCTCGTCGAATTGCAGCAGCCCATCTCGCTCTCTCCTCTCCGGGTCTCTCGGAATCCGGTAGAACTTCAAGTCTCTCCGTCTATCTTCTCTGTTATTGCAACCGACTGCCACACACGCCTTCACCATTTTGATTATTAATGTTAACGAGCAGAAAAACACACCGTAAATAGGAGGAATGTATGTAGCCGTAACAGGTAAACACGATGTGTTGACGGACAATTGGGCGGCACCAGTCAGGAGGGCGGAGTTGTGACGTCACGTGGGTAGGGTCTATACAAGGAACGACGCAAGAGAGTTATGCTAATTTAAGTGATGAAGAGCAATTTAAAGTGCGTATGACAGGGGAAAAAAGTCTTAAATAGTATTATTATGTGAATTAAAATCATATTTCAAGACGATTCGACTGTATACAACAATTTCGCAAAGCGTAGATGACGAGAGAGAGTCTTTTAATCTGGCGATTAGCCACGCCTACCATTATAGAGCTCTAGCGTCCCCAACAGGTGGAAGACGTCAGCGGAGTCACGATTTCATCTGATTTAGTGCGGCTTGAGAAGGACCAGTCAGCCCATTGAGGGGGAATTATTCACAACGAGGAAAACGCGACGAAGACAGCCCCAAAATGTCATTGTTTCAGTCTCTCTACTCCAATATTTTACAGGGTATTCTTTTTATCCAAGTATTTTTCCCCAATAGCTAAATAAATGGCTTGAGAAGGACCAGTCAGCCCGTTGAGGGGGAATTATTCAGAACGAGGAAAACGCGACAAAGAGAGCAGCAAATGTCATTGTTTCAGTCTCTCTACTCCAATATTTTTTACAGGATATTTTTTTTTATCCAAGTATTTTTCCCCAATTGCTAAATAAATGGCATGGTCATGACAAATAACAGTCTATATGAAATAATAAAAATGCATTTATTCAGCACGACATGGCAAAATTACTCAGTAATGGTCAAAACTTTCGACTTCACCTTTACTGTCGCACCTCCCAAACGATATTTTATGTCACCTAAATCGGGCTTATGTCATTTCCCTTCCCCGGCTTCGGAGAATGTGAACAAACCAAGAGGCGTGACAGCTAGCCGACCTGCCAACCCGAACCGAATGATGTTTCAAAGTCTTCGAAGAGGAAAATCACACAAAACTAGCCTGGATCATTTCACATGACGACTGGGTTGTCGATTGTCTTCGCCGATCGGCAAACCACCCGGCGGAGAGCAAATTAAAGCTCTTCCCCGGAGGAGGGCGGCTGCAGTTGTTGTGCAGCTAACGTGCAGCTAATGTGTATGAGGACAGCTTTTTACATGCCTATCCATGATCAAACGTAAGTTGTCCCTTATTTAAAGAAAGTTTGTTGTGTTTACTTTGTAATCACTGTATTCACGGCTATTTTTACCACAAAGTTTTGATTTCTGATCGGTTGGAAAATATGACAGAACACCGGGCACACCAAGAGGGCAAAAGCCGAGTATAGTGCTCACCCGGCGGGGGGATGTGCGACAAGCCGCCGGTTGTCGGCCGAGGGGACAAAGAGCATGTCAGCCACAAAATGCAAGCCACCTCCGTATTAAAATGATCCCAGTATTTGACATAATACAAAACACGGTTTTCTCACTTCCTCGTAAGTCCCATGGTCCCACAGTAGTAGGGTTTGTTTTGGCCAATATCCACCGGTGAATGAGAACCTTTTGAAACTCCAAAAAGGCGCACACGCCTCTCCCTCATACAGCAAGATTTTACTGCAGCCGTTTGGCTGGCGTGATGCGAAAATAAACGTATTAATCTGCAAAATCAGCTGAATCCTTAGTCCTTCTCATACAACATATACAGCTGTACAGTGAAGAGGACTGCTTCCTCCGTACACGTCACAGCGCCCTCTTTCTCAACTCGAGACTGTTGCCGGAAGTCACTCATTTTCATGGTGCGGGATTCAAAAAACTAAATAAATATAGTAGGGCTGCAGCTATCGAATATTTTAGCAATCGAGTTATCGACTGAAAATTCTATTGATTAATCGAGTAATCGGATAAAACAAATATATTTTTAGGTGAAGAGCAATTATAAATATACATGAGAAAACAAGACATTTCATCTAATCTTGAACCATTTTCAGTCAATCAATGTCTTTATTTTTGATGTATATTGTTGAAAACAGCCAACAATTGCATCTCAGATGTAACTAGAATAATAATTTAAAAAAAAGACTAATTCACTGCTTTCACTCAAAAAACCTTTAGATCTTATTAAACAAACAAAATATATATATACCTAAAAATGCCGTTACGCTTGATAACACACATCACTTAAAAGTTAGGATTTTTTCCCCACGTTTCCATTGAATTTCTATTTGTGTCAAGCCATTTTTAAGTTCTAGTTAAGTTTGAAGTTAGTCTAAACTGTAAGTCCTTATAGGATTTTGAGTTTTTGCAGTGCTCAAAATAAATGTATGATACAGGCTGTATTGGAGCACATTAGGGACCAGTGCTACTTGGTGTTTTATCCAGCAATGACTACTGAGCTAAAATTGATAGTTAGCATTATTTTAATTTTATACCCTCATCACTCCACAACGCTATGTTATGTTAAAGCCTGTATTTAAGACACGTTAGCCACGCATCGACAGTGGTTATAATTAATAGAAACCTCACCCTCCGCAGGGCTAACGTTACGTGAGCTAGTTAATCTTATTTATTAGCCCTTAGCGCTCTTTATTAGCGCTTACCGCTCTACTGCTTTAAGATGGCGGCTGTTTACTAACGCTGGCCAGACGCGGCCGAGTCTGTCAATGCGCATCTAGTTCAACATACAAGTGATCTCTATGAGACTCATTAGACGCTACCTGCTATCAACGTAACATCATGCGGGCTAGTATTTAGCAACGTCGGCGTCGTTTTTAGCGGCTGTCGGCTGATGTAAGTTTTTTTTTTTTTTTTTTTTTGCTTCTTCCTTTACGCGCGTGACATTAGCGCGTTGTCCCGCATTAAAAGTAGACCGAGCAAAACGTGATGCTTAGAGCTGTCAAAGTAAGCGATTACTCGAGGTGAATAAAATTACTCGGATCAGTTTTTAAACCCGAGTTACTCGAGTTGCTCGAGTATTCGTTTCAGCTCTAAAATATAGCGATCGCTTCCACACACATCCAAGCCGTCGATTTCATTCAGGAGCATAAAATACCGCGTGTATTATGAGATAAACATGCTCTTTCATGTCACAGGCACTTTAAATGTTTGTTTCGAATCTGCAATGACAAAATTTATATACAGTGGGGCAAATATGTACTTAGTCAACCACCAATTGTGCAAGTTCTCCTACTTGAAAAGATTAGAGAGGCCTGTAATTGTCAACATGGGTAAACCTCAACCATGAGGGACAGAATCTGGGGGGAAAAAAACAGAAACTCTCATTGTTTCATTTTTAAAGAATTTATTTCCAAATTAGAGTGGAAAATAAGTATTGGTCACCTACAAACAAGCAGGATTTCTGGCTGTTAAAGAGGTCTAACTTCTTCTAACGAGGCTCCACTCGTTACCTGTATTAATGGCACCTGTTTTAATTCATTATCGGTATAAGAGACACCTGTCCACAACCTCAGTCAGTCACACTCCAAACTCCACCATGGCCAAGAACAAAGAGCTGTCAAAGGACACCAGAGACAAAATTGTAGACCTGCACCTGAATCTGAAATAGGTAAAATGCTTGGTGTAAAGAAATCGACTGTGGGAGCAATTATTAGAAAATGGAAGACATAAAAGACCACTGATAATCTCCCCCGATCTGGGGCTCCATGCAAGATCTCACCCCGCGGCTTCAAAATGATAACAAGAACGGTGAGCAAAAATCCCAGAACCACACGGGGGGACCTATTAAATGACCTACAGAGAGCTGGGACCACAGTAACAAAGACTACTATCAGTAACACAATGCGCCGCCAGGGGACTCAAATCCTGCACTGCCAGACGTGTCCCCCTGCTGAAGCCAGTACACGTCCAGGCCCCTCTGCGGTTCGCTAGAGAGCATTTGGATGATCCAGAAGAGGACTGGGAGAATGTGTTATGGTCAGATGAAACCAAACTAGAATTTTTTGGTAGAAACACAGGTTCTCTTGTTTGGAGGAAAAAGAATACTGAATTGCATCCGAAGAACACCATACACACTTTGAAGCATGGGGGTGGAAACATCATGCTTTGGGGCTGTTTTTCTGCAAAGGGACCAGGACGACTGATCTGTGTAAAGGAAAGAATGAATGGGGCCATGTATCGAGAGATTTTGAGTGAAAATCTCCTTCCAACAGCAAGGGCATTGAAGATGAGACGTGGTTGGGTGTGGGGGAGGATTTGCGATAGCTTAGGAAACCTGACTGTAGATCTGGGTGGTTCAAATTTCTATCTCACACAAGCTGGGGCGCCGGCCAGAGCGCTACTCTCATAGACGCACACGGGACTTGCACACTCACTCAGGAAATTTCTCAATGCAATTCACAACTACTGGCGACAACTGAAAGGCGAGTAGCCACGAACTTTCGCTCTTCCTCCTCGCTCTAAATTAACTGGCGCCCATACAGGCAGGCAGAGGAGGACCCAAAATGTGGCGGCCCGGAGTTTGCCTGTTTAGAATACAAATAACACATGAGTCTTTTGTACAGCCGCCCCCAAATGTATAACGTACATTTGCAACAAACAAAAGGCGACACAGTTCAAACCAGTTCAAGGCAAAGGCCCGTCCTCCGCAGGGACAGCTGGCAAAACAACCAGTCGAGCGACCGGCCGGGTGTAGATCTTGTCCTTGATCTGCACGTCTGCTGACCGGATGTGACCATCAGGACTTCGGTGCACTTTGATGAGGCGTCCAATAGGCCATAGGGCTCGTGGAAGTTGGGGGTCCACCAGCATGACGACGACTCCTTCTGCGACGTCTGCGGGAGATGACTGCCACTTCTGCCGGGATTGGAGACCAGGAAGGTACAGGCGGATGAAGCGGGTCCAGAAGTGGTCAGCAAGCACCTGGGCGTGTTTCCATCGACGACGTGTGAGTAGCTCCTCCTTGGGGTAGACTATCTGTGGAAGGGATCCGTCAGGCCGCCCCATCAGGAGACAGTTGGGGGTCACAGGATCAGGATCGCTGACATCGGAAGGGACATAGCCCAGCGGCTTGGAGTTCAGGATTCCTTCTACTTCGATGAGGACAGTACGAAGGACTTCCTCTTGCAGTGGTTGTGCACTAACTGTGGTGTATAGGGCAGTCTTCACTGAGCGGATTTCTCGCTCCCATACACCGCCGAAGTGAGGCGCAGCGGGAGGATTGAAGCGGAAATTAATCTGTTTTGGGGCCAGCAGCGTCTGGAGGTCAGATGACATAGCTGCAAAGCCTTCATACAGTTCTCTTTCGCCGCCTTTAAAGTTGGTTCCTTGATCTGAGTACAGCTCAGCAGGAGTTCCTCTTCGGGCGATGAAACGACGCAAGGCCATAAGAAAGGAGTCTGTGTCCACTGATGTGAGGACGTCTAGGTGCACTGCTCGTGTCGTGAGGCATTTGAACAGGATGCCCCATCTCTTCTCCAGACGCCGCCCCACTTTGACACTAAAGGGTCCAAAGCAGTCGACGCCGGTGGAGTAGAACACTGGCTTGAAGAGGCGAAGCCGGGCTGCTGGTAGATCAGCCATCTTGGGCACAGTCGGTCGGGTTGGCTCTCCAACGTCGGCATTCAACACAGGTTCGTTGGAAGCGGCGGATGGCTTCTCGTCCCTTCAAGATCCAATAGGATCGGCGAATTTCCGCAGAGACACGTTCAGCTCCTGCATGTTCCAATCGGCTATCAAAGTCTTGGATGAGGAGACGAGTGATGGGATGCGATGGATCGAGGACGACCGGGTGCAAGTTGTTGTAGGCTAGATCTTCCGATCTGCGGAGCCGACCACCAACTCTGATCAGGTCTGCTGTTTGATCCAACTCTGGGGACAGGTTCAGGAGACGGCTACAGCGTGGGACAGGTTTGCCTGCTCTGAGTAGGCGGATTTCCTCTGAGAAGCTTTCAAGTTGGGCCCTCTTTAAAAGGAGTATTTCGGCCTGGCGATAGACCTCAGCACCAATACAAGTGTCCTCTTTAGCCGCCCCATGAAGCTTCTGGGCGGTGCTGTGGAGCAACTCCGTCCATGTCTTGTACTGGAGCAAATCTTGGTGTGCTGGTTCAGAGGTTCCGCCGGTCAGACCACAAAACACAGTTTTCCGGAGCTCGGTGGGGTCTGGGGTGTCATTCATAGAGGTGACAGGATCAGTTGGCCATAGCTCCGGTTCTTTGAGCAGGAAGGTGGGACCTTGGCACCAGCGATTGGGGCATACCAGGTCTTGGAGTGCCTTGCCACGGGTGATGTCGTCAGCAGGGTTTTGTGCGGAGTCGACATAGCGCCATATGCATTGGGAGGTCAATTCTTGAATTTCTGCTACACGGGTGCCGACAAAAACCTTGTAGCGACAGGATTCGGATCGTAGCCACGTAAGAACCGTGGTGGAGTCAGTCCACATGAAAGTCTTAGCGATCTCCAATGTGAGTTCTTCACTGAGCAGCTTTGCGATTTGAGCTCCAATCAGCACGCCGCACAACTCCAGTCGAGGCATGGAGTGCAAGCGTCTTGGAGATACCCTGGAACGAGCCATCACAAAGGCCAACTGCGCAGAACCATCCTCTTCTACTACCCTCAGGTATGCTACAGCTCCATAAGCTTGTTCGGAGGCATCACAGAAAATATGCAGCTCTTTGTGTTGCTTGGCACTGGAGGCACTCTTTGGTAGGTAGGGGCGTGGGAAGTGCACTTGTGGAAGGAAGCGGAGCTCTTCTTCCCAATTCTTCCACTTCTGAAGAAGATCAGGAGGTAGCTGGGGGTCATCCCAGCCTCTTGGTTTGTCCCATAAACATCTTACCAGCGTCTTGGCTCTGGTCGTGAAGGGCAGGATGAAGCCCAAAGGATCGTATTGGCTGGCGAGGACTTTGTAGATGTTGCGCATGGTGGGCTCACCATACTGCACTGGCCGTTGTTTGTAGCACAACATGTCGGTGGAGAAGTGCCAGCTGAGGCCGAGAGTTGACTCCGGACTGTCTATTTGGTCTTGTGTGATCCAGAGCTCAGCACTGTCGGACCTGGCATCTTCTGGAAGGTGACTGATGACGCTGGGTTCATTACTGGCCCACTGGCGCAGCACAAATCCAGCTGAGGACAAGAGGGACCTCAGCTTGTCCACTTGATCTCGAGCCGCAGTGATGGAGGAAAAGCTTTGCAGGCAGTTATCAACATAGAAGCATTGTTCAATTGAGGCTCTTACCTCATCTCCAGGTGTACTGTTATCCCTCACGTGGCGTTGCAGTGCATAGGTGGCACAACATGGGCTGCATGTGCTGCCGAAGGGAAGTACTTGCCACTCGTATACCGCCACTGGCTCCTCACTGCGTAAATCACGCCAGACAAAACGCAGGAGAGGCCGGTCTTCTGGGAGGAGAAGGACTTGGTGGAACATTGACTTGATATCTCCACTAACCGCCACTTGGTGTTCTCTGAATCTTAGAAGGACGCCTAGGAGAGAGGCCCCAAGGGTGGGCCCAGTAAGGATGCAATCATTCAGGTTTTGCCCTTGATATTGGAAGGAGCAGTTGAACACAAGGCGGTGTTTCCCATTGTGACTGACGAGGTGATGGGGGATGTACCATGACTCGTCGGTTTGGTCCAAATCTGACTGGTTGACCTTTACGACAGAACCTGCTTGGATTAACTCATCCATCTTTGTCTGGTACACTTTGGCCTTTTCACCATCTTTACGCAGTCTCCTTTCCACTCCCCTTAAGGTAGGCATGACTGCATCCAGCGTGGTGTGAAGACGTGGCATATTTTTCTTGCGCAGCAAGGGGGTGGCATATCTCAGTACACCTTTGACTTCCACGCGGGTTGTTTTTTCTTCCAACAGGTCAAGAGCTGCATGATCTTGCTTTGAGCGTGTCACTGCTTTGGCGCTCTGAAGGGGTATGAGGTCTGTCTGCCATAGTCGTTCTACATGCTTCATTAAGTCACTTGTTTGAGGGGAGACAGTGCTGAACAGGCATTGCTGAGGTTTAGTTGGCAGGCAAATAACATTTGCAGGGCCTTGAAGAGTCCACCCCAACCGGGTGTGAACTGCCGCAGGACCACCAGGAGGTCCCATGCGCACTGGCGCTGTAGGAGTGACAAGGTGTGGGTGGTCACTGCCAATAAGCAACAACGGTTTGACATTCTTGAAAGCCTGAATGGGAATGTCTGACAGGTGCCTGTATTTCCTCTTGAGAACTTCTATGGGATAAGTCTGATTGGCCAAATCAATTGGAGATGCAGTGAAGGCATTGGTGATACGGTATCGAGTGTTTGATCTGGCCTTAGGTGAGATGATGAATGACACACTGCTGCCTTGAAGGGTTTGCACATCCTGTCTGATTGTGCGCAACGGCAGGTTTTCAGGGGTGCCTTGGAGGCCTAATTTCTGAGCAGCAATAGGCAGCAACATTGTTCTCTCTGACCCATCGTCTAGCACTGCATAAGTTTCAAGAGTGCATTTGCCATGATGAAGTGACACAGGAACAACTTTGAGCAGGGTTCTGCCTCCCTCTGCTGGTCGATCGAGGTAGAACACTCTTGTTTGACTCTCACCACTATTCTGGGATGATGTTGCAGGGGTCGTTTGGCTCTTCTCTGTGTTAACATCATGTAAGGCACGTACGTGTCGACCTTGGCACAGTTGGCAGGGTTTCTTGAGGTTGCACTGCGCTGCTTGGTGTGAACGAGCACAGCGCCAGCATCTTTTGTTGGTCTTGATCCACTCGGTGAGCTCTTCTTTTGTTAATTGGCTGACATCTTGACACTGGCTGATGTGGTGTTCACTGCTGTCACAGAAGGCACAACGAGAAGGTGGCTTCGAGATGGTGGAGGTACTATTTGGAATGGAAACTTCTCTAGTTGTATTATTTGAGCCATGAAGTATGGTGATTGGCCGTTTTTGTGGGCGCTTGTCTGGCTTTGGACCATTCTCCTTGTCTTTGTTCCTGGTGGGGCTCATCTGTCCATCCAAATCTTGGCACCATGACTCATATTTCAGCCATTGAGCAAGGTCGTCGAGGGTGCAATGACTGCCGCGTCGAGCAAACATGCATCTCCGAAATTCTGCTCGCTGCTCTGGGGGTAGTTTACTGACTAAGCGAGTGACGTGGGATCCACACCGTAACTCCACTTCTCCATCTGCTCCGAGGGTTTTGAGCATCCCTACCAGTGCCTGGATCTGAAGTGCAAATCTTTCAAACGAAGCAACATCTCCTCTTCTGATGTCAGGAGAGTCCATCACTGCCGCGATCCTCTTCAAGACTAGCTGATGGGGCTGTCCAAACTTCTCATTCAGTGCTGCCATGGTATCTGTAAAAGGATTCTGGGAGTAGAGGTAAGCGTCGGCTATTAACTTAGCTTCCTCTAACTTTAAGTGATCTATGAGGATTTGGTACTTGAACAGTTCCGAGCTGTCAGCAGGTAATAAGTTCTCGAGGGCAATTTTCAGGCGGGTGAACTCACCAGGATCATTTTTATAGAGGTTGGGAAGAGTTGGACGGGGCCCATAATAAGCAGCATTCAGATTAGTGCTTTGAGTCGAAGGCATACCAGGCGTTGACGCTAGTCGTGGAGTGTGGGCAGGTATTTGCTGAGATGGAAGATGAGGAGGTGGATAACGAGGACTTGAAACTGGGTTTGGAGGCACTTGGTCAGGCGCGGAGATGAACTTTGTTATTGGTTCAGCTGCACTTGGTCCAGCAAGCATCTGAAGTGGGTTAGCTTGCTGGGAGTATGTGAGTGGGCGCCCTCTGGTGGTGTTATGGGTAGCATCAGCAAACAACTCAGGCTTCATGGGTTTAAGTCCTCCCATTAATTGGCTGAGGTGTTCAATATTAGGTTGGTTCGTTTCCTCGACAAGACATGGTGGTGGCGGCAGGGGCCAATCTTCAATGTCATCATCATGGGAACTTGGAGGGGGTCCATATGCTCCAAGAGGCTTTGAGTACTCACGTGTAGTTTGGAGCCCCTTTTGGATATCTCTACTCACTGCCTTCAATTCATGGATATCTGCCATCATGCGCTGCTGGAACTGCTGGAGTAGGTGTCGCTCACGTTGGATTTTTTCTAACTCAGCTCTGGAGACTATGACTTGCTGAGTGGCCTGGCTCAAGGTGTGGCGTGGTGCCGGTGGATCACAAAGCCTCTCATGTTCACTGTACGGACGTAGCTGGAAGGTTGGCTGTTCCTCAGGGGCATGCCACAAATGACTTGGGGTGTGGCCTGCACCATGTTGCTGGAGGGCAGCATCCCGACTCAGCTGCGTTCGGGAGGGGGTTGAACATATAGAGGAAAGGGGGGTCATCTCGGCCGTTCCCCTTGTGATCATTTGACGAAATGAATGAGAGCTGAGGCTATCCAAATCCATCTCATAGTCTTCATAACGTCGTGGAGGTTGTCTTTGCCGATGTGAGCGTGCACCACAGGCTTCAAACTCTGGAACATCCATTTAGTCAGCTTGAGTGAAATGTACTATCCGGGCTCGAAGGACCAATTAATGTGGGGGAGGATTTGCGATAGCTTAGGAAACCTGACTGTAGATCTGGGTGGTTCAAATTTCTATCTCACATAAGCTGGGGCGCCGGCCAGAGCGCTACTCTCATAGACGCACACGGGACTTGCACACTCACTCAGGAAATTTCTCAATGCAATTCACAACTACTGGCGACAACTGAAAGGCGAGTAGCCACGAACTTTCGCTCTTCCTCCTCGCTCTAAATTAACTGGCGCCCATACAGGCAGGCAGAGGAGGACCCAAAATGTGGCGGCCCGGAGTTTGCCTGTTTAGAATACAAATAACACATGAGTCTTTTGTACACTGGGTCTTTCAGCATGACAATGAAACACAAAGGAGCGGCTTCGTACGAAGCATTTTAAGGTCCTGGAGTGGCCTAGCCAGTCTCCAGATCTCAACACCATAGAAAATCTGAGGAGGGAGTTAAAAGTCTGTGTTCCCAACGACAGCCCCAAAACATCACTGCTCTAGAGGAGATCTGCTTGGAGATATGGGCCGAAATATCAGCAACAGTGTGTGAAAAGCTTGTGAAGAGTTACAGAAAACGTTTGGCCTCCGTTATTGCCAACAAAGGGTACATAACAAAGTATTGAGATGAACTTTTGGTATTGACCAAATACTTATTTTCCACCATGATTTGCAAATAAATTATTTAAAAATCAAACAATGTGATTTTCTGTTTTTTTCCACATTCTGTCTCTCATGGTTGAGGTTTACCCGTGTTGACAATTACAGGCCTCTCTAATATTTTTCAAGTGTGAGAACTGGCACAATTAGTGGTTGACTGAATACTTATTTGCCACACTGTACATTGGCAGTTGGCTTTTTTTTATGCTTGAAGATTTATACATTTATACGGCCTTTCTTCTCTGTTGTGAGGTCTTTGTCAGAAAATATTTCTTCATTTCAGAGACCACAATAAAGGAGAAACTTCCTCCAATTAGGTGTTTTAATTCCAAGGAAATGCAAAACTGTTCCTGCTAAGAAATCCAGCATATGCTGGTTGCTGTACCAGCAAGACAAGTATCAAAACAAAACAAACCCAGCAAAATTCCGATGAGTTAATTGTGGTTTTGTACTGCTCTTGCAGGTACATTATGTCTGAATTGTATTTCTTTAAATATTTTGCTGCAGCCCGCGTTGCCTGAGATCCACTAGGAGGCGCTCAAACATTATAAAAATCTTGTTCCAGCATTAACTGTATCATAGTTTTGTGTGCGTCTCGAAACTGATGGTTTGTCTTCGCGTGGATTCTTTATGGTTTGTATTCGGATGATTTTTGCCAAAGCCATTATGATTGATTTGTTTAGCTTCGATGTTAGGAGCATACCTCTCCTTAGGTTAGGCGTGTTCTGTACTGTTGTACGCAAAGTTACATGCGCTTCTGCTTTTAATATATATAAAAATCCTATAGTTTTTTTTTTTGCTTACAAATAAATGAATATGTAATAAATTTACCTCTGTAGCGCGTCTAGTCGTCTGTGCGAATTTCGGTTACGTAAAGCGAGTAACCCATGGCATAAGTACGTAATTATTAAAGTGTCGAAACATTACACGGAGAAAGAAATTGTACAAAATAAAATATACATTATGAATCAAATGTGATATTTAACTCTTAACGTTCAAGCTGTTCAAACGGCTATTATTTCATAAATCAACCCACTGGATTCCCTTAACGGCGATAGACTTAATTTTGGAGTGGGAGGATCTGCCATTTTGCTGCCAATGTCCTGTCCAAATGGATTGGACGTCTATCGCCGTCAAACGCACTGACACATGATCACTCAAAAGTCGGCCATTTCATTTGAAATTGTTTTAATGTCTATCACTATCAATAAGTAAACGATTTAAACACTTTTTCTTTTATTTTCTAGCCCTATTTTTCACATTTAAATGTTATTTGGAGTGGGAGAAGAAACATTTACAACATTTACATTTACAAGACACATGATCACTCAGAAGTCGGCCATCTCAGTTGAAATTGATTTAATGTCTATCACTATCAAGAAGTAAATGATTTAAACATGTTTTCTTTTATTTCCTAGCCCTCTATTTCACATTTATATGTTATTTGGAGCGGGAAAAGAAACATTTACAACATTTACATTTACAGTTAACAGACAATACGGTCATCACGAAAAAAGAAAAAGAATTATTTGCCAGCATTAAAATCAAATGATGGAATGGGAGGGAGGATGAAATATTGGCGCAGGAGACGGAAGGAAAACAGATCCCAGATCAGTCATCATAACCAAACTATGCCCTATAATGGATACTGATCTGACCGTGGACCAGCCCACTCAGACTCCCTCCTCACTAGGAGTGAGGCCAAGTGGGATTCAGACCTGAGGAAATCGTGTTGAAGCCACATCCACACTCCAAAGCAGCCCACGGCGTGTTAAGGGACGGACGAAATCAAGTGAAAGCCTGGTAGGAGCGACACAAAGGTTTGCTGAGAAACCGACATTAGACGCGGGAGGCATTCAGACTCGTCTGTCCTTGCATTAGCGGAGGACAATTTGCCACCTTTTCCCGTCCTGCTGTTTATCGAGAGTGCTCTTTTGGAGCCACGTTTATTCACACAGCTAGCGGAATGTATTGCTAGCGAGCTAGCTAAGGTTAGCTAGCTAATTAGCTTGTCAGACGGACAAGAGTCGGACGTGTGGTCTTTCCCTAAATTGGGTCACTTATTTGGCGTCGTTTAACTTGATGGAAAAAACCATCAATTGTGCTGCTTTAGCCATTGTTCTGACATGGGCATTATGTTCTATCTTGTGTAGCGTACGCAAGTAAGACGCAAAATAATTGCCTGAATTGATGAGTTACTAGACTCACTTGGCCATTATTCATCCAAATCCTTCGATTGAGGACAACGCCAAGAGGAGAAGGAAAGAAGAAAAACATTATTTTTGAGTGGAGACTCTCTGCTGTCCAATGTTAATGTCGACCGACGTTGCATCTATAATGCTACCCGTTAGTCGGGGGATAATGGACCGAGAAAGAGACATCGATACATCAGCGGTGCCGCATACAAGCGCGGCCGGGGGTCCGGCGGCTGTCCGGGGAATGAAGCGGGGAGACCCGGAACCCGACGCGCTCGCAGCCGCTGCGCTGACTGACCTGACCGGGGCGGAGTGCAAAAGACCAAGGATAGACGGCACTGGGAGTGTTATCGGCGATATTGGACAGGTAGGAGTCTCAAGTAAACATTAGTTTGTCACCTCTGTATTCCTTTGTTGCCATCGCAGTCGTGTGTATTTTATCACTCGAAAAGTGATGTTCATGTTTTGACAAGCCCTCATTTCTTTAACCAACAACATAGCCGTGTGCGAACGCAGAAACCGTAAATTGTGTCTTGCTTATGAAATGTAGAGCATGAGCGAGCCAGACAAAGGTAACATGATCCAGGCTCCATTTGCTGTGACAGACGGCAGAGATCAGAACCATTCCTCCTGCGTGTCTTGTGGGCAGCATATTGCGAGGCACGCTTGGAATATTTTATTCACATAAGCCACAATTACAGGCTGTTGGCAATTTACAGTGAGTCATCACATCAAGAACTGATGCCTACTCTGCATGTGCTATTAATCGCGCCATGTCGCCCCACCACCTCCAACCTACTCCCCTTGATTGTCGCTAGGTGTTAAAAGGGAGGCAGACAGGGGATTGGGGGAGGGGTCACCACTGTGAAAGACAAAGAACAGAGCCTTTTGGTGCTGGCGAAAGGAGCGAGGCGCTCAGGCGGGCCTCCTTATTCTGGTCTTCCTCCGTTTTCATAACTGCTGAGGCTGCAAAGCATCCGCACACATTCATAATCCCTTAAATTTGTGTGTTTCATTCACTGCATCTCACTGGCACATTCAGCCATATCATTACTACTCCGGTGTGCTTTAATTGGTCCACAATACCAATGATATGATCTCAAATTTTGTTTGCGTCTGCCATATTCTGGCAGCAAAATTTCATTAGCAGCTGCCGCAGGGAACGTGGATGAGATTTGAGGTCATCCGTGGGTAATTGAATCGTGCAGCACTGGTAAAATACTTGAATTGGCCGTGCAGCAGATCAATTCCAATGACAAAGAGGTCCTGTATGGCCCAGTTATGCTGAACACACTTCACGGTAAAAGGTTGGAAGCTGCCTGTAAAAATGATGTGGGAACGAGCACCATGGCATGGGCTGGACTTTCCCTGACCATCAATTGTATTGATTTCCAACCACAGTGGTGGAGGGCATGTGTGTGTCGTGATGGTAGTGGATTGGAGCAGGGGGGGCATTGTCGAGGACAAAGAGAGATGATGATATTTAGTTGGAAAAAGAAAAGCTGCATAGATGTTGTCAGGATAGATTTATTGGGAAATAAAGAGCTGCACAAAGAAAGATCAGCTACATTATTTACCTCTACTTGTGATAGTGATGAAGAACTAAAGGGAAGGGATAGATTGGAGAGACTGTCTGATGAGTTGCGACAGTCGATGAACAGCATCTCAGTAGTTGCATGAGAATACTTTATGATTGCAATATACAGTACACCTCTACATACGAAGTTAATTCGTTCCAGGATCTTGTTTGTAAGTTGAAATGGTCGTATGTTGAGCAGGATTTTCCAGAAAGAATACACTATAATTCGATTCATTCGTTCCACAGCCCAAAAACCTACACTAAATCCTTAATAAATACTGCTGTTACTATTGCAAATAGCAACTACAAAGAGCAAAACAAATACCATTGAAATGAAAATGTAAATGATAGCAAAATATAAGCGTAGTGTGTGCATCCATGAACTGGTTCGACAATAGGGCCGTAGAATGTCGATGTCGGTCAGCGGTCCTGCTCCGTTCGCCAGTCTTAAGTTGAGATGACAATTTTTATTGTGGTAACATTGCCTAAGAAATCGCCAGCTTTGTCAGGTTTCTAATCATTTATTCTATCAACTTGTGCAACACTGATGCCAGCATCAAAACAGAAAATAAAATAGAACCGCGCTCGCGGTGCGTTCAGGTAAAGCAAAAAAAAAGTCTGTCACATTAGAACCTGATTCGTTACGTTATTACAGGTATAATTATTATTACTATAATTATTATTATTCAGATTTTTAGTAATAATTTATAGAGGCGTACGAAATTTCAAATTCTTAGATTATTTGCGATTCGGCTGTGGAAGATTCAAGAACGATTCACAAACATCTGAATTCTGATTAATTATACCAGGTAAAGCAGAACTAAAACGCAGTCAGCGCGGTCTTCGGGATGTAATGAGGAACGGACCGAGAGTAAATATCATATTCAACTCATGCCGCTAGATAAAAAAACAATAATACCTGATTGCAGCCGACAGTTTGCACAAACAATGCCTAGTTGCTAGTTGCTACAAACATACGGCTACAGTAGTTGTCACATATATGTAGAACTAGATGCGAAATGACAGACGACGGCAGTGTTAGAACATATATAGAGAATGAGATGCGAAATGACAGACTTGCTGCCGTTGGTAAAAAGCCACCATCTTAAAGCAGTAGACTTCTCTAGAAGGCTCTGTTGTAGCGAACCTAATTAACTTTTTATCTGAAATACTTCTAAATCGGCAAAATCTTGACTTGAATATATCTTTCAATGATGAAACAGTTTTAAAACTTTGACATGTCGAAAGTAGACAGAAGGGAACTTATGGAATAACGGGAGCAATTTTAGCTACTTATTAAATTAATTGAATGTAGTTTAAAGCTGCTGATGCAGATTGGGGACTTGAGTATTTTATTTACAGTTCAGTTCAGTTTAAGTTTATTGTCCCTTAAGAAGGGGGAAACTTGTCTAACAGCAGGTAAGCATACAGACAACAGATAACACAACAACTCATACAATAAAATAACACAGACTACAAATTTAAAATGCTGTAGACAGTTTTGCATCTCAATGCAAGAATTGTGCAAATTAAGCTACTGAATTGCACTGGGTAGGAAGGAGTTCTTTTTCCTACTTAACTTAAAACGAGGGATTCTGAATCTCCTGCCTGAAGGGAGGACCTCAAACGAGCAATGAAGGGGATGACGTACACAATTCAGTATGTGTTTTGCTTACTGTTTTTAACTGTTAGCTTGATACTGAAATATTAGTTTGGTTTAGGCTGAGGGTATTTTTGAACAATTTTGGAATTAATGTACACATTAAAAGTGTGGGGGGGGGGGGTACATCAATAATTGATTTATAATCGAATCGGAGCCTCTGAATCCTAATCGAATCGTTAGGTGCCCAAAGATTCCCACCTCTAATGGTTAGTGTCACCTTTCTTTTTTTCTCTCCACCTGCACTAACCTTTTTGGGTCCAGTGTTGATTTCTCTCACAAGAAAATCAGCCATGCGTCTGTTTTCCAGCAAAACAAAGAAACTGCGGTGCTATCAAAAATCGTCGTATTTCAAGCATGTCGTCGGATGTAGAAACAAATGGCGAGTCAAATTTTATGTCAGATGTCGAAAAGATTGTGTGTCGAAGCGATCGTATGGCGAGGTACCACTGTACTAGCGACCTCAGCCTTCATGGGTGCTTGAATAGTAAATCCTTCTACTACTGATAATTACCAAACATTAGTCACGTTTTTGCATATTTTTTAACAAATTATTTAAAGTTGACCTTGACCTTCCTTTATAAAGTTTAAGATTTGATAGCCTTCACTTTTCTCAGTCAAACCGCTCTGTTTTTGAGCAGATTTGAAATAGATGATGGTGTGACATCACACCGTGCCTTATTATGCAAGTAACTGCCCACTTTGTGCTTCCTGGACTACCCACTCAGTAATATATTCACAAGGTGTGAATATAAACGTTTGGTCACTGACACAGCCACTTAGCAACTGCCAGACGGAGCAAAGAGTTTAAATGTAAACATAAAATGTTGCAAATGGGATCCTGTCACGAACATATTAATGAGAATCCAGCTGTTTTCAGAGAAAAGCAAAATGACCAATTAAAACAGCTTGAAAAGGACACTATCAGTATTTTCCCTGCTAATTGTCTCGTAAAATGACACCAATACCTAAGAAAATAATTTTTTTTGAAATATAGTCACCTTTTACCCAAATCCCCCTCTGCTTTAACAATGCAGTACTGTTTTATAATAATTATATAAATGCATGCACATTAAATATTGTACAGAAGTATAAGGCCATAGCTAGTTATTTTATAGGGGTTTATTTTCTGACATGTTACATAAATTTGCAACAAGCAGTTACTGTTTCATTATCAATTCACGGGACTATTTGCAGCCGTAGTAAAGCAAAGTTGTAGCCATTTGCATGAATTAGTTATATAACTGTTTTAAAACGATCAGTGAGGACGTCACTCCCTATTTGTAATTTTGCTTAGTTATTTGGTATTTGGAAACAAAAATGATCACTTTGTAAAGAGTAATTAAAAAAAAAAAAAAAAAAAGATTTTCCAGCTTAATTTTTTTCATATATTTTTAATGTAATGTTTTTCCAACCTTTCTGAGTGATGCACGCACAATTTTACGTTGGAAAAAAAACTTGCGGCACACCACAAACCAAAAACGTTTCCGTACAGTACCGTAATTTCCCGAATATAACGCGCACATTTTTCCCCCAAAATCAACTTGTAAAATTATGGTGCGCATTATCAACGGGTACATGGATGGAGACAGAAATATATATATATATTACATATACTGTATATATATGAACTGATTTCTTTTTATTGACACGGTCACGTTGTGTTGAAGAAACGTATGCGGCGACCCGTTGCCGACCATTACGGTATGTGACGTCACCATTTTGTTTCGGTAATACTTAACTCTTATCGGCCGAATGATTTCGTCTGTGTTAAATTCTGCTTTTTTCACTCTTCATAAATCACAGAATTTAGTTTCTTGAACTCATTTGAGTCAACGTTTATTGCAGCTCCGCAACTCGGACCATACCAAACGTAAGCACACAGACTTCCTGTGTCCGTCAACTATATCTTTCCCTCGGGAAACTCAAACCCAAATAACAATGGTTCCTATTGTTACTGTCATGTTGACAGCGATGAGCTCTCACGGATTTCCGACTTACGTTCTCACTTTCATTTTACCGTATCAATCCATGGAAGACACATTTATTCATCATGATGAAATTAGCAAGTTATACAGCGGCCTTTAAAGGAAAAGTCACATCTGTTTGGTTTTCTCCTAGATTCTGGTAAGTTGGAGAAGTTGTCAAATCATATTATTACCGTAAATCTTGTCAGTTTATGGTAATGTTTTGAACTACCAATGTGCTATGCTTGTGCTGTGTTTCACTAGTCTGTAACATGACATTTCTGTATCTGTACACGAGCTCTGTTTTCTTGTATTCTTCTATTTATTGGTGCTAAAATTAGGGTGCGCTTTATAAACGGGTACAATAATTTTCCCTAGATTTTACTAGTAAATTTGGGTTGCGCATTATACACGGGTGCGCCTTATATTCGGGAAATTACGGTATATTTAATTGTAAAATAATTTATTAATATTTATACTTACTCAGTGTGAAACTTGAGCCTGTTTAGATGAACACAAAGCCGATATCCTGGCAGTAATCTTCGTAATCCTCTATTACGATTATTATTTTTAATCGCAGGTAGGCTTGAAAAGCACAGAATTATCAGACAGTGGGACTTTCGCAATGTCTTTAACCGCATCAGGGCCGAGCATCTCGCTGAAAATGGCTTTGCAGGCAGGTAGTATTAATATCTCTGCCACAATGTGGGACTTTTTGGATTTAGCAACAAGTTCAGCAACAAGGTAACAAGGCTTTGAAGGCTTCCTTATTTACCTTTGTAATTTTTCTCAAAAAAAGTTGCCTGTTTCTCTGTTTTCACGGAAGCGAACAAAATAGTCCATCGACTTGTTGTGAAGCGACTGGTGTTTCGCTGGGAGATGACAAATCTGCTCGTGTCGCGTTCAAGAACTGCTCTGATTTCTAGCCATCAGCCACCTTACTGTCCTCAACAATGTGTTGGAACAAAACACGGGGAGGATTGACTGTCGTCAAATGCGGATAAAATGGAAAGGATACTTTCGTGTATATCGACACTTGATGAGTCTAATCAAATGATGTACAGTAGATGTGCTGTGCAATGTGGCTGATGGCTAGAAATCCGAGCAGTTCTTTAACACGACAAAAGCGATACCTTGCTGATCTGTACACGACTGAGAACTTCCTACCTATTCCTTCCTTCCCATTGAAACTCCACCCGACGAGATAAAATGCGATATTGGATAATTTCTCATGGCACACATGACGATCACTCACTGCACACTAGTGTCCCGCGGCGCACCGGTTGAAAAACACTGATTTAAAATATGAAATAATCAAGACAACAAGCAATGCTGGTGCATATCTTCCACAGATAAATGTGAGCAAAAAAAAAAAAAAAAAAGTAATACAAAAAATTCCATCTGGGGCCTTTATTTACAGAACTAAATGAATGCAGTCCATAGATGTGTAATTGCCAACACGTTTTTATCCTGCTGCTTTCTATTATATCAAAATAATTGCCCTAAAAAGTTAAGACTAACACAACATTTTACAACACTTGTAGGGTCAGGACTCCAGGCTGCCCCTAAATGGTCAAAAAAGGTGTACAGACCTTGTGAATGTTTATGCTCTGCACACCTCCCATTGAGAAAACATCTGTACATATTTTATTGACTGTTTGAATTGTTAAAAAATGACACCCTCGTTTTTTTTTTTAACGTAATAATCTTGTTTTCATTACAAGTGTTTTTTCTTGTTTATCAAATTACTTCATTTTTTCCCCATTTATTTTGTCCGAGTTTTATTAAGCAACATAATCAATATGCACTTAAAAACAGGGATGGCATATCATTCACATTAAAAATACTTTGTAGTTGTTCACACAACGCCAAATATTATTTATGCTGAAAATGTAGTTTAAAATATTTGAACATATCAGTGTTCGTACTCTGCCTTAAAATCACAGTGACCTCAGTGAATGCCTCCCTTGCGATTATACTAACCTACTGCTGTATCTCAGTGCGTTTGCTACTCATTCGCATAGCACACTACGAAACCGTGAAAAGGTTACCACTGAACCAGAGTGGGTGCTTTGGATAAGTGGAGAGGAAACTCCTAGATGCAGCCAGTCATTACTATAGTGTTCCCACTGAGGGCGCATGGTACAAGATATGCTGACCTTCCTGGCTGCTAATCAACACTGTAATAATAAATGAGAGTGCTGCAGGCGCTTCTTCCCTTTTGTTGATTCCATCCCCTTCACCCGCTTTGACTCACAAACGCCTCCATATAGCCCCCATGCATCTCCTACTCCCCTTTAGCTGTCCTCTGATAACACCCTCCCCACCACTGTAGTCTCCCCCAGGCATATTTCCAGATTGCTAATTGACTCTGGGTTCACAGGCAAGCTACCACCCAACCCCCATATTCTCCACCATGTCCCGTTATGCTTTGTGATTATTCTTACCTTCTTTAGGTTATGTGACCGCCGATACTCAAGAATCATACTTGTTAATCTCTTGCTTTGGTTTTTTTTTTAAATAGATATGTTCATTTCAGGACAGCCCACTTCTGTGCAGTCTCTGGTGGGTAGTATTGACGCCTCGCATCAACGCAAAACTACAGTCCACTAGCAGAATTGCTGGCAGTACTGTTTTAACTCCGTCTGTGTTTCGGAGAGCCGATTTGTCCTATCGTTGGCAGTAAAGAGGCTTTGTGTCATACTAACAAGATCAAAGCTCATTTAGGGGAGGGCATTAAGCAGACTGATCGCTCCAACGGGCCCAGCAAAAGCAGTGTGTGTGCTTGATATGTACAAATAGATCATTATGATAAGGGACTGACAACTGAGTTGACTGACCTATGCTGTCCAATTTCAATGATTTTTCCAAATAATACATTTTAGAATCTAGTGTTGATACCGCAATACTTTTGCTCAAGATAATTATTCTGTAAGAAATAGGGATGTCCCGTTTGCCGATATCGAGTCCCAATCCCATACCGAAAAAATGTTTTGTTTTTTCTGTTTTTATTTGAACAGAAGTTCCAAACATGTCACAGTCCTGTACTTTTTACAGCACTTCCTCTTTCGCTTTTTCCACGAGTGTTTCGGAGTATAAAACATATATAATTTTGTATCTTTTAGCAATGCCATTTTATTTCTGGATTATTATGTTACTTTTTAGCCCTTAAAAAGTAAAAAAAAAAAAAAAAAAAATATATATATATATATATATATATATATAAATTAGGCCTGAATGATATTGGAAAAAATTAACACACTCCACACTTACTTTTTGCATTGGTTGCACGAGTGTGCCTAACTTTTTTTTTAAGGTGCACCACTAGAAAATGTAGGCGCACCCACATTTTTCAATAATGCCATACTTTTAAACACTCTCCGTAACATTCATAAAATTCATATAAGAGAGTCCACTTAAATTCACTCACGCTTGAATGCTCACGTGCTGAGAACACCGTCTAGACAACGAAGAATGACTAGACTATGATTAACTCATTTGTAACTTTGATCGGAGCGCTACAGAGCATTCACTAGCAACATCAAAGCTACAAACCTGTCAATCATCGTTATCTTTAAGTAGCAACCTCCAGCTGCACTGCTGACCAAGAAAAGCAGCAGGAGGGAGAGTGAGAGGCTGTACAAGCATGTAGCAGAAAAATATAAATATATTTTTTAATTAGAAATCCTATCCTTTTCACCCGATTCCGATCCTCTAAAAAATATCGCGATCGGCCGGATTTCCGATCATGTGATCAGGACATCCTTTGTAAGAAACTGATATCATCCGATGTCTATGTTCATTGTGAACCTATTGCTATATAAAACTGTCTCAACAATACTTTAAAAAAATCTTGCTAAATGACAAACAATATCTTTTCAATTTGACACACCATAATAGTGGTGTCAACAATAATCGATGCGGCGATGCATCCCGATGCGGGGCATGGACGATTCGATTCGATGTGGGCAACAAGCCGAATTGATTCAGCGCATTTTTAAATATATAAGTACGTTCAAAAATCTTCCCTGCGCAATTCCGGTGATGCAGTGGATTTGGTTTCCCCATTTGTATTATTATTGTCATGTTTCATTTTTTACACACTGCATAACTCTGGTCAAGTTTCCCACCAACCTCATAGAAGCCAGAATGTCTCCAGATGTCAGCTTTCAATGTCTTAGGTGCATCAAGAATCTTTCTTGCTCCCTCTTTCTCCGCTTCAGCCATTGTTATGTTATGTCCTATCTCTTAGAGGTTAGATCTTGTGCCCGAACCCAAACGGGTCGGGCCCAAAATGTTAAGCATTCACGTTCTGGTTGGGTTGGGTCGGGCCGCCCCGCGCCGGACTAATAAATTATATATAAAAATAAAAAAAAAATAAAAAAAGGGATAAAACCAAGAGCAGGCTCTCTGTACTGTGCATTTGCTTGTGCACTCACATGAAGCAGTGGCGCCGCCCGCTTTTTCTTCTTCTCCTCCGCTGTGGCGTTTGCGATTCCTTACGAAAGACATTTTTATTTATGCACACAAAGGCAACACAAATGTGATCCTTTTGAATACTCCTCTGTGTGTCTGCAAACTGTTTTTTTTTTTTTTTTTTTTTTTTTAATATTAAACTTTCCCAGCACTATTTCGTTGAGTAAAGGATTTTATAATGATCGCAAAAATATGTAGACTATTTAAACATTAAGAAAACTTGCGTTTTTTTTCTGCCAACTGAGAATTCGTTACGGAAGACACTTTTTTATGCACACAAAGGCAACACAAATGTGATCCTTTTGAATCTTCTCCTCTGTGTGTCTGCAAAATCGCATGTTTTTTTTTTAATATTAAACTTTCCCAGTGTTATTTTGTTGTGTAAATGATTTTATAATGATCACAAAAATATGTAGACTATTTAAACATTAAGAAACATGCGTTTTTTCTGCCATCTCGAAGAAATGAAAATAAATTGCTGCTGCTGCGTTTTTTTTTTTTTTCCGCGTCACTCCAAGCCGGGTCGGGCTTCAATACTAGCGGGCCGTGTCGGGTCGGGCTGGATTTTTTAGGCCTCATCTAACCTCTACTATCTCTCTGCTCTCTCAATTGCAAAAAAAAAAAAGATATTTCCTCATGTTGAAACAGATTGTTATGTCTGCTAAAATGCTGCTGCACTTCATTTTAATTCATTATTTTTTATTGTTATGTGGTAGTTACTAGAGGTGTGCAAAATTTCCGATTCTTAGATTGTTCGCGATTCGGCCGTGGAAGATTCGAGAACGATTCACAAACATCCAAATTCCGATTATTGAAATATGCCAAGTAAAGCGGAAGTACAACACACTCAGCGCGCTGCGCGGTCAATGAGCAACGGAGCGAGAGTAGCTAAACATCATGCTTCTCATTACCCGGCCCCTCGGGTAATGCCAATGCTCAACTCACGGCTCTAGCTCAACTCATGCCACGAGATAAAAAAACACAACAACATACCTGAAGCTGCTACAAAAGTACGTCATCCACATAATGTTAAGGTAGATATCATTTATATAAGACTAGATGCACTACGGTAGCGATAGCGTTTGCAGCACATCTACAAAAAGCTAGATGCATACGTAGTAAACGGCCGCCATCTTAAAGCAGTACACTTCTCTGCGAGGCTGTTGTAGCGAACCTTCCAAGCAAACCTAATTAACTTTTTATCTAAAATACTCCTAAATCGGTAAAATATTGACTTGAATCTATCTTTAAAATAGTTTTAAAACTTTCACATGTCGAAAGTTGACAAAAGGGAAATTATGGATTAACGGGAGCAATTTTAACAACTTTAACGGTTGATTCACAACATTAAATTAATTGAATGTAGTTTAAAGCTGCTGATACAGAATGGGGACTGGAGTTTTTTATTTACTGTTATTTTTGTATATTTGTTTACTGCTATATGTTAACTTGATACTGAAATAGTAGTTTGGTTTAGCCTGAGAGTATTTTTGAACAATTTTTTAACTAATGTACAAAACATTTAAAAAAAAAAAAAAATTAAAAAAAAAAAAAAAAAAAAGGGGGGTGGTGCACATCAATAATCGTTTTAGAATCGAATCGGACCATCTTAATCGTAATCGTAATCGAATCGTTAGGTGCCCAAAGATTCCCAGCTCTAGTAGTTACTGATTGCATTTCTAAGTTGATTGCACATATATAGTGGGCTAGGCCTACGTTTTACTTTTGATCTACATTGCAATTTAGTTGGATGTTTTGTTTGCAACTGAACTGATCCCTGGATTGATATTGCGATAAAGATGCTGCTGCACTACAATATTTTCTTTGTCACTTTCTTTAATATTTACTTGAATATTTATATCGATGGGTTGTTGTGACTAAAATACAGTGACTGTTATTACTGATTTTGCACAGGAGTTCAGATGTTGCACTGTGTGAAAGGCTGCTACTATGTGTAAAAAAAAAGAGAAAGCCCTGGTCTCATTCAAAGCACCAATTAAATGCTGTGATCTGTTTTTGTTGTTGTTGTTTTTTTAAATATATAAAAGTATTTTCATTTGACTTCAACCAGGAGTGACACAAGAGCCAATAAAAAGTTGTTTAATGTCTAACCGCTTGTGTTGCCTCATGATTCACGAAAAATATGCTTTGCTTTAGAATTTTAATGCATCCCAGGCTTTAAGGCATCGCGATGCATTGCCGAATCGAACCGAATCGAATCGAATCGAATTGAATCGAATCGTGGCCCTCCGAATCGTAATCGAATCGAATCGTGAGGGCAGTACCGATGCACACCTCTACACCATAGTGCAGTGTTTTCCAACCACTGTGTGTGCCGTGAGAGATGGTCGGGTGTGAAAATCAAAGAAAAATTATCTGCCAAAAAGTTGTACATTGTAATACTACAACATTAAAATTTTGATAATATGAGATCAAAGTTGTTCTGTTGCCTATTTTTACGTTACGTGAACCAGAGGTTGTTTAGTTTCATGGACTTCAACCTTTGGTGACGTAAAGTCTGTGTGAACACAAAACTGCTTTTGGCCTAATATTAGGAGATTCAAGTAATATTGGGAAAAAAAGTCGAGATAAAATTACGAGAATAAAGTTGTTATATTTACGTGTCACATGTCACGTGAACAGGAAGTTGTTTGGGGTCCGTGGATGTCAACTTTTGAACTGACTGAACAGACAAAGATCTGTCTAGGAAGAGCTTCGTGTTTGTCTTTTATTCCTGCCAGGAGCTCTGCATTTGTGTTCATTCATACAAGCCCAGGTTTATATAAATAATAATAATAATAATAATAAAGAATTAGATATTGTACTACCTTTTTTTTGTATTTATTTGATTCTTGATTATAAAACTTTGATGTGAGTGACTTTATATTGTTAATATAGGCTACAGAGTTTTAAATTTTAAGATTTTCAGCCTTAGCTCAGAAAGGGTTGGAAAACACTGCCATGAAGAACAGTATTGATTACAATACCGCCAAATTTAACTGAATAAAACTCACCAGCTATGTAAAATAGAACTTTAAAATCATGAAATATAGAGGCTGCCTTCAGATTGCAAGACTAAGTAGGAGTGCCCATGGATTTTTGTGTCTTCTAAGATGACCAGAAAAGTACAATTGCGATGGCTTCTTAGCAATGCTAAGTTCGCCGGCTAAGAGATGCAGTATGTCTGGCAACTCTGAACCCTAGGCAGAACCTGCCTGTGTTGAAACGCAGTGGCCATTGGCAGATATGTATTCGACCCTGATGCAGCCAGTGCCGGTCACTGCTGCATGATGCAACACTTTTACCCGGTCAGCCCTCCAAGGGTTCCCGGTGGCGTTTTTTTCCCCTCGTCCTTTGCTGAGATGCGGCTGGCTGTTTTGCCGTGGATTATTACACAAAGTTCAAGAGACAAACCATAAACACCCAAGGGAATGTGCATTTTGGGGACAGAGGGGTTATAACTTGTAGGCATATCTTGATCGACAAATGAATGGAGAAGTTACAATAGCTCCAAATAGGTACTGATGACACTTTGTGGTTTTAGTGGGTGAAACCCAGGTATTTACTGACAGCAGTAGATGTTCTTTTTAGGCCCACCCAAAAATTCCTGGTTTCTATTGTTATAAGAAAGCAATTCGGCACTAAATTGTTGTGTTTTTATGTTTTCAGCACTTATCTTCAAACATATTTCATGTATTTAGGGAAAAAATGCTGAAATTGACTAGACAGGACCTTTTACTGTCAAGTTTTGAGATGAGGTAATATTGCAAATGTCTGTAAAATACAATGATTTTGCCTTTTATGCGTCACAAATGCTGTAGGGATCATGCAGAAAGACAATTAGTGTTCACGTTAAAATCAGTGAGGTGGTTAACTTTACATAGTCAAATTATTTTGCCATCACTCTACTCTGTGCAGTAAACAACAAGAACATTGGGCATTAGAAAGGTTCTCATCTCTCCAAAACTAAAGCACAAGTTATCTACGAAAGTATATGGTGCTTCAGACCTCAGATTATTTTAAAATGTTGAATAGTGACAGTGGTTTGTTAGTAGGGTAGCAAAATTACATTTCCCATGTGTCGGTACAAGGCTTAGTTTATTTTTATTCTTTTTATTTATTTATTTTAACTGAGTCATACAGCAATGAAAATAAAAGCTTTCCCTTTCTCAATTACTTTAAGTGGTAAACCAGTCAAGTGTGTGCTGCCCGCACTGCCTTGTGATACCTGATTTCTCCTGCTGTTTAAAGATTACTGTTAAACTTTGAGCTGCAGCTCCGGCAGCGTCGCACCTGACTTTTGAACCGACACCGATAAGCTAAAAACAGCTATGTGTTTGTGTCCATGCATCCACGTGTGTTTTACTAATACATTTTATAGTATTTGTCAACGTTAGGAGGAGCCAAGTCGCAAAAAAGTGAACAGATATGCTTTTTTTTCTTTCTATGTTCTTATTAACATAATAATTTCACCACGTTAACATGACACTCTCCATTTATGGTAGGCCCACCCCGCACAAACCCTGCCACCTCACACACTCATGCGCCTCCTCCCCACGGCTGCCCCCAAACTGTCATATGTGATCCCATCTCCACCCACACACAGCAAAATGTCAATTTAGTGTTTTCCTTACACGAGGTCATCTGTAATGGACTGCCACAGATTTATGAATAGGACTTGAAAGCATTTTTTTCTCCATTCAATTTGCTCTTTCATTTAGTCTTTTTGATCAACTGGAAAAAAATAAGTGTAGAATTGTATTTTGATGAAATACCAGCACAAGTGATTTTAATCAGATGTTTTAATATAGTCATGAAAAAAAGAGAAGCGACTCACAGTTGCAGTCCCAGAGTAACAGCCAGTGTTGATGGAAGCTGTAATGTAAGACTTCAGATTTGCTCTTTTTTTGTCAGCACGGGTACATAATTTTGGAGCCTGAAAACCTTTCTGAAAATGCACAATTTTATTATTAACCCAATACAGGCTGCAATTTTTCCACTGGTAAAGTTGGTCGAACAAGTGCATACCGTACTGTTTATGTACAGCATGATCATGCACACTAATAAATAGTTCTTATTTGGCATGCCATAGTTTCACATGTTGTTATATTTGCTGAATATTTGAATGTGAATATGTAGTTTGTCTGCAACAAACGGCGGCTGACAAAAGTTTTCTTTTACTATACTGTTATAATATTAAAAAGATATAACAAACAGGTTCTCATGAAAAGCAAAGCCAGACAACAAGCACGCATGTGTTGTGTTAACAACTTATCACATATTATCTTTTTGTCAGCTGCACAACTTAATATTAGCATCGCTTCAATTCAACTCGGTATTTGTTCCCAGGTCTTACAGTTGTGCCTCCTAACCTTCTTCTCCTCATAGTTCTGTAATTCAGACCCCCCATCATCCAACCAGTTAGCAAAGGCTTTTTTTCAGTTGCAGCATAAATACCGGTACCTGAAATCACTAGTAGTACGCAGGCTCTGGTTCTCACTTGTGGAATGCAAAATTATTGAATTCAATGCAAATAAAATACACAAAATTTAAAAATGGTTTACTGAGTCTATAAAAAAAGAGTGCACCAATTATAATTTAACAGCATTATAATTTGTATTCACCTCCTAATTTGTGAGAGAGAGATATATACTTTTTTACTATTTTTAAGATATTGGAGAAATAACAGTAGTATCAGCTAGATTTGCTTCTTCTGCTGCTCTGAGAGGAAAGTGATGTAATTCCTCCTTTTTGTTGTGGTCCCAAAATAGTTTCACATAACTGTCTAACGTTTTTGCACTACAGTGGTTTTCTAAAAAAAAAAAAAAAAATATGAGTACCACTTGACTGTTAAGTGAATTCTGCAGTTACGAGTTTTTTCCCCCAATGTTTAGAAATCAACAATGTGTGAAGAATCCACTTTTTCTATTTTTGTTTACTTATTTCCCCCCACGTGGCTATCAGTTCTACTTTTTCTGTCCCACTGTAATAATAAATAATGGATATTGATATATGAGTTTGCTTACATTGATTATGGCTGGATTTCGTTCTTTAGATTGGGATGAGATACGTTTTTTGGTGGATTCTTTAAGGCAGCTTTATAAAATGCTTATAACTACCCCTGTAATTTAACTGGCTCCCCTCCTCTGTCTGTCCCGCCACTAGCCATCACCCCCTTCACCATCTGTCGACCTCATGTCATTTTACCTTCTGCCACCACTGCTTTTTTTTTTTTTTTTTTTTCATTTCCACTCGTTTGCTTCAGTAACTCCTCAACTACTTTCCCTCTCCTAAAATAGCGTGTTGGTGAGAGAGAAAATAAACAAGAGAGACGCCCTTTAGTTTTGCCCCCAGAGCATGTGTGTTGTTGATCCAGCCTGAAGCACTGAACGTCAGCCTTCCAAAGCCCAGCCTTTTTCATAAACTGCATTTCAAACTCACTGTGTGGAAACTACTCTAGTTTTAAATTCTAGCCATCCATTTGCCTGGAAAAATTAACACATTGATTGGATAAAAGAGACGTAATGTTCTCAGTAAAGCAGTACCATATGGTAAAAAGCATGCACATACTGAGTATGTTTGAGAACAGGTATCAAATTCAGCCACCATCACCAATCCCACAACCCATCACCCCACCTCCTAAGAAAATATAAATCACACAGCATTCTTCTCCCATGACTCATTGTCTTCATTTCTCCAGTCTCATTGCTTTAGTTTTTTTCTTACTTTATCCTTGCATTCCATCCTCCCTTTCTTCTGTTTCTGTCTGTCCTTATTTTCATTCGCTTTTTCTTTGTTTTTTCATTTGTTGCTCTAAATCCGCCCCCACCCCTCCTGTCCAGCCAGCTCCCACCCTCTTTTCTCAACAGATTGATTCCAGATGTTGCTCTAAACCTTCTCCCGCCTTTCTATGTTCACTCCCCTTTCGTCTTCCCACTCTTTTTCCGCTGCAGAACCAAACTATCAAAAATTAGATGACTGGATATAGTATGGGTTCAGATTTTGGTATTGTGGTTTTTATCCAGGTTTTTGTTAGTTTGGTAGCTTAGCGCCTAAATTCTTTTTTGCAGCGTAGAAACATCACTAAAGTATCTTTTTGTCGTACATCGGAGCAAAAAAAAAAAAAACTCCTCAAAAGATGGAAACAATATACTGAATAAAGACACCATGACAAACTTCATTGAAGTGGAGCACAAAAGAAAACTGTTTACTGAGACAAATGTATTTATTTGATCCTTTTTTGTGACGTGCAGTTGTCATGTGTTCCACTGTTTTGGCCAGGTCTAAATTACTGCGATGTGCGCTAGTTTCATTTGGCATTTGCCTGCTGGCATCTTTGTTAGCCAGAAAGTTAAAAACAGGCATAAAAATCTCTCACCTTTCGGCAAAATTCGCCGTTTTGAAGTCAAAAAGGGTGACCTACATGAATTGTGTAGATCCGAGGAGAAAATTTTGGGGGGAGATTTTTTAAAATTATTGCTATTCTTGTTATTATCTTGTCATTAACTTAGTACGTAAACTGAGCACTTCAGAAATCGGTCCTTTAAAAAAGTGACACCTGGACTGTCAGCAAATCCTTCTGGCTGCTTCGCTGACGAGAACCAATCACAGGCCCAAAATGCGTTCCATTATTCCAATCGCGTGCACATTCTTCACGTGCACATGGAGTGCTTGAAGAGCTTTTCGTTGCATTGCAAAGCTGTGAAAACAAAAAGCATGCCTTATCCACGCCGGGGCAGACCAGAGCGCAGCATACATACTTGCCTGCATTTGCCAGCGGATTGAATTTGGTGAGTAATGGTTTCAATCGTTATTGCAATCGTCATATTTTGTGATATAATAAAGTTACTGCCGTTCGTTGCAGCTTGCTTTGAGCACTGCCAGGGCTAGTCGAATAAACCAAATAATAATCCCGTTAAGTTAGCGTCAAGATTGTGTATTTAACGGTATTATAAATGAAGAAACACACTGTTGAGTAAAATTAAGTGGCATGCTCTTGGATGGAGGGGGGGGGGGGGGGCGCCTCGCATCGATCCCGTCATCCGCCTGAGGCGCATTATTTCAGGCTGGGACTTGAGCTGACCCCGGCCTGACGAGTGGTGGGAATGATTGTTTCTTATAGCTTTTAAAAAATACAGTGATCCCTCGTTTTTTGCGGTAAATGGGGACCAGAACCAGCCGCGATAAGTGAAAACTGCAAAGTAGCGCACCCCCCAATTTTTTTTTTGTGCGTGTTCAATGTATTTATTCAGATTTAGCATTGGAAAAAGGATACATATAAGACATGTTTTTTCACTGATGTAGAGGTTGAAGGAAGAAAAGAGGCAGACTGACTGAGTCACAGCCAGAAAGTGTTGATGACAGTGTTGATTTCTATTCACTGTTGCCCCCTCCCAATTAAAGTATGTCACAGTCACAGCCACTTATAATCTTAAACTGGTTAAAAATTAAAGTTATGTTGTTGTAAGGTATTATACACTTGTTCATGTGCCCCTTTTGATGTACAGTATGAACACCTGCCCCTCCATCGGTCTCTGCACGGCCCTGCTGGAACACAGTGTGGGTCAACAGAGCTCAATATTTTTTTGGGTTGTACAGTGCCCCGGAACATATTTCCTCCACACCCTTCTCACCTTTTTAACCCCTGACCCACTTTTATGCCTGTAAAAAAGGTGAGCTTGTGGTTATCATGCAGCAATATGATCTATTAGTACTGGGGCTTGTGATTGTGTTACATCAGGTTCAGACTCTACCGAAAAGTCTCTGTATCGGCCTTTTTTATTTTTTATTTTTTTAAATCCGGCTTATATGAAAATATTTTAAAACAGGGTTATTTCGACTCAGATGCAGCCACACCTCTCTCTCTGCCTGCTGTCTCCTTCACTAGTATTCTCTCCATCCTCTGATTGGTTAAATGGTAATCGTAAATGGAGTTATACTTGTATCAGTATTGTATTATCTCAGGCACTTCTGGAGCTATTGTTTTCTAGCCTGATACTCCAGACTCACCGCTGTTCCAGCTATTGAGTCTGGCCACCATTAAGCGGATAAAATTTCCGGGGCGGAGCAAGCCACAGCAAACAGACAGCAGAGTGGACCAATCAGCGACTGGCGGGACGAGGGACTTGCGCGCGGAAGTAAACATACGAGGAGAGCGGAGTTTATTCAACATGGCTAGCGCGAAACAGACTGTTGTCAATGTGTTTTTGGTCATTTAAAACTGATTTTACCGTGGATTGGAACATATTCTCGGCTCTCCCGTTGGCCATCTGTGTTGTTGTGGAGACGACTTCCGACGCGGAAGAGTGCCGTTGCTCGTTAAGAATACGTCACGCAAATAAACGAATCTGATTTGTCGATTGATTTTGTACTCGCTCGAGAGGCCGTTAATGGGCTGGGTCCCAGACTATACTCTGTGTTTGGAAAAACAGGGAGAACAGTCTGGCAGTGCCAGGCAAGTTATTTTCTATTCGTATGATTCATGCTTTAGGCATTTCAATGAAATGTAAAGTACTGTATATAGTGTAAATATGTACTCTAAAGCTCATGGTGTTCGAAGTCTGGTTCAGCTAGACCTAGTAATGTTAGCAATGCACAAAATGCCTGTCTTTAACCACCAGCTGTTTTTACAGAGTCACTGTATTGTCCAATATGAGCCTGCCCATTCCCCTCTAATATGTTGCACCAAGGAGATTGTTCCCCCTGGGGACAAAGCGTGAAGGGGGAAATTGGTTCCAGATGAAACAGGAAGTAAAGAGAGCGAAGACAAAGAAAAGGCTGTTTCATGGAGGACGGGTCTCACATATAAAATCTTTTTGCCCACTCTTATCTTATACCTGCCTTTCACTCAGTAAACCTCTGGGACACACTGCAGGCAGTAGTTGGCATGGATACTGAATCTTAATTCTTCATCTTACCAAGACATTAAAAACAAATCTTCCAACTTTATGGGAGCAGTTTTAGAAATACATTTTTTCTGTTCCAGTTTTGCTGTACCCTTGTCATAAACTTGCCTCCCTAGGTTTCTTATAACAGCCAGGTGTCACCATTTTTTCTTAATTTCTTTTTCTCCACAATTTTTCAAACTTGAAGTCAGAAATCATGAGCAGATGTGGTTTGACTTAACAATTTATATACTGTATGTATAGTAAAGCACAGTTTGCTAACCTTTGAAAAGGCTATGATTTGACTGGTCATTGGGATTGAAGCCATGTAAAGCAGTCAGTGAGAAGAGTCACCACTGTGTTAAGTCTGCCGCACACTGTTGCGCTTCGCTGCGTTTTCTGTCTCATGGGACTTTGACAAAAATATCTAACATTTGATCTTGTTCATTTCAAGTTTAAAAACAAAATGGCTGTATAAGTGAAAAAAAAATCTGCATTTAAACAAAAAAATCAAGTATTAAATCAGTCATATTAAGAAAAATAGGTTATTTTCCGCAAATTACTCAGCCGTTATGTTTTTCCTCTAAAGCAAATGTTATGTGGTGTTGACATTACTATATAGTGTATTTTGAACGTGTTGAATTGAAATGATGTAATGTTTTATTACGTTGCAGCTCCATTGCCAAATTTATTAAATTTTTCTTCAAAAATCCACAAACAAGAACACATTGAAAAATTTTTTTTTTTTCTGCAAATTTATTGAAACAAAAAAAAGTAGTAAGTACAGTGGTACCTCTACAAACGAAGTTAAATCATTCCAGGACCTTGTTTGTGAGTCGAAATGGTCGTATGTCAAGCAGGATTTTCCCATAAGAATACTTTATAATTCCATTAATTCGTTCCACAGCCCAAAAACCTACACAAAATCCTAATAAATACTGCTGGTACTATTACAAATGGGAATTGCACATAGTAAAACAAATAAATTATTAAAAAAAAAAAAAAAACAGAATAATAAAATGATAATAATAATTCCTGTAATAATGTAACGAATCGGGTTCTAATGTGGCGGACGTGTTTTGCGTGCTGTACCTGACCGCACCATGTCACTGATGTGACAGAGAGAGGGAGCGGTGCGGTTGGGAGTTTACTTTCACTTTCAGTGTTTTGTTGAAAACACCGTCAACTGTGGCGGACAGTAGGCATGTTGTATTGGACAAGTTCTGAAATAAATGATAAAAACCTGTCGAAGCTGGCGATTTCTTTGGCGATGTTACCACAAAATAATTGTCACCTTAACTAATACAGACTGGCGAACGGAAGTTGTAGGAGGACCGTGGAGATGGTAGCCATTCTACGACTGTATTGTTGAGCCAGTTCACGGACGCACACCCCACGCTTTTCTATCTGTCATTTGCATCTTCATTTCAATAATAAGTAAGCATCACCTTTGTCCTTGTTTCACTGCCTGTACCAACTTTTTTGAAACCTGTGTTGATTTCTCTCACAAGAAAATCCGCCGTACGTCCGACTGCGGTGCTGTCATGTCGTATTTTGAGCATGTCGTTGGATATAGAAACAAATGCCAAGTCAAATTTTACCTCGGATGTCGAAAAGATCGTGTGTTGACGTGATCGTATGTCGAGGTACCACTGTAAAAGTAAAAATGTCTGCAGTAATGTGGTTTCACAGGTGTGCATAGTTATCAATGTTTACCCTATTAAACCATTCTCTTTAGTTATACTACAGGTCACATTATTCAGGCATGAAAATCTCTCACCTTTCGGCGAAATTCGCCGTTTTGAAGTCAAAAAGGGCGACCTACGTGACTTGCGTAGATCCGAGGAGAAATTATTTTTTGGGGGGGGGGGTCGGGAGGTTTTATTTAATTATTATTATTATTATCATCATGTGATTAACTTTGTATGTAAACTGAGCACTTAAGAACACAGTCAGCAAATCCTTCTAGATGCTTTGCTGACGAGAACCAATCATCGGCCCAAGCTGCGTTCCATTATTCCAAAAGTGCGCACTCCTTACTGTACATGGAGCACTCGGAGAGCCTTTGGGTGGCATTGCAAAGCTGCGAAAACAAAAAGCAGGCCTTATCCACACCGGGGCAGACCAGAGCGCAGCATACACACTTGCCTGTATTTGCCAGCAGATTGAATTTGGCGAGTAATGGTTTCAATCGTTTTCACATTTTGCGATATAAAAAAGTTACTGCCATTCGTTGCAGCTTGCGTTGAACACTGCCAGAGCTAGCCAAATCTCCCATGAAAAAAAAAAAAAGCTCCCGTTAAATTGGCGTCAAGCTTGTGTATTTAGCGGTAATATAGACGAAGAAGCACACTGTTGAGTCAAATTAAGCGGCATGCTCTCGGATGGAGGTGGCGCCTCACATCGCTCCCGTCGTCCGCCGGAGACGCGTGATTTTCGGCTTGGATTTGAGCTGACGGCCGGTGTCGGCACAACACCGGCCCGACGAGTGGTGGGAATGAGTCCTGCTTCTTAAAGCTTTTCAGAAATACAGGGATCCCTCGTTTTTCGCGGTTAATGGGGACCAGAACCCGCCACAATAAGTGAAAACCGCGAAGTAGCGCCACCCCCACTTTTTTGGTGCGTGTTCAATGCATTTATTCAGATTTTACATTGGAAAAAAGATACATATATGACGTTTTTTCACTTTTTTCACCAAAGTATCATTTATAAATGGTTTTCAAGCACTTCAAAATGTAAGAATTATGATAAGTTTTAAACATGTTACTGCCCCACCGAATTATTTTTAAACAAGAATAAAGTAGTAAGGTAATGCTTGGCTTTATTAAATGCTTCATAGTGAGTCTACTCAAACCCTCTCAGGCTTTGGTAAACGATGATTGACACATGTGCAAAGTTTTTCTTTTTATATATATTTTTTTGTTTGAAGCAACTTATTTGATTGAATAATAAAGACACAAATGTCCTAGCCAAAATGTGGCCCAAACGCAAAACATTACTTCAATGGAAAAATTTGTTTCATTTAAGAAAAATAGTTTTCAAATGCTTTTTTTGTCTCAAATTTATTTTTGCAATCAAAAACAATTTTTTAAATTGAAGTGACTTTTTGGGGATTAAAAGTATATACTGTACAGTGGTACCTCTACATACGATCGCTTCGACACACAAACTTTTCGACATCCGACGTAAAATTTGACTCGCCATTTGTTTCTACATCCGACGACATGCTCGAAATACGACGACAACGGCAGCACCGCAGACGAATGCACGGCGGATTTTCTTGTGTGACAAATCAACACAGGTTTCAGAAAAGGTTGGTACAGGTGGTGAAACAAGGAAAAAGTTGACGCTTACCTTCTAAATGAAGATGCAAATGACAGAAAAATATGAGCGTAGGGTGGGCATCCGTGAAATGGCTCAACAATACATCTCCACGGTCCTCCTCCGACCATCGTTCGCCAGTCTTTATAAATTAAGCTGACAATTCTTATTGTGGTAACATCTCCAGAGAAATCGCCAGCTTCGCCAGGTTTTCATCATTTCTTTCACAACTTATTCAACACAAAACGCCTGCTGTCTCCCGCAATTGACGATGTTCTCAAGAAAGCATTGAAAGCGAAAGTAAACTTTCACCCGCTCCCCTCCCTCTTTGTCACGTCAGCGCCGCGGTGCCTTCAGGTACAGAAAAAAACGTCCGCCTTATTAGAACCCGTTTCGTTACACTATTACAGGAATTAGTATTATTATTATTATATTATTAATCCGATTTTTATTTATTATTTATTTGTTTTGCTATATGTAATTGCCATTTGTAATAGTACCAGCAGTATTTTTTAAGGATTTAGTGCAGGTTTTTGGGCTGTGGAACGAATTAATGGAATTATAATGTATTCCTATGGGAAAATCCTGCTCGACATACGACCATTTCGACTTACAAACAAGCTCCTGGAACGGATTAACTTCGTATGTAGAGGTACCACTGTATTTTGATTGAAGCAACTTTGTTTTTGATAGAAGTAACTTTGTTTTTTGATTGAATAATAAAAACACAAATCTACCTCCATCGTTATTGAGAAAGAAATTAAGAAAGCTTTAAAACTAAAAGCCACCGGCGAGTCTGTTTTTTTGTTTTTTTAAATATTTATATTTCATTACATAGACATGCGTCGTAGGGAAGGGAGATTGAGGGATAAAAAAAGGAGTTAGATGAGGCTGCTAAAGGCAGTGGATACCTCATCAGCTGGTTGAATAGCAGACCTGGTAAGAACAAGTTTGCAAGGATAGTCGGGTATTAAATACAATTACAAACACAATTACAATGTTATTTTTCTGTAAGATTTTTATGTCATTGCTTTATTAATCATTAGGTGCTAGAGTTGTTAAGTATGGATAATAATGAAATAATAGTTTTAAGAAAACTGTGCTGTTGGTGGCTCAGTGACCATCTGATGTGGTTTGTTCTCAGATGAACAAGTTGAGGAAGGAAGTTTTGATGCAGAGGTTGAAGGAAGAAAAGAGGCAGACTGACTGAGTCACAGCCAGAAAGTGTTGATGACAGTTTTGATTTCTATTCACTGTTGCCCCCTCCCAATTAAAGTATGTCACAGTCGCAGCCAATTATTATCTAAAGCTGGTTAAAATTGAAGTTATGTTGTTTTAAGGTGTATTAAATACTTGTTCATGTGCTCCTTTTGATCTACGAGCACCAGCCCCTCCACCGGTCTCTGCATGGCCCTGCTGAAACACAGCGTGGGTCGACAGAGCTCAATATTTTGTTGGGGTGTACAGTGTGCTGGAACATATTTCCTCCACACCCTTCTCACCTTTTTAACCCCTGACCCATTTTCATGCCTGATTATTGCTGTAACAAAAGTTTCAATATTTTTCTTTGTTTAATGTTACAAAAACTGGCAGTTGCGAGTGGGGTTGGACATCGAGCATTCAGCATCGATGAGACCCGGTTCTAACAGTCTGGTTCTCCGGGAAAAGTTCGAATTTTTAGATTTC
This sequence comes from Corythoichthys intestinalis, assembly GCF_030265065.1. Lineage (NCBI taxonomy): Eukaryota > Metazoa > Chordata > Actinopteri > Syngnathiformes > Syngnathidae > Corythoichthys > Corythoichthys intestinalis. Next base: position 16,056,835 of record NC_080410.1, read on the forward strand.
GATTCTGTGTTTCGATGCCCTAACCGTCGAGTAGGAAAAAAATGCTGCCAAAAACCACAAAGAAGCCACAAGAAGCGCGTGTTTGGGCATTGCAACTTGATTTCAACCATGGACACGGTGTGGCGGCACTCAAAAGTTTGGTTTAACTTTACAAAAAAAAAAAAAAAAGACCAGTCACCTCAGTGCAACATTTGCAACACAACTACAGTATATCATGCAAAGGTGGCTGCACGACCAATTATGCATGAGTGCCATGTGCAAAACTAGCTGAGTGCTACGTAGTTGACAGGCTGCACCGTCAGAACCAGGTAAGTAAAACAATACATTTTGTCTGTCTTCTGCTTTTCCCGCAATCCGACCCCGGATTAAGCAGTAGATGATGGAAGGATGGATGGAAAATAGTAAGAGAATAAGTCGTATTATTATTACGGCGGGCTATAGTCGATATCATGTACCTGTATATAGAACTAGATGCAAAATGACCGACTGGGCGGTATTAGAACATATAAAGAGAACTAGATGCTGGCGTTAGTAAACAGCCACCATCTTAAAGCAGTAGACTCCTCCGTTAATTTCAACAGCCTTAAAAGGATTTTTGTTTTGGAATCTGTTGTGTTGCTTATTTAGAAAGAAGCAGCCATATGAAGCATTCGATTACTTTTTTCATGAACTCGTAGCAGTGAAAACATAGCATCACATCACAAAGCGTCCTAGCCAGACGCTCTCATTTCTTCGTCTCCACTTTATACGTACACACTACTACAGCGCCACTCACTGGCCTAACTGGTATTGTCACAACATAAACACTGCATGTGTCTGTAAACACAACAGAATCGGTTTTACAAATAAGGAAACATTATTTTGCCTCATCTAGATCAAATTATAATCAAGAGAAGAATTTATACTAATGCTTCGTTTTAGCTTCCAGCTAAGGTTAATGTATGGCAAAAGAATACAAGTAAATGTTTTTTCCACGAGATTCTGAAAAATAAACATCTTTGTGAAAGTGCACTCCTGTGGACAGAAACTTAATCACATTTGAGTTACAAGACTGATATTTATATACAAGTTAAAAATAACCCTGTGAGAAGTTCATATAATTAATTTCATATTAATTGTATTAAAAATAATTAATAATAAATTTAAAATTTATATAAATAATAATACATTTTAAATTTATATTAATAAATTTAAAAAAATTTGAAGACATTAATATAAACTAATACATTTTTAAACTATAGATTTTTTTGACCCTGCCTCTTAAAAAAAATCCAAATCGAGAATTGTTCGGAATCGGAACCGGAATAGTTCCATTTCAAACGATGCCCAACCCTAGTTATGAGGTGTGTGCAAACTTTTAGCCACAGTATCAATACTGTACTGTAGGTGTCTGAGCAGTCTCTTTGCAGATACCTTGACTAACCCCTGGCTCAATCTGCGATTCATCTGAATCACATCTGTTTTTGGTCTTAGCACGCATACTTTCAAGCCACAGTTGAACTCCATTAACTTTCCTGCCTCAGTCAGCATTCTAGTCGTTATTCATTTTGATCAAATGGGCTGTCACTTTTTCATTCACTTGTATTTGATTGTTTGAATGAATGTCACCAGGAATGGATTCCTTCACCAGGCAGCTAGAGGTTAGGAGATTAACTCTTTTGACTTTTCATAAGAAATCCAAATCTGTCTTTCTCGCTACTGTGGAGTTGCACATGCTGAAACATTTTTTCTTGATCCTTAGTGCTATAGCTTTGAACCTCATATATTTACCTTAATTTTCTGCACCATCCTCTGTTCATCCTGCTACATGCGCAAAACAATCTTTTTCGACCCCTCAACGACATTCTCATGTTTTTTTTCCTCTTTTCATCTCCTGTAGGAGAGTTTTGGCATGAGTCTCAGTAGGAGGTCATGTTTTCTCTGCAAGGCACGCCAGCAGGCAGTTCTGTGCTCGTGTCTTCTCCCTGTCTGCTGTCAAAATATCAGCATTTGGTTAACTTTTACCCATTGTTCCAGTCCTGCCCTACTGCCCCCCTCTTTTGTTCCCCTTTGCCTCCTCGTCACCGCAGTCTGCAGCAAACAATAGTTGCTTTAACCGGGACAAAATAACACTATGATGATAGAGAAAGAGGGGACAGGGGACAGGAATAATCTAATTAAAATTAATTACGAAACAAAAAAAACTCAGCACCGGTTTCTGGGGTAGTTTCTGACTGGTTGAGAGGGGTAGGTTTCCCTCCGTTTTGTGAGTTACACTGATGTGTGAATCCCCTGGCTGTTAAGTTTGTTAAAGGTGCACAATGTAGGATTTGCGCCTTCATTTATTCATGAAACGGCCATAATATTTCAATAGATATTAAAGAAACATGTTTTTTTGGAAATACTTCTAAAACGGTTCTCAATGGTTAAGCGGAGATTTTCCCATTTTAAAAGACAATTTGCATGTCGCAAATTTGTTTCGGTTTTGCTTCAGTGTTCATCATTGGCGCCAATCAAGAGAACAGGTTCCAGTCTTTCACCGGGTTGCCACAGCTCTGAACGTCATGTGAACTAAGGCTGCGCCAACTTTGACAGTCTGAATTATGTCTACCTCTCAGGAAAAAAATATCGTTATGAATCTCAAAGGATTCAAGACAACAAGAGAAGCAAAACAAGGATATGCATTAATTTGCCGTGGTTGTGCTACATTATTTAGGATGTGGATCAATTGACCGGGGCAAAGACAAAATCTTTACGTGTGTGTATATATTTAGTCAGTAATTTAAATTAAAATGGATCGAGCAATTATATTGTCTTTGTGGATGCTGTCAATGCATTACCAAATTACAGTATATATTTCTTTGCCAGTGTGCTTATACATTGAGAAAAGTAGCCCTCCCTCACTATGGTCATGGTGACATAAACTAACTTGGACCTTGTATCACAGATCTTTTAATCGTCATTACTACATTAATATTATTACATTGAAAACATCTTGCATGAAAATTAAAAATAAGATATACCTTCTGCATAGGACTCGTCGCTTGCCACTTCAAGTTCTTTTTCTGCAGGTTCTCCAATGTGAAGTTTTATTCTGGCAACCCGAAGGTGGAGGGCATTTTGTGCCAGTCAATATTTTTGATCTAGTTGCAGTACCATTTTTGGCCATCATTCCTACATTGTGTACTTTTACCGTGGCCACCATCTGTTAATGTTGGAAAATTGCTTTTAAAGTATTTACACATTTTTGCACCAATGAAAACTGAATGAGAACCATTAATCCAAAAATCTCACTCTATACAGAAAAAACCCCCAAAAACATCTCCCCTTTCCCAGATGAGTTAAGTTATCCGTCATATACATCGTCATACATACCACTTAATTCTCTCCTCTTCTTGTCTCTTTCAGAACAATGAGCCCTTAAATCCTGGTTTCCATGGATACGCTCCTCACAATCAGGTAAGAGTAGTAATTTTTTTTAAACAAAGGTTTATAGTGACACTTTTTAAATACATACATAATTTGCATAGAAAATGCATAACTTTTTAAAATGCAACTGTCCAAATGGTAAATTTTTCTTACTTGAGATCAATTACCGTAGTTGAGCATTTTTATTAAAGTTAGGTGTAGGTAGTAATATGTTCCTCAATCCTTTAATAGTTTTTTTTTTTTTTTTAACTGAGCAAGGCCATCCATTTAGTTGTATAGCAGGATTTACTTTCTAACTCCGCCAGGCTTTCTTTAATTTCCCGGCTGCGTCATCCGTTGGTAGCTCATAAAAAAGCCTCTCGGAGGAAAGGATGAAAGAACCAGCTTGCGATTGAGCTCCTATTTCAAAGTGTAGGCTCGTCACCCTCCACATGCAATACTGTTTCATATTGTTTCTTTTCCACTCCCCAATTTATTTTAAGCGTTTCTCCCATGAATATTGCTCGGCTCGCCATAATGACAGCCTTATGTGCTGCGTTGTGGAAGGCATTTTGACAATTTTCCTATCTTCTCCTGTGCAGCAGTGCACTTTCGGCAGCTCAGACTAGCTCAGTGCTTGAGCGGGGGATGAATCTCTGCGTATGCATTTGCAACTTCTATTTTGGTGGGCTAATAACAAAGAGCTTGTGTGTCCCCACCTTTATGCCTGAGAGCACACACTTTTTTTTTTGCAGTGTTTGGGTTGTAGCTTTCTGGCGGTGCCACAGGAGGGAAGTGTTGTTCTGTGAGATGCTTCTCCCCCAGAGACTTAGTCTGCACAGCCCATCATGGAAAATGTATCCTCCCATATATGCGTATTTTTTCCCCATCCCTTCATTATCCTTCTCTGCACTTAGCATCTCCTTTCTTGGAATACAGCTATCTTAGATTCCATGGCTAGGGCAAAAGAGCACGCGTAGAAGAATTTAACTGTCAAGTACAAAGTCTGCTTTAAGTATTTTATGTCGTTTTCTTTGTTTCCATTTGAACAACTTGTCTTTTGATTTTTTTCTGTAGTGTTCTCAAGTAAATTACGTGAATTAGAAAAGGCAGTATATGGGAAGAACTAGGAGATATAAAACTAACAGAAGCAAAGCATTTAAGATGACTTCCCTGCTGTTAGGCACCTATCATGAAAACACAGTTCAGGGAAGGTGTACTGTTTTTTATTGTACATTTTCCGTCATACCGTCCATAAGGTATTAGCTATTTTTTATGTCCCAAAAAAGTATAGAGAAATCCCTCGCTGATGGCTGGAGGAGGTGACATTCCTGAACTTTTTTTCCCCTATCAAATTAAACGAAATTGCTGGTATGGGAATACTTCGACTACAGAAAAGTTGCGACTAACGCTGCGACTTAGAGGAGGCGGGCCAACCGACATGTAAAACATTTTTGCGGAAGGTGGCTGCCGAGGAGGCAATAACTCCAATATGATTTCGCATTTATACAAAATTAAAGGTTAGTAAACGCTGTCATGAAAGTTTCCCACCAGCTACAAGAGTTAACTCCAGCATGTTTAAGTGTGTCTAGCGGTGGTAAGATGTTTTTTTTTTTCTCTCTGGCAACTGTCTGTGTTGGGAAAGAGAATGTGTGTATAATGTAAAGATGATAAGTGTCATACACACGTGCGTTTTATGGGAAATAATTCAGTTTTTTTTGTTCTGATGGCAATAATGTTGTGGCTGTTTTTTTTGTTTTTGTTTGTTTGTTTGTTTTTTTAAGCCCACATATCTCAAAGTAACACAATTTAGAGCTATAATTCCAGTACTGTGAAACAGGGATATTTTGGTGTAAGGTTATCATACCATCAGAATATCATAACGGCACATGCCTAGCCATAATCTTGAAGTTTAAAGGTCCACTATTAAGCAAGTATGGTGAAAAAAAACTAGCTAATTGTCTTTATATCACCCATGTCTGCTAGTAAGAAAGAGACATTCAATTAATATACAAAAATTATGCATTTTTGTCATCACAGGTAAAAGCTTTGTGTGTTAAGTGACTGCTTTCTAGAAGAGGTTTGGGATAATTGGTCGTAAGCTGAATGTTCACACTTCACTTGTTTTATAAAGGATTTACTACTCATTTATTCAACACACATTGTGCACAAATTATTATTTAGAATGCATATGTTGTAATCCAGGGGTTACCATGCAGAATTAAGATACTTTGTTTCCCGAACTTCATTGAATACTAAAATAATGAAAAATCATTTTTTTAATATTATTGTTATATATTAAAGTTGAATGCAGTTTATATTAGAGATGTGACCGAAAATTCCATGCCGAAAACCTTCTAAAATTTCGTTTTCGTTTAAAAGACCGAAAGTTTACTACCGAACAGTGTGAAGCACCATAGTCCTCTTGCGATGAGGCAATCAAAACACTGCGAGAAGCAAAGTTGCCTCTCGTCCTGTGTCACATGGAGTAGTGCGCATTTGAGCCCGTGTGTGAGTAGTTTGGAGTTTTATCAAGCGAGCAGTATACAAATAAAGTAGTATTTAAATGCATACATGTGCGTTTGCTGTGGTTTAGTACAATAACTTTATGGCACGACCACTTCCTCTTTTTGTCACATTTTTTTCAATCCCCCTCTGCCAGTCGCCGTTTAATCCGGCTGGGAGCAACTTCTCGATCGATCCCACTTGTTGCACAAGATAACGGCGAATCCTATTTTAAGGAGATGAGAGATTCTAATAGCCTTGTAAAGAGCTTTACTAGCTTTGATGATTTACTAGCTGTTGATGTTGTGAACTTCAGTTCCAGACCAATGTACATCGAGATCTCATTTATTTTAGCAACTGGAGGCGTGACACCCATTTTTCGAGTGTCCCAAACTTCCACGAAAGCACATTTATCAAGGTTTCGTCGGCCATGAAGCCGACCGAAAAAAAATGTTACGGCGACGGCTGCACCACTGCTATAAGACGCGTTCAGAGTTTGCCACAAAATGCTGCCTGCCGCCGCGAACGCATCCTCCCAAGGGGTTTCATTCTGCACCTTTCAAACAAAATTTCTCGAGCCTCGGGGGTCGTAGGACATTTTGTAAGATGTTTGCGCATTTGTGAGAAGAGACCATATTTTATTTCCACCTGATCTAAAAAAAAATTAAATAAAAAAAATAACAATAATAATAAAATAATAATTGAAAAAAAAAAAACATGAATTGTTTCCATGTGTATTATTCGGCCTTTTGGTTTCCAATTTTCAGCTTAGGCCAAGAATTTTGCTTTGGGTGCATCCCTAGTTTATATACAACACTTTCACTGATCCATGACTGACTGTTCTAGGGGAGAGCAGGGTTTCCCCTAGGATTTTTTGAAGCTGTGGTGGCGGTGGACTGCGTCCGAGTCTGACAACCCCATCATGTTGTGCCGCGGCGAATTTGTTTCATATCAGGACAAATAAGATTTTTTAAAATTATTTTTTAATTTTTTCATCATTCATTTTTTTCAAGAACCATAACAAAGACCTGTTTGCATCCTGCCTGGGTACACTTGATTTTCCTGGACTTTAAAAAAAAAAAAAAAAAAAAAAAAAGAGTGGGTATGGGGGGAATCGGCAATAGGTGGTCCATTTATAGTCAATGTGAGGAATGCTGCAAGATGGTTCCCCTGTTCCTGAAGTCTGTCTTCAACTACACAGAAATGGGACAAAAATGAGATCTAGGAAATGAAAACACTCAAGCATCTCAAACCCACATTGTACAGTCTGTACAATGTATAGTTGACCAAATGTCTTACTCAGTTCATTGAAGAAAAATCTCCCAGTTCACTGTTGAGATGGGCATTGTCAACGCAATGTCCGACGGTTGCCGTCAGCAGCACTCCCCATTAATCAGTCTGTGATGCCATCTTTGACATCGTGCTGACCTGGTCCATATTCTGAAACACATTCAATGGATTACCCATTTGGATTTTAATCAAATATGTTAAAATTTACATTAGCCAATGCATTTTCAGTTCAAACTGAGGTGTCTTTGTGGGAGTTACTTTTCTGATTGTTAGTACAAATTCATATAATGATTTGTTTCAATGAGATGAAAAATACTTCTTTAAATGCAAATATGCCATCTGTCTTGTAATTTTTTTTCCAGTAATGATTATGCCAGGTTATAGACAATGAACCTTTTTCAGTATCACAATCTAAGGTAAAGTAATTACAATTATGATTATTAAAAATGATAGGTGCACGATTGTAAACACTCACCTTGATTTTTGTGGTACAACCACGGCTTGAACTTTGCCATTTTTGTCCATGTTGGGTCCTAGCTAGATTTCCTGTTTGCTTTTTTGCTTACTTCTCCTACCCTGGACTGTGCGCCTTCCTGATCTGCATCTCTACGTGCTATCTCGTCTCATTCAGTTTTTGAAAACCTTCTCTTAACATTAAAAATAATACTACGCTTGCCATAACCATTTGGTTATTTCTACTCCTCCGAACGTGAGAGGTAATACATTCGCAACTGAACTGCACCTTACGTTCCGAAATATTTAATTTGCCTCAGATGCTAATTAAATATTTCGGAACGTGACGGTCTAAATCATCATAACAATTAGAGGTGTGCGAAATTTCCGATTCTTAGATTATTCACGATTCGGCCCTGGAAGATTCGAGAACGATTCACAAACATCCAAATTCCAATTATTGAAATATGTCAAGTAAAGCGGAAGCAAAACACACTCAGCGCGCCGCACAGTCTTTGGGACGCAATGAGGAACGGAGCGAGATTAGCTAAACCTCATGCTTTCATTACCCGGCCCCTCGGGTAATGCCAATGCTCAACTCACGGCTTTAGCTCAGCTCATACCGCGAGATAAAAAAAACAACGACATACCTGACTGCTGCCGACAGCTGCTACAAAGTACGTCCACATAATGTTACGGTAGATATCATATTTATATAGGACTAGGTGCAAAATAGACTCGGTGGCGTTAGCAGCACATGTACAGAACGCTAGATGCGGGCGTTAGTAAACGGCCGCCATCTTAAAGCAGTAGACTTCCCTGCAAGGCTGTTGTAGCGAACCTTTTTATCTAAAATACTCCTAAATCGGTAAAATATTGACTTGAATCTACCTTTAAAATAGTTTCAAAACTTTCACATGTTGAAAGTAGACAAAAGGGAAATTATGGAATAACGGGAGCAATTTTAGCAACTTTAACAGTTGATTCACAACATTAAATTAATTGAATGTAGTTTAAAGCTGCGGATACAGAATGGGGATTTGAGTATATTATTGTTTTTAACTGTTTACGTGATACTGAAAGTCATTTATTTAAGCCTGTGAGGTTTTTTTTTTTTTTTTAAACAGTTTTTGTAACTAATGTACAAAACATTAAAAGCAGCTAATAGTGGGGTGGGGGGTGGGGTGGGGGGTGGGGTGGGGGTCATCAATAATCGATTTATAATCGAATCGTAGCCTCTGAATCGTAATCGAATCGTTAGGTGCCCAAAGATTCCCACCTCGAATAACAATAATGGTCACTTTGTTAGCGGACCCTCGTCCTCAGGAACTTTTCTCTTTCCAAAATACAGTACTTCAGTCACAACGAGTGATGTCAGCACCGAACAAATGCTATGCTAGGAGTAGGACGCGACCGATTCGGGTCAAAAACACATATTGAACATAAACATTACGTCAATGTCAGTATATCAAGGTCGTTTTCACGGTCCTAAACCAGAAGTACATTCAATAACTTCAAATGCCTTTCTGTGGTTATGTCTTCCGATTTCCATCTCTGCGCGGAGCCGACGTACCAGCCGCAAGCTTTCAGTAGAACTGATACACTCAAAATAAAGCGTGTAACGGAACAATTTGTATTTTACGTGCAATTTTGCAAGACTTATGGTAAATCGTGCGTACAAATGAGCTTCATACAGTGCCTTGCAAAAGTATTCGGCCCCCTTGAATCTTGCAACCTTTCGCCACATTTCAGGCTTCAAACATAAAGATATGAAATTTAATTTTTTTGTCAAGAATCAGCAACAAGTGGGACACAACCGTGAAGTGGAACAACATTAAAAAAGTTTAAATTGTCCAATAGATTTTGTTCCACTTCACGATTGTGTCCCACTTGTTGTTGATTCTTGACAAAAAATTAAAATTTTATATCTTTGTTTGAAGCCTGAAATGTCGCGAAAGGTTGCAAGGTTCAAGGGAGCCAAATACTTTTGCAAGGCACTGTATATTCATTTAGAAGTCATGTTAAACTATACAAATTAAAAATTAGAATGGATCTTTAAATCTTTTTTTTTTTAAAAACGCATTTGCAAGGTGTGGTGGCTTTTGTTTTGGTGTGGCGGCCCGCCACGATAATTACTGTGTAGGGGAAACGCTGGAGAGGACTATGGTTGTTCTGCAAGTCACCATTGATAGATGGACAAAGATGTATTTGGATTTTATAAAATAATTTTGTATGAATGAAGTAAAATTTGATCATTTCACAGCACCCTGGTTGTGAGTCGCTAAGATCTTTCATCGCACATTACTTGTTGGTGACCAATAAATAACATTTTCCCAACATAACTGGGTGGTCATGAACTTAGACAATGTTTACTTGTTTAGTCTTATAAAAGCACAGCCTATTGGCTAACTGTGGATGGTGTTTGTTGAGGAAAGCCTTTGTCAGCTGATTTTACTTGATTCTGTGTGCCAACGAAGGTTCAATAGCATATGATCATAGCACATCGCTGTGTACATATTGTGCATGTGTTTGAGTGTTTATCGCAAAATTCAGTTCATGTGCTTAATCTTCAGCTCATCCCCTCATTCATTCTCATCCTCTTCACTTACAGCCCTAATCCTGTCATCCCTCACTCTTTCTTTTCACTCAGCCCCTTTATCCATTTATCTCTTCATCCTGTTATCTGTCGCTCACATCCACTGGTCCATTGTCCTTGCCCCCACTCTGGACAACTCCCTCCCGATGCTCCTTTCCCCCACCAACTCCTACTCTGAGCCCGCCCTTACTCATTCCCTCTGGACTCAGTTCCAGCCAGACTCAGCAGATGTCTAAAAGCTTGGCATCAGGGATTCTTTCCGCAGTGCTTCTTACCTTGCACATGGTGCACGTGCAGAAAATTGCATTCTCCTCTCTGCAACAATACGCTGTTTGGATATGTGGAGCCACGTCTAGAATAATCATACATACATAGCATTATAATAAAGATAATTATAAGGTTTGTGTTTATAGTCGTGGCATTCACTCCTTATTGCAAGACTTCCAACTATGTTTTGAAGGCAGCGGCTGTAGAAGATGGAGAACTTGGATCTTACCCACAAAGCTTGGTCTTTTCAGATTGCCCTAGTAGCTAGCTACTGCTGTTCTTTTTGGAGCCGAAGAGCTGTCATGCAATAAATAAATCATCTAAAAAAGCTGCAATGCAGTGGGGGTCGCCTTCTGTACTCTCACACCAGTCTGAATTGAAGAAAGCCTTTTCTTCACTCCCGTTTCCTTTTCACTCAGGGACTGGGAACACTGCAGTGAATCCTTTCTGATTCAAACCCAGTGAAGATTTAGCTGGCTTCATGGATATTCTATTCGATTGGAGAGACTGAGACTGAGAAGGAGGTGAAGTTTAAAAGAGAGGCGGGAACTGGGGAAGAGCAGGACGTGTAACGTGAGCGAGTGAATGATAGACAGACACAGAAAAGGGCGAGAGAGCAATAGGAGGAGAGGAGAGACTGACTGTCAGGAAGGCAAAGACGCTTAGGCCTGAAGGGATCAGAGCAGCAGAGCAGGCTGGTGAGACGCCGAAAAAGAGCCAGACAGTGACAGGCAGTTGAGGCTTGTTTGGAAGAAGCGACACAGCAAGGGAAGGGAGGAGTTGACGAGGGAGAATTTGAATGTGCATGACGGATGCGGACTGAAGACGTTGTCAGCTCATGGTCGTGGAGCCCAGGCCGAAGAGCGGAGGAGCAGGGAGGGGGGAAGAGACGTACCAGGAAAAAGAGACAAGAAAGACCGTGAAAGTGGAGAGCTGGCCAAGATTTGTTGTACCAGATCAGACCATGATGGGGGTCTACTACCAAACCACACTTCTGGTAAGCTCTTAAACACAGCCTAGCAACTTAGTGTTGAGACCGGAAGTGTGAAACGAATGTGTGTTCTCATACAAACAGTAACCAAGGGCACTGGAAATGTCTGTATAAAATCATCATACTTGACAAGGAGCTGCTCTCATGTTTGATAATTTTCTGTAACATCTTAATATACCTTTGATCATGCATATACAGTATATCACCCATTTAAGATTTAGAGATTGAAAGGAGCACAGCTCTATATTTATTAGCAACATTGTTGCATACTATGTTTTTACAGTTGATTGCAGTTGCACGCCTGACTGCTATTAAATGTCTGTTTCTGTGCTCCGTAGCAGATAGACTGGCTAGGGATTAGAGCTGTATACAGGCTCTGTTTAAGCATGTTATCGTCGCTGTTTGAGTTCTTTATTGGTCCTGTGTAGGGTAAAACGAGGCAGCAAAATTTGCTTAAATGGTTTGTGTTGACAAGCATGAACCATTGGTATGACTGCACACAGTGTCATGTACAGTATACTGTTTGTCTCATGTGATGTAATGTGCTTACATTCTGGTTAAGCAATCCCACCTCATCAACAAAGATGTCTATGCATCTTAATCTCCAGTGTCTTTGGATTGATGCTGACAGGTGCCAAGACCCGGTTGTTCTGACACATTTTCATTGCAGAGAGAACACACATTTAATGTATCATCTGAGAGGTTTAAAAAAAAAAAAAAAAGAAAGAAAAAAAAAAACTCTTTTGCAACTGTAGGTTGTGAAAACATTTTCAGTCGCCATCCTTTAGAAATCATTGTCTTTTTATTTTTATTTTATTTTTTAATTGAACATATATCACTGCTTTCATTCTTGGACATTTTCTCTCAATTTTTAAAAATCTTTTTCTGATGCTTGGCAGCATTTCTTCAATCGATTCCTAGTAGTCTAACATTGAATCTGAGTGACATCCACAAGAGGGAAAAACTGAACGAGTCTTTCATATTAGGTTTGGATATTTGACAAACAACAGATAAATTAATTCCATGGTGCCTAACTCGTGGGCTAAAAGAGTACAAGTACAGTCTAAATCACACTCAGCAGGAGCATTTGAAAAATATGTCTTCTGTAGAGTGGATAATCAAACTGGATGTGTGAGTTACTTATCAATCGGCTACTGATTGAAATTCTGATGCTTCCCTTTTTCAGTGTCCAATATAATTAAGACATCTGTAGTTAGATATTGAAGAGTGCAATATTATTTCCATCAAGTTATTAAAAAAAACTTGTGGCTGGTATTTCTGAAACATCTGTGCTTAACCAATTTTAAGTATACAATGCATTCCTAATAATCAAGTTGACTCTTTGGTCACATCAATCTTAACTAGGGGTGTGCCATCTAAGGCACCTCACGATTTGATTCGATTACGATTCAGAGTGCTAAGATTCAATTATTGAACGATTACCTTCACGGTATAAACAATGATCACGATTTTCGATGCATTTTCCCCCTTCCTTTCAGGATTTCTTTTTTCTTACTTTGTGGCTACTTTTATGTAAGGTATATTTGCCAGTATTCATTAATTAAAGCAGCAAAACATATTTATGTCCGTTGCGTTTTATTTCTAATCACCTAATGATCCAGTAGGAACAATGGAAACATGCCTATACAACACAAAGCTGACTTTAAGCTGCTCTTTTTCACAAGAAGGTGAAAATACATTACCTGTTTCAAAGGCAGTACCTATTTCTCTCAATAATACAATAAAATTTACACTGGTGGAACAAATTTCACATTTTCTGGAAAAAACATGAAGAGCCTTTAGAAATAAAAGACCTCTTTTATCCAATATACTTTGTTTTCACAGATTCCTGTGCTATTTCGCATGTTTTTAAGTCTTAGCGCTGTACTTAATCCCAGTTTTACATGTTCTGCATCTGCATATGGAGTAACTTTTGTACACCAAAGAAAAACGCACAAATGGACATGGAAATACATTTTAGCAAATTCGCTTACTAGCCTAACGCTCGGCGCTAACTGTTAACATCTCAAAAACAACAATAAAGGCTAAACAGTACAAGAAGGTTAGTCTACTCACCTCTTATAGACGCACACGGGACTTAGCAACAAACTCGGGACGTTTTTCAATTAACATGACTTGAAACTATTGCTAGACAACTGAAAGGCAAGCAGCAGTGAACTATCTCTCTTCCCCTCTCGCTCTAAAAAATAACTTATGCACACAAGAGGACCCAAAGTGCAATGACCCGGAGTTTGCCTCTCTCATACTCAATTTATTTTTGAGTCTTTTGTACAGGAGTAAATCAGTAACTTCCGCTGTCGCCATCCTCACATTGTGCGCCCCTTAACGTGTCCGGGCGGCAGACATGTCTTGAATTTCGTTCCGCTGGCAGCGGCTGTCATTAGGTTATTAGGGAAGATCATCGTTTTTGTACATTTATGAATCGTAATCGATTTGTCTTGTGTCGAATCTCGATTAATCTAATAATCCATGAATTGGCACACCGCCAATCTTAACCTTCATGTCTGTCAAGCAATTATGTGACAAGGTACATCATGTTTTTAATTGCATTTCCCAATTTAGGGTCCTTATTACCAGTGTTGTTAATAACGGCGTTAGAATTTAACGGCGTTACTAACGGCGTTATTTTTTTCATTAGTGAGTAATCTAATGAATTACTTTTCTCATCTTGGCAACGCAGTTACCATTTCTGAGGCAGGAAAGGCGTGCGTTACGATGTTGGTTGACTGACGCGAGAAAAGTCAGAAAAAGATGGACTCACGGAGACGAGAGAGCAGAGCAGGAGTGTGGAGGAGGCAAGGGAGTGTGACGCCGTTGCAAAAGCGATGCTACTATGCTAGGTGGCTCCAATAATACCTGACTGTAGCAGATAGCCAACAAACTATGCCCACATGATGCTTCGGTCGATATCACATACTGTATATACAGAACTAGATGCAGATGACAGACACGGCGGCATTAGCAACATGTATAATAAAGAACTAGATACGTTAGTAAACAGCCGCCATCTTAAAGCAGACTTCTCTGGAAGGCTCTGTTCTAGAGAACCTTCCTAGCGAACCTAAGTAACTTTTGATCTAAAATGCTCCTAAATCGACAAAACTTAACTTAAATCTATCTTTAAATGATGAAAGTGTTTTAAAACTTATACATGTCGAAAATAGAAGGGAACTACTGCAATAACGGGAGCAATTTTAACAACTTTAACGGTTGATTCACAACATTAAATGACTTCCACACATAGCAAAGGTTACTAATTATTGCAATATCCGCAATATCCCTGTGTCTAGTTAAGTTTAGGGTAAAGAATTGGGCTAGGGCCAATTGTCCCAAAAACCCTTTAAACTTCACATTGTGTGACCTGTTTTGTTTTTGTTTTTGTTTTTGATTAAAAAAAAAAAAAAAAACATGAAAATTATCACCAGTTACTTTGCCAAGTAACTAATTATTCTTACATTCAGGTAACTGAGTTACTAGCGCAATTACCTTTTGGGAGAAGTAATTTGTAACTGTAATTAATTTTTGAAACTAAGATTAACAACACTGCTTATTACATTTCAGTAGCCGTCTGTCAGACTAAGCTTCAGTACATATACAGAAAAAAAGAAAACACATTTGAAGACAGGTAATTTTTGCCCTTGTACATTTTCATAAGAAGAATTGAATTAAAGACGTTGTAGTTTGTACCCAGTCATAATCCCCACCTGCACCGGCAGTTAGTGATTGATGAATGAGTTTTGCTGAACATTGCGATTAACAGCACCTATAAATCTGTGATGAATATAGACGAAATGAAGTTTGAACTCGCGTTTATTTTTCCTTGACTTTTTACCTTTGTACCAGAGGGTGGTAATGGTGAAACGGTGACATGATGCTGTTAAATCTTTTCATCATCCCATACATAGATATTGTTCGCTTGTAAATGGCAGTTTTGACTTCTGTCGAGTTCTAATGTTTCGCACTTAATATATAATATGATTATTGTATAATTTTCTGTTCTGAATTTCTTTCCTGTCAAGGAAGAGCTGTCAATTCCAAGGGTGGGCCAATGAACAGCGGATGTACTTCTAAGGAACCTCTAATGCATAGCCCTCAGTCAGCAAGGATCACAAGAGGGCTTCTCTACTCAATCGTCCATTTAAGGAGATGGGCAGTAGCCTTTACTTAGATGGACATTACAATGAATGGGTTTTGAGTGGCTGGGTGGATCAGTACTGTACTTGGGAATGGAGGGAAAGAAAGGGGTGGAGTGTATTTCTCTAGTCACTGTAATATAAACGAGTTAATGGAAAAGAGTTGAATTTTCTTCCCCCCAGATCTCTCCCATGGAACTTTGGGCAAAGTAACAGGAATGGGAATTGTTTGATAAGTTGTTGTCGGGAGCTAGCTCCCACATTCAGAATCTTTGGCTAGTGTATACTTCACTGTGGCTCAGCAGACAGGTCAGCAGACTATCATTAGAGTCATGCTTGAAAAGTTTCCTGTGAAAGACAGATTTTCCCTCCCTCATCTGCTCTGTGTATGGGAAAACATATGGTGTCTCAGGTAAAACAAATGGGCTTCTATTGTGTGTACATGAGGCGGGAAGGAAAATATAATCACATATATTACTATGGAGCTTCTTAAAATGTCTGCTGATGCAGTACATTACATGCTTTGCTGTACTTAACCAACAGCCTCATTGTTTGCGCAATGTAAACTGAAACCCGACCTATCTCCATTAGAGCATCAGTTTCCCCCCATAATTCATTTCCCTCACCTTTTTAAAAACTTTTTTTCCATCATGTAACTCGGTCAACTTTAAACTATAAAGAGATACTTTACAACTAGCAGGAAAATGTACTTTCTTTGTTTTTTTGTGCAGTGCACGTTATCTATAGCAAGTACATTTTGCATTGGGGTCCTGAAATATATATATAGATAGAGCATAAAGAAGAGGGAGAGAACATATTTACCTAGCAGACTGTTTAGTACAAATAACTTTGCTTGAATATGGATATAAAAATACAGCTTGCGAATAGGCATGTGCTGTTATGAGGTTCTGACGGTGTGATAACTGTAAGCCAAAATATCACGGTGTCATGGTACTGCAATAACCACTCTAAAGTGTTACTTTGAGATATCTGGGTTAAAAAAAACTTTTTTTTCATTTAACAGGAGCCAAAACCAAGAGCTCAACATTATTACCATCAGAACAAAAATAATTGAATTATTTTCCATAAAAAGCACATGTGTACGACTCGTATCGTGTTTACATTATACCCATACTCTTTCTCAACACAGACAGATGCCACAGAGAAAAAAAAACAAAAAACACGTTTTACCACCGCTAGACACTAAACACGCTGGAGTTAACTCACTTCGCTGGTGGGAAACGTTCATGACAGTGTTTACTAACCTTTGATTTTGTCTAAATGCGAAATCATATTGGAGGTATTGCCTCCTCGGCAGCCACCGTCCGCAAACATGTTTTACATGTCGGTTGGCCCTCCACCTCTAAGTCGCGGCCGTCTGTAACTTTTCTTTAGCCGAAGTATTCCCATACCAGCGATTTCGTTTTCGTCGTGGGGGGAAAAAGTTCAGGAGTTTCACCTCTTCCAACCATCGTGTTGCACAGCTGACACACTGACACTGAGCCGCAATGAGTAGAGGAGGTTGAACTTTGTGGCTGCAAGCGAGGGATTTCTCCCTGCATTTTTGGGACATAAAAGATCGCTAATACCGGTACCTTAGGGACGGTATGACACAAAATTTTTGTGGTTTTGAAACCGTGACATTTTCATACCATGATATACCTTGAAACCGGTAATCGGCACATGTCTCCTTGTGAACTTTGCTCCTATTGTTGTTGGTTGCTTACATTTTCTGTCTATTTAGATCCCTGATCCAATTCTCAGGCAGGCTGATTATTAGTTTACCAGCTCAGTCTAACTAAAAGGTTATTCCACATTATTTGGCAAGTCACTTAAAAAAATAAATAAAAATAGGCACTATTTCTTTATTCATTTAAAAATCAAAACAGACATGATTTACGAAACACTTATAGAGCAAAATTTCTGTTTGGAAAATGAATAGCATTAGGAGAACAGCTGTTAAAAAGCCATTGATGTACAAGCAGGTATTTGACTCTACTGGGGGGATTTTGGAGTCCCAAGAACCATTTGAAGCCAGGATCCTCCTAAGATTTACATTCATGCCTGAAGCTGTATTTCAGCAATCCCTAACCAGTCTCACACAAAGAAAGGCTCTCTTTGGGCTTAAATACGTATATGCTTTAATTCATGTTCAAAAGTCATTTCATGCTACCTAGATGGTCCATAATATGTGGAATTCCGGATGGTAAGTATCCCAACAAATCATCAAAGAGATGGCAGTGATTTTTGGAATTGGAACTATGGGGATAAAGATAGTACACCCATTTTAAGTTCCATCAAAGTGTCAAAATGACCTCTGGAAAAAAATGTGGAGCCTCCAACTTGCCATTTTCTGCAATGGCACAGTAAAATAATTTTTATCTTGACAAGATAACACACCAACCAATGCTGTAAAGGATACTACTGAGACTTGGTATTAAAGGTTGAAAATAGAATATGATATTGTTTTGTGCTCCCTAATGTTTGCTGCAGTGAATAGCTTGTAGTCAAACTTTTATTTAATCAAAACTTAATTGTGAAGTGTGTTTTAACTGAAAGTCCAAGTTTAAAACCACATTTACAATAAAGAAACCCACGTTCTTGTCTTTGCCAATGCTTGTTATCTTGTACCTGATGCATTTGACCTATACAATATCCAAACTAATAAAAGCAGCAGTTTCTTGCAACTCAAGCAATCTTCTTCTGTATTAGGAAATCAACCACCCCAAAATATGTCGCTTGGAGCCAATCCTATCTATGGCAAACTGAGTAGGTACAATGCAGGGGAAAGGGAGTGATGTCCTCTAATAGTTTATAGTTGCTGCTAGGCTCCTTTTTCACTGAACATTTTCTCAAGGAGTAGCTTAAAAAAAAAAGTGCCAGACGATTTCGAAAATTTTGACTGTTCTTTCAACTGGATTCCACTTGACGATTTCTCATTGTTGGCAATGAAAGAGCGAAGCATGTGATCAGCTAAGACAAATAGAGGTTTTACTTTAGAATGCTTCTTCATCGCTTAGTACAGCTCAATCTTTTAAGCGTGAAAACACCAACACTGTATTTGGTGCAGATGGGTCAGAAGCCTCAGCTGGCTTTTAACGGCCTCTGTGGCTGCGGCAAAACTGAGCAATCAGGGTAGAAAGAAAAAGACATTTATGGCAAAACATTTTAGTTACGGTAATTAAAACTCTTCCTAGAAACGACGTGTTTCTAGGCGTCACCCAAGCCCATAGCAGTGAGCAGAACAGGGGACAATGTTGCTTGATACGCTGTTTGGAACGGCATCACCTCATATCCGCTTTTGTGTCTTACTTTCAGTGTATCCAATCATTTTATGGCTTCCTACCCAGCCAGTTTTTCTTCCTATGCCTTGGTGTTGTGTGTTTCGAAATAATATGAGCAAGCAATATTGCTGTCACCACCCACAAACAAATTCAAGATACAATTGGTGTGCCCCAACAGCAGCATGACTATAAAGTCTGTGTAGATTTTATTGTTGGTGGTATCTAGAGGTGGGAATCTTTGGGGACCTAACAATTCGATCACGATTATGATTCAGAGGGTATGATTTGATTATAAATGATTATTGATGACATCTCCCCCCTCTAAGCTATTAGCTGCTTTTAATATTTCGTACATTAGTTGCAAAAATTGTACAAAAAGCCCCTCAGGCTTAAATAAACGACTATTTCAGTATCAAGTTAACGGTTCAAAACGGTAAATAAAATACTCAAGTTCCCATTCTGTATCAGCAGTTTTAAACTACATTAAATGAATTTAACGTTGTGAATCAACTGTTAAAGTTGTTAAAATTGCTCATGTTATTCCATAATTTCCCTTCTGTCTACTTTCAACATGTGAAAGTTTTAAAACTGTTTTAATGATAGATTCAAGTCAAGATTTTGCCGATTTAGGAGTATTTTAGATACAAAGTTACTGAGGTTCACTAGGAAGGTGCACTACAACAGAGCCTTTCTGAGAAGTTTACTGCTCTAAAATGGCGGCTCTTTACTAACGCTACCGAGTCTGTCATTTCGCATGTAGTTCTATATGCATGAGATATCTAGGCGAGGAAGGTTCACTACAACAGCCTTCCAGGGAAGTCTGCCGCTTTAAGATGGCGGCTGTTTACTAACGCCGGCAGGTTTGTCATTTCGCATCACGTTTCCTATACATGTGCTGCTAACGCCGCAGAGTCTGTCTTTTTGCATCTAGTTCTTTTTACATGTGATATGTACCGTAGTATTATGTGGGCGCTGTTTATAACGGCTGTCGGCAGCAGTCAGGTATTATTGTATTTTTATCTAGCGGCATGAGTTGAGCCAGAGCTGTGAGTTGAGCTTTGTCATTACCCAGGGAATGACAAGCATGATGTTTACTCTTGGTCCGTTCCTCATTGCATCCCGAAGACATTGCTGACTGTTTTAGTTCCCCTTTACTTGACATATTTCAATAAACAAAATTTGGATATTTGTGAATCGTTCTCGAATCTTCCACGGCAGAATCGCGAATAATCTAAGAATCGGAAATTTCGCACACCTCTAATTTTATTGTTGCATTACTGGCAAGAAAAAGCTGTTGTAGTCAACAAATCTGGCCCAAGACACATCTATTAGTGTTTACTGACTACTGTAGTCTAGTATTGACAACTTCAGCATCAGTGTCTTAAAATTTGTTATGAATAACTTGTTTGATTATATTTATTTTTTTGTGTGCATCATTATATCTTTGAATTTCAAAACGCGTATTGAATTTTCATACCCTCAATAATGCATGTGTTGTAAATATTTCATGGCTGGTTAGCTGAAAACGAGCCTGTTAGAGAAATGCAGGTAAAAGAAGGGGGGAGGGCAGAAATGGATTGGGCGGGTGTAATGACGATATAACAGAAAAAAAAACATTTTCAACATGTGCATTGACAATTTTTTCCTTTTTCTTTTCTATTGCTGTAGGGGTCTCAGGATTCAACAGGCGCACAGGATGGTTTGGTGGCCCCACCCTTCTCAGCGTTCCCTCCTCCACCCCCTCCCCAGAATGGGATAGCCGGGACAGAATTTGGCTCGGGGGCTATGTTTGGCGCAGGGGGTCAAGGTACAGCTGAGGTAGGCGCTGGTGCTAATGCGGACACCACCAGTACCACCATCAACAACAATGTAAGCATTGTGTGGTGCTTAATAGTTTCCTGGTCCACTGTCAAGCCTCACATTTATCTGCCTGCGTGGAATCTGTTTCGGAATACACGGATAATTACCTCTTAATTGCTTATTTTCCCTTATCTATTTACTGTATTTTCAAACGTCAAAATAACAACTGGTTGCGAAATTGAAACTACTGATTTTTCCCAATGCCTCTTCATTCTCCGTCTTATATCACAGGGTAAGACTGAGGAAACATCCCAGGGGGAGACGGCTGTCCAGTGTGGTATGGGAGGACCAGCAGCAGGAGGATCTGGTGGAGATTCGCCAGAGGCCAAAGGAACCCCCAAACGCCTCCATGTTTCAAACATCCCATTCCGCTTCCGTGACCCGGATCTCAGACAGATGTTTGGGGTAAGAATATGGCAACAGTTTAACTAAGTTTAAATTTCATTATATTATGCACATACTAGGGATGTCCCGATCCAGGTTTTTGCACTTCCGATCCGATACCGATATTGTTTTGCACTTCCGATCCGATACCGATACTGGCCGATACCGGCCTATCTGAGCATGTGTTGAAGTTTAAAGTTATTTAGCCTCCTTACTTAGTTGTCAGACTCATGTTGAAAAAGGTTTTAGTACTCTTGATACCAACTAGCCAGCTGAATTAGGTGAGTTTGAATAACACACAACGGTTGGTAACAAGAAACTGACCGTTTTATTCAGTGACAAACACAAAACATTATAAATAACAAACAGAAATGGCATAGTCAGTCAGTAAAATGTGCAAATAATATTGTAAACTGTCTTAAAAAAGCAAAACACACAAACATCCTCAGTGGAAAATCCTACAAACCCCCCCAAGCTATTCGATGCTTTTAATGTTTCGTGCATTAATTACAAAAATTGTATAAAAAGCCTCTCAGGTTTAAATAAACGACTATTTCAGTATCAAGTTAACATTTTAAAATCGTAAATAAAATACTCAAGTCCCCATTCTGTATCAGCAGCTTTAAACTACATTCAATTCATTTAATTTTGTGAATCAACTGTTAAAGTTGTTAACATTGCTCCCGTTATTCCATAATTTCCCTTCTGTCTACTTTCGACATGTGAAAGTTTTATAACTGTTTTGAAGATAGATTCAAGTCATGATTTTGCCGATTTAGGAGTATTTTAGATAAAAAGTTAATTAGGTTCGCTTGGAAGGTTCACAACAGCCTACTAGGGAAGTCTCCTGCTTTAAGATGGCGGCTGTTAACTAATGCAACTAGTTTTCAATACTTCAATGTTGCTAACGCCGTCGAGTCTGTCATTTTGCATCTAGTTCTATATACATATGATATCTATTATCTACAGTAAAACAATGTTGACGTAGTTTGTAGCGACTGTCAGCAGCAGTCAGGTAGTCTTGTGTTTTTTATCCAGCGGCATGAGTTGAGCTAAAGCCGTGAGTTAAGCATTGGCATTACCCGGGTCTATGACAAGCATGATGTTTACTCTTGGGACGCAATGCGGTCCGTTTGTCATTGCGTTCCGAAGACCCCGCTGTGTATTAGTTCTGCCTTACTTGACATATTTCAATAATCGGAATTTGGATGTCTGTGAATCGTTATCGAATCTTCCACGGCCGAATCGCTCAAGGATGTAATGACGGCTGGGCATGTTGTACCGTGGTTCTAAGTGTTGGATGGTGCGTCTTTAATCACGAGAGATAATGGCTCGTCATCCAGAATGAATTCTTCGGCAATGACTCTTGTTATTCCCTGGGCTTTGGGACACTCGAGTGCCAGTTTGTCACGCATAGCAAATGTTTCTGCCAGTGTTAGTTGCGTAGGACCTTTCTTTTTGTCTTCGGTTTTCTTAACATACTTCTTATATTGTTTGTGGTGGTATTTCGCTAAATGCTTGATTAGGTTGGTTGTATTAAAACTTCTTACAGCTTTACCACCACGCTTGACTTTATTGTGGCATATGTAGCACTCTGCCTCTTCGCCTTTGTCGTCCTTTAAGGTGAAATGATCCCATACAGCTGACATTTTTACCGATAAAGTCTCTCGGTAAATTGTGAGACGGTAATGTAAATGTAGTGTGTTGAAGGTGTGCCGTAAAATGCGGACCGGATTTTAGGGAAACCAAAGCAAAAGCGGGAATGGATTATGTAAATCGGTGCGCTGGAAAACCCGGACCAGACTTTTAAAAAAAACTGGATCGGAAGTCTGGATCGGAATTTTTCCGTGTTGGCCGATCCGATACCGATGCACATTTTTTTGCCCATATCGGCGTACGATCCGATCCAAATATTGGATCGGGACATCTCTAGCACATACAGTATAACATATCTAAGAATAGAGTGGCGTGCCTGAAAAAATTAAACTGAACTAGTTTATTGTCAGTATTTTAGAAAATACTTTTTTTCAATTTTATATTTGTTTTTTTTTTCCCCACTGTCAATCTTTTGGATTTGTATATCTGTGTGTGTTTTGAATAAGCTTGATTGCATGTATATACATTTGATAAGGTGATGGGGGCTATACCTAACCTCACAAAGAGATATCCTCCAAATCCTGTTTGTGTTAGATGTTATACGTATGTTATACGTATGTTCACCACCTGTTTTTAACATAGTATGTAGAAAGAACAAAAACGCTGATTATCAAATCTAAACTATTCAGTCTTTTTTTTTCTATTTAATGTTTATCATAATAAGTTGAAAATATTAACAAAATTTAAAATGTTTCGTTGAGCATGTTTGGTTGTCAATGGGACATCATCAATATTACAAATTTTGACAAAAAATGTTGGGATTTTTTTGTTTATGGGTCCAAAATTATATAATTGGTCTGTGAAAAAACAACAGCTTGGACATAAAGGTTATGGTGTCCTGAAAAATGGACCCAACCAGGCTTTTGTGAACAATTTTTCCTTTGAAATATAAAGGCAACATCAAAGGCATGCAAATTCGGCCTAAATAGGCCCGGGTGTTAAAGGGTTAAAATATGAGCCGTCACAATTTAGAGTTAGGGTATAGAATATGGACCCTGACACATATTTACATTGTTGTATACATTGATATCTGTTTATAAATTAAAATTTAATTTAAAATGATAAACATTCCAGTGTAAATATGTGGAGGGGGGGGGGTTGTCCATACCCTAAAGCTGGGCTCCATATTTAGCTGTGGAAAGATTCTGGGGTCAACATTCAATTGTATGTGGGTCAATTTACAACTTTACACGGTGTCTGATGTACATTAGTGACCCCTAGTGCGAGATGGTGACCTGAACAAGTCAGAAGTTTCAGAATTTCAAACTCGGCAACTTTATTCATGTTTTTGCACTTGGTATGTGTTATTTGCTTGCAGCAATATGGAAAGATTCTGGACGTGGAAATAATTTTCAATGAGAGAGGCTCAAAGGTAAGCCATTGATGCGGCCCGCACTTTACTTCCACAATGTACTGTATACGTTTCTCTCAACATGTATAATGTATCATTGGAATGTTACTCCCCCATGACGACTCAGTGTCTGCCTATTTTGCCCGTGCTTTACGCCACAGGGTTTTGGCTTTGTGACATTTGAGACCAGCGCAGATGCAGAAAAAGCCCGTGAAAAGCTCCATGGCACATTGGTGGAAGGTCGTAAGATTGAGGTAATTTTCCCATCTGCCACAACTGCACTGTTCTGCCCTATCTCACGCTCTATAACTATTCTAATTCTGTAGTTCTCTGATTACTAGCTAGCTAGCATTAATAATACTGTGATATAGCGCTTTCATATCCCACTGCCTGGTCCGCTGTAATTTATTTTATTTATTTATTTATTTTTGTGGTGAGACTGATTGGGGGTGCAAGAACACATTTAAGGCATGCTGGGGTACTTTTCCTCTGCAGCATTTTTTTCCTCTTGAAGCTGTTGTCTCTAATGCTTTTTGATGTGCAACTTGTAAGCCACATTTGATACATCAACTTTCCACCAACAATTGGAATGAGGTCTTTGTGGTTGGCACCGGAGGGCACGAGAGGAATGCTGTGAAAGGATAATGCATGGCAGATTGCTATCGGATGCTCTAAATTTCTTCCCCCCCGTGTACAATAAATCCTGTTACTCTCTCCTGATGTTGTGGCTTAGTGGTGGTTGTGGCACCTAATGCAACAGACGCATGCTGGGAATCACAGCAGCACTGACGCATGTTTAATTTATGTATATCTTAATTTGTACTGAAGGTCTATGCAGTACATTTATATATTTTTTGTTTACTCTTTATAGGGCACTCATTTAACTCATTGGCTGCCATTAAATGCTTTAGACTTCGAGTCCATTTTGAATGAAAGAGGGTGGCAGCGAGTGATCGCTAAACATCCAATATTAAAAATGCATGGTAGATTGCTCTCGGATGCTCTAAATTTCTACCCCCTGTGTACAATGAATTTTACTCTGTCCTGATACAGTGAGGAAAATAAGTACTTGAGCACCCTGCGATTTCGCAAGTCCTCTCACTTAAAAATGATGGGCGGGTTTGAAATTTTCATGGTAGGTGCCTCTCCCCTGTAAGAGACAATCTAAAGAAGAAAAAAAAATCCAGAAATCACAGTGTATAATTTTTTAACAGTTTATTTGTATTATACTGCTGCAAATAAGTATTTGAACACCTGTCTATTAGCTAGAATTATATTATTATAAATATTAGCCTCAAAGACCTCTTAGTCGACTTGAAAAAGTCCAACGAATAAGTGGAGTAGAGGTGGACTTTTTGAGTGTGACCTTTTGACTTTTTTGAGGCAGTTAGCTGCATATAAACACCTGTCCACCCCATATAAGCAGGAAAACTTCCTACCACGGTCAAGACAGAATTGTAGACCTCTACAAGGCTGGACAGGGGTACGGGGCAATTGCCAAACAGCTTGGTGATATAAGATTCACCCATGGAGCAATAATTAGGAAATGGAAGAAGCTAAATATGACCGTCAATATTCATCGGACTGGGGCTCAATGCAAGATCTACATCGTATGGTCTCCAGGATCCTAAGAATGGTGAGGAATCAGCCAAGAACTACACAGGAGGAGCTGGACAATGACCTGAAGGGAGCTGGGGCCACCATTTCCAAGGTTACTGTTGGTAATACACTAAGACGTTCATTCATTCATTCATTCATTCATTCATTTTCCATGCCGCTTTTCCTCACGAGGGTCGCGGAGGTGCTGGAGCCTATCCCAGCTAACTCGGGGCAGTAGGCAGGGGACACCCTGAACTGGTTGCCAGCCAATATCATTGGTGCAGGGCACAAGGAGACATACAACCATTCACGCACACACTCATACCTACGGACAATTTAGAGTGTTCAATCAGCCTACCATGCATGTTTTTGGGATGTGGGAGGAAACCGGAGTTCCCGGAGGAAACCCACGCAGGCACGGGGAGAACATGCAAACTCCACACAGGAAGGCCGAAGCCCGGGATTGAACCCTTGATCTTAGAACTGTGAGGCAGACGTGCTAACCACTCAGCCACCGTGCCGCCACACTAAGACGTCATGATTTAAAATTTTGTGTCACGGAATGTTCCCCTGCTTAAACTAGCATCCGTCCAGGCCCGTTTTAAGTTTGCCAATGACCGTTTGGATAATCCAGAGGAGCCATGGGAGAAAGTCAGGTGGTCATATGAGATCAAAATAGAACTTTTTGGTCTTAATTCCACTCATAGTGTTTGGAGGAAGAAGAATGATGAGTACCTCCCCAAGGACACTTTGAAGGTGTTTTTCTTTTTAAGGGACTAGATGATTGCACTGTTTTAAGGAGTGGATGACCAGGGCCATGTATTGTGAGATATGGGGGAATAACCTCCTTCCCTCAATTAGAGCATTGAAAATGGGTCGGGACTAGGTCTTCCAACATGACAATGACCCGAAACCATAACCAAGGAGTGGCTTCGTAAAAAGAATATCAAGGTTCTGGAGGGTCTAGCCAGTCTCCAGACCTAAACCCAAAACAAAATCTTTGGAGGAAGCTCCAACTCCGTGTGTCTCAGTGACAGTCCAGAAACCTGATTGATCTAGAGAAGATCTGTGTGGAGCAGAGGTGCAAAATCCCTGCTGCAGTCTGGGCAAACCTGGTGAAAAGTTACAGGAAATGTTTGACCTCTGTAATTGTAATCAAAGGCTACTGTACCAAATATCAACATTGATTTTCTCAGGTGTTCAAATACTTATTTGCAGCAGTATAATACAAATAAACTGTTAGAAAAATCATACACTGTGATTTCTGGATTTCTTTCTTCTTTAGATTGTCTCTCACAGTGGACAAGCACGTACCATGAAAACTTCAAACCCGCACATCATTTCCAAGTGGGAGAACTTGCAAAATTGCAGTGTGTTCAAATACTTATTTTCCTCACTCTTGTGGCTTGGGCAAGATAGTGGCACCTAATGCAATAGACGCATGCTGGGAATCACAGCAGCACTGACGAATATTTACTTTATGTACAGTGGTACCTCGACATTCGAACGCATCGACAAATTATCCTTTCATCGTCCGACTTAAAATTTGACTCGTCATTTGTCTCAATATATGACGACATGCATACGACAATTTCCACAGCGTCGCAATTTCATTGTTTTCCCCCACGACGGCAGCATGGCGAAGCGGTTTTTCTTGTGAAAGAAATCAACTTCTGTCCCAAAAAGGTTGGTGCAGGTGGGGAAAAAATGTGATGTTTACCATTGAAATTAAGAAGGAAATGATAGAAAAATATGAGCATCATGTGGGTGTCAGCGAACCATCGACAACACAGCCAGAATATATCTACGATCGCGACGGTCCTCAAGTCTAAGTTAAGGTGACAATAAAAAGGATTTTTTTTTTTCCCGATTATTCATTATTATTATTATTGTAACGTCGGCAAGTAAGGCGCCAATCTCATTAGGTTTTTAATCATTTATTTCCGAACATGTGCAACACAACACAGCAACTGTCCGGCGTAGCCGACGGCAACAACTGCCACATTAGAACCCGATTCGTTATATTATTATTGTTATTACTATTCCGATTTGTAATTGTACCTGCAATATTTATTAAAGATTTAGCTCAGGTTTTTGGGCTGTAGAACGAATTAATGAAATGTTAATATTCTTAGGGGAAAATCCTGCTCGATATACGACCATTTCGACATACAAACCGGGTCCTGGAACGAATTAAATTCGTATGTAGAGGTACGACTGTATATCTTAATTTGTACTAGAGATTTATACAGTCCATTCATATATTTTACTTAACTGTTTTAGGGCGCTCATTTAAAGCAACACCTAATAACTCATTGGCTGCCATTGACGGACTGCTCTCAATGACACCGAAATATGAGCATTTGCAGCCAGTTGTCCCAGTTTACCGGTAAATGAATTTAACATCTACTGTTGTCAATGGCGGCCAATGAGTTTATGGCCAAAATTCTCTCATTGTTTTTTTATTAATTTTTAAACTTGGTTTCATTTCCGGGACCCTTGTAAGGATAAGTGGGACGGAAGTTTACTAAATAAATTAATTCAACAAAGGGTTTGTTTTTTTTTTAACACTAACTAAAATAAAAGATAAAACTGTGATTGTTCTTTGTTTATTGAAAAAAGAAGGTTTAAAAATGTTATCTGTTATTATTGCTATTTTATATACTATTTATCAACTTCAGAGTATTAATTGGGGCCCTAACCAGAGTGTATTTATTTTGTTTTGTTTTTTTGTATCTGATTTCATTCATTTGTAATTTTACTTTTTAATAATGAGCGCTGTTAAAATAATAATAATAATGTAATTGAGACCTGCCATCCACTTATGTAGACACAACATTTAAGGACGCGTAGGCCTTACGTGTACTACACCAAATGGTAAAATTGTGGCCAGCATGACCCAAAATGCAATGTCCATCTATGGGGACGCCAGGTCTTCATAGGTAGTTTTTTAATGAACGAAAAAAGTCAACTGCCCTATAAAGGGTTAAGCAATTCTTTATTCAGATTTTTGTGTCCGTTATTTGCTACGGATTTCTTGACCCTGGTCACTGCAGAACCAGAACTGCGCATGGGCTAACTGTGCTGTCTTTCATTTGTATGTGTCAGAGTGTGTGTCAGCAGGACCTGCATGACGAATGTAGGCTGGACCTTTTGTCCCTTTCAGTCCTGTATTCTGGTCCTATGTTGCGTTTCCAAATACAAAATAGCAGCCTGCATCCACTGCTACATCTTCTGCCAGCTCCACTTTCAGTCAATCAGCAAACTGAATGGATATGGATGGAGTTGCTTGGAGTGCCAGCCTGTCTTTTCCGTTGCATTGCTTTAAGATGATTGTGTCTCAATCTAATTAATGCATGAAATCAATATTGCCTCTGAGAGAAGTTTGATGCATGCAATGTTGTACTTGTGTTACAAGTAGTGAAGTAGTCATGTTGGACTGTCGTGAGTGATTAAACAGTTAGTTGGTACAGTGTTCGTTTATGGTGCATGGGCTTGATGAAACAAGGGGCTGGCAAAGGGCACATCTGAGTTGGTTTATAAGTTCTTCCTTCTTTGGAGAAAACGCCAGGCACTTCTATTTGTGGCAGTGCTGCCTGGAAGTTCTGCCTCGCAGGTGCAGTTGCTCTTGTAAACATTTCCTTTTATTGGTCATTTCAGAGTTTGTTGAACTATATTATTTTCAGCAATAAAGTTGGCAACCCAGTAACAACATTCACACCAATAAGCATTATAATTCACAAACTCTGATATATCGAACCACTGTTTACTTTGTTTGGTTTGACTTAAATGAGTAAAGGAGGCTTACTTTTCACTGGCATGAGTTAAGTTAGTTTAGCCTAATTATGCATGACTAGTGTCTTCATATGAAAATACATTTTGCAGTCTAAGGTATGATCTGGGCGTGCAGATTCTTTCCGTGCATGTTTATTTTTAAGCTGTTTGTTATATGTAAGTACGTTTTGGTGATGGGGTTGTTTTGTTAGCATGGAATTTGGCATTTGGCCAGATCAAAGTCATTGTCTTTTCCTTACTACAGCTGGACTGAATAACCATTGCATATTTTTTCTTATTTGGAATGTTTATACACAAGGTGAAAAAAAGTATTTTTTTGCAATCAACATTTTATTTAATTTATTTTTTGAACATGCCAATATGAATCTAAGAATGCACGTATAACCTAATTTTGAGAGTGAGGAAATCATTGCTATTTATGTTCTATTGCCATTTTTTTCTGGATTAAAACTCTGCGCCCTGAAAAGCTCACTCTGCTGGAGACCTCTAATGTATTCACAGAAGTGGCCCAATCAAAACTGCCACGTCCTACTAAGATGGCTCTGGTGTTTATGCCATATTGTATCCAGGCATGCAAACCTGTACAGTATTTGTGATTGTATTAATACCCAGTGCTAGGCAGAAATGAGTCTAGCCACTCTCTCACTTGGGCATTGCTTGTCATTGGCAAATCCCAACATACTTTCAGTTTTTCAACTTGATCATACCTTGGAATGATTACCTTTTCTATTGTATCTATTTCATTTTTACCAGTTAACAATTGCAATGCTATCTAGGAGGGATGTATACCAAAATTAGTATCTGTATCAATGCCGAAACTATGGATCTACAGTGCCCATACTTGTAAAATGTACTGATAATAAACACCGATACCGCTTTCATATACTAAAAAAACACAAGCTCTTCAAAGGTTTTAGTTCCTTTTTGTTTAGAAAGAAGAAAAAAACGCAAACACTCATCCTATTAAACGTCCATTTCCTAATCCCATGCTTTGAATTGAGTATTGGCCCTAGTTCTGTGAGATGGAGTCTTAACAAGATGTCTTAGCTCCTCCACAGCGCAGTGTTTTAATTTGGAACACATTGGAACGCATTGGAACACAAAGCTCAACGTATACCACAAGAGATGTAGTTTTGCATGCGTAATATCATCCAAATGGGTTTTATTGGAGATGTTGCTCATAAATGCATGGGTATGTGTAGAGAAACCTTTTCAGCCCCCACTTTTCATGGTGCCATGCACTGTTCATTTGGGTTGCCATTTACCTTTAGCATTTCCAATCTGTCGTGACAAATCAGATATTGGATGATAGCCGTCATGATTAATGACCCCTGCCCTAACAGTGTGGATTTGACCAGATTCATTTTGATATACAGTGGTACCTTGACATACGATCGCTTTGACACACAATCTTTTCCAATTCCGATGTAAAATTTGACTCGCCATTTGTTTCTACATCCGACGACATCGAAATACAACGATTTATGACGGCGCCACAGTTTCTTTGTTTTGCCGCACGACGGACACACCGCAGCTTTTCTTGTGAGAGACAAGTCTGGTTCCAAGTGCAGGTAGTTAAAAAAGTGACACTTACCAGACGAAAATGATAGAAAAATATGAGCGCGGTGTGCGCATCAGTGAATTGGTTCGACAATACGTCCGTAAAATGTCTAAGATCTCAACGGTCCTCCTGAGACCGCCGTTCACCAGTCTTTATAGGTTTAGGTGACAATTATTATTGTGGTGAAATCGCCAGCTTCGTCAGGTTTTTGATCATTGGTTTCGGAACTTGTCCAGCACAAGATGCCTACTGTCTGCCGCAGTTGACGCCAACAACAAAACATTAAAAGAGAAAGTAAAATCTGTACCACACGTTTTTCACTCTGTCACGTTCGCCCCATTAGAACCCGATTCGTTAAATTATTAAAGGAAATCCGATTTTTTTTATTTATGATTTATTTTGCTATGTGTAATTGCCATTTGTAATAGTACCAGCAGTATTTATTAAGGATTTAGTGTAGGTTTTCGGGCTGTGGAATTTATTAATGAAATTATCATTTATTCTTGAGGGAAAATACTGCTCGACATGATTATTTCAACTTACAAAAAAATGTCCTGGAATGAATTAACTTCATATGTAGAGGTACCACTGTGTATATATATATATATATATATATATATATATATATATATATATATATATATATATATATATAATTGCTGTTTCCTTATCATTGCCTTAAAGTGGGACTCTAAATAGATGACACAAATTAATCATTAAAACTGTTTGATGTGTAAAATTATGTACATTTAAAATCAAAGAAAAGACAAAAGAAGATAGCACTTTGGCTTTTCTGTCCTTCATTCTGTGACATGTAATCCTTGTCTTCCTAAACTCTTCAATCTTCCATTGCCGGTTGATTTAGTCTTTTTTTTTTTGTCATTTTATTTATTTATTTTTTTGCAATCGTTTACACAATTTTTTAATTTTAGTTTTGCCATTTTATGTCTTCTACTAGTTGACTTTAGTCTTAAATTTTTAGGGTGGTTGGTAGGTAAAAAGTGAAAATTGCTGCTATTTCACCTAAATCATTTTTCTAAATAAAGTGCTGTTCTCTGTGGTCTACATCTAAATGATGAGAACCTTCACCGTATATACACTAGGAAGATATTTTTCTCTATTGGCTACATTTTAATTGTTTGCTGTTCTTTCACTATAGGTCAGTTGTTGGTTAAAGCACAGTTGGACCCAAGCTACATTCACATTCACAAATTGGGTCTTTAGAAGGCAGAATCATTTTCATTCACGTATCTAATTGCTGTAATAATGCACAGGTCTCTGTAGGGCTACCATTCCCTTTCCCTCTGTATCTTTCTCTCATATTCTCTCCTGAGCTGTAATATTGCTGCTATTAGTTTTTTTTTTTTTTTTTTTTTGACATGGATGGTGACGGGATGACGTCTAGCTTTCTTTTGTTGCCTGGATTATTTGTTCCTTTATTTATTATATTTTTTTCTGTTTCCCTGACGACTTCTGTGTGTTGTTGTCAGTCTCCACGGTAACCACTCGCTGTTTCTGCTGCAATGGTAAGTTGTGTAAAAACATTTATCACTGAACTGATCCCCTGTCCACCTCACCCCTAGAATGGGCGTCTTTATCAATATGGACGACATACAGATTGTAAAATTAGCACTGTTATTCTATTGCAATACTGGGGCGCTTGAGTACAGTGCCACTCATTATATTTACCATGGTAGTTTTATCATTTTGCAGTCACAACATTGCACACACAGACACTGTATGCAATAGTCTGGATGGTGTAACAGTAATACTTTCTGCACCCATTCCCTCACCCCCACCATGCCATTAACACCTCACTGGGAATGATCGAATGTAATCACCCTCCTCTATGCAATGACACGGCTTTCCAGTCTTTCTGCTTATTGTCCATCAGTGTATGAAGTATTTATCCTATTGATTATTTTTTATTTTAAAAAAATCACTGTTGCGTACAATTTTCTTTCAGTGAATGCAGACCGCTAATTTCTTCATTTTATTGACCTGCCTGCATTTTACATGCTCGCAAGTTTACTCATAAAACTGAGTTTGGCTATATAATACATTTGGAAGCTTCATATTCATGATGAAATTCTTTATGGCACAATAATTTGCTCTAAACCAAATTAAAGAGAAATCAACTTGAACCTCTTGGACATAAAAAATAAATAACCACCTCAGCAAATCCCATAACATACATACAACCTATGTTACCTTTTCACACTATTCAAGCAAATTCAAATTTTGGAATCAACAGTGATCGATTGTGCTAAATTTGCAGTTGACGAACTAAGACCCACAATGACTAACAAAAAAATGATCACCCCCCTCTAATATATATTTTTTTAAAACCACATTATAAAAGAAAAACCATGTTCCCCCGACTCACTAATCAGGCTGTGTTGTAACCATATGCGTCTTCAAACCGATGCGGGGTTTACGTTGCTGTTTTTGGGGGCTCTATTATGCTGCCATGTTGTTTTCTTTTGGTTTGGTATTCTTGTAGTGGATTGTCTGTGTATTAGTAGTTGTAGTGGTAGTCATAGTGTACTGGTCTTAGTTTGTGACACAGTTCTCTTGCCTGGCACAGTGTCTCATGTCCATTTTATTTCTCTCCTTTTTGGGAATGAGGATTGCTCTTTTTCTCCCTCACTCTCTCTTTCCACCTCTCTCTCCTCTTATTCTATTTCTCTTGTTCTCAATCTCTCACTCTCTGTTTCATCCATCCTTTGGTGCTGTTTCTCAACCCACCATATAAGATCTTCGGGAGAATTGCCACCAGATCTAATTGAATGATGCACCTTCATATACTTATATATATTTTTGGATTTAGACAAGTTTTTGTGTTATTCATGTAAATATCCCTTGTTTCTTATTTTTGTCTTTTTGTATATGGACTGGCTCTGTCTCTGTACTTCTCACCCGCATCCTTTCCTCTTATTAAATCACCAGTTTCATTTTTGTCTCATGTGTTTGATGTGGGAGTGCTGCGATTGTTTTGATTGGTCTCTATGCTGCATCCGATGCTTGCTGATTGGCTGATTTTTCTTTCCCGTTTTTTGGTTTATTACTCACTCTTGGTCATGTGATGCGCCCATATTTGGCTGCTTGTAATTTATGTGTTATATGATTGATTTTTTTAAAACAAATGTTTTTGCACCCCCTTTTACTCTCCCTTGTATTGTTTGTATTTGTTTTAGGTGTGTAAACCCCACAGATTTGGTTTCATATGGAAATTAGATTTTATTTTGTTTGGTTCGTTGGTCGGACTGGACTGGTGGGGCATTAGCGACAGAAATTCTGAATGTATTATTAACCTTTTGACATTTTCAGATTTACCTTCCATTTTGGTCTCTGTTGATTTGCATGACTTCCTGTCAGGTTACCCTATTCCATTGATTGCACATGATACAAACACAGCTACATACTAGACACACATTGACGTTTATTCCCATAAAATAGGCATATTCCAGGTTTTCACAACATGTATGAAAGTTAACTTTGGAACAAAAATATACTAAACTAATGCATTTACTTCCTTAAGTGTCGTAGGCGTCTACATTAGACAGATAGGCAAGCTAAGTTAATTGTATCATTTGCCGCTGGCCATGTCCTTTGCAATGAGGAAAAAGAAGGCAAACCTAATTTCCATTTGAATGAAGCTGAGCAGATAAAGAACATGAGGCAGTTCGAGAGGCAGTACGGAAGGCAATCCTAGCCATTAATGGTCTCTAAATGGTAGCACAGTGTCTATGAGCACACAAGTACTCTCATTCCTCAGTCTCGCTCCTTCTTTGTCAGGCACACACTTTCCCTCATCTTGCTTAAAGGTCATAAATCCTAGCATTGCGGCATAGTCTGATATAGGAGTTTGGGCAGAGAGCTTGATACTCTCGTTTTTAAGCTCATCAAAAGCAGATGAGGATGAATTATTGAAGCATAGTGGGTTCCTTTGAAGCTCCGATACGAGAAGTGGTAATCAGCAATCTTGGATTGGACAACCTTCTTATTAGACTGAAATATCCTCCATCGTGCATGCCAAAAATGTCCTGCTCTCCGTGTAGTCACTGCAGCAATGTAACCAGTTTAGGCTGTGGCAGCCCTCGTATCTCACAAAGAATCAGCAGATCTTTACCAGACAGCTCGCTCTTAATTGCATGATGACTCAAAAATAACCACAACTGCTCCCACCTACTTTTGCACACAGTTAGGGTCAAGAGTGTTGCAACTAATATTGCAGTATCATCAATTTCATGACTGCACAAAGACTGGCTAGGCAAGCAAACTTGCACCACATAATTGCAGGCATATCAGTTTAACTCGTTTTCTAAAAATATAACACAGTGATGGCCTTATAATGAAGTAGTCAACATTGAAGTCTAGTTAAGTGTCCTCTGTCCAGTCGTTTTTGGGGCTTTGACTGTATCCCCTTTCAATTGCCAGGTGAATAATGCCACTGCCAGGGTGATGACTAACAAGAAAATGGTCAGCCCCTACCCTAATGGAGAGGCTCTGAGCACGCTGCCTTATGGTAACAACTGCACTGACTCACTAACAATGAAGCAATGTGCTCGCCTGATCATCAAAACAAACTAGTCTGTCTTTGATATGGTCTCAGCTAAGGATCCTCAAAGTGTTTGTCATGTTGTGTTTATCCCCTTCATTAACTACAGGTCCTTCTCAAAAAATTAGCATTTTGTGATAAAGTTCATTATTTTCTGTACTGTACTGATAAAAATTAGACTTTCATATATTTTAAATTCATTACACACAACTCAAGTAATTCAAGCCTTTTATTGTTTTAATATTGATGATTTTGGCAAAAACAAAGTCAAGAAAAACCAAAAATCCCCATCTCAAAAAATTAGCATATCATGAAAAGCTACTAACCTAATCATCTGAATCAACGAATTAACTCAAAACACCTGTGAAAGATTCCTGAGGCTTTTAAAAACTCCCAGCCTGGTTCATTACTCAAAACCGCAATCATGGGCAAGGCTGCCGACCTGACTGCTATCCAGAAGGCCATCATTGACACCCTCAAGCAAGAGGCTAAGACACAGAAAGAAATTTCTGAGCGAATAGGCTGTTCCCAGAGTGCTGTATCAAGGCACCTCAGTGGGAAGGAAAAAGTGTGGCAGGAAACGCTGCACAACCAGAAGAGGTGACCGCACCCTAAGAAAGATTGTGGAGAAGAGAAAATTCCAGACCTTGGGGGACCTGCAAAAACAGTGGACTGAGTCTGGAGTAAAAACATCTGATGCTGGAAATGGGCTACAGTACAGGTGCCACATTCCCCAGGTCAAACCACTTCTGAACCTGCAACAGCGGCAGAAACGCCTGACCTGGGCTACAGAGAAGCAGCACTGGACTGTTGCTCAGTGGTCCAAACTAAAGTACTTTTTTCAGATGAAAGCAAATTTTGCATGTTATTCGGAAATCAAGGTGCCAGAGTTTGGAGGAAGACTGGGGAGAAGGAAATGCCAAAATGCCTGAAGTCCAGTGTCAAGTACCCACAGTCAGTGATGGTCTGGGGTGCCATGTCAACTGGTGGTGTTGGTCTTCTGTGTTTTATCAAGGGCAGGGTCAATGCATCTAGCTATTAGGAGATTTTGAAGCACTTCATGCTTCCATCTGCTGAAAAGCTTTATGGAGATGAAGATTTCATTTTTCAGCACGACCTGGCACTTGCTCACAGTGCCAAAACCACTGGTGAATGGTTTACTGACTGTGGTATTACTGTGCTCAATTGGCCTGCCAACTCTCCAGACCTGAACCCCATAGAGAATCTGGGGAATATTGTTAATGGTAAATGGTGTTATACTTGTATAGCGCTTTTCCACCTTAAGGCGCTCAAAGCGCTTTACACTTCATCCTCATCTACCTACCGGTGACGCAGCACCAGGAGCAATGTGGGGTTCAGTATCTTGCTCAACGATACGTAGGCAAGTTCATCAGGGCACAGAATCGAACCTACAACCTCTGGCTACTCTACCACTGAGCTACGCCATCCCCATTGTGAAGAGGAAGTTGAGAGACACCAGACCCAACACTGTGGATGCGCTTAAGGCTGCTATCAAAGCATCCTGGGCCTCCACAGCAGTGCCACAGGCTGATTGGCTCCATGCCACGCCGCATTGAAGCAGTCATTTCTGCAAAAGGATTCCCGACCAAGTATTGAGTGCATAGCTGATATAATTAATTGAAGGTTGACTTTTTTTGTATTAAAAAACACTTTTTTATTGGTCGGATGAAATATGCAAATTTTTTGAGAAAGGGATTTTTGTTTTTTCTTGACTTTTTATGCCAAAATCATCAATATTAAAACAATAAAAGGCTTGAACTACTTCAGTTATGTGTAATGAATCTAAAATTAAAGAAAGTCTAATGTTTATCAGTACACTACAGAAAATAATGAACTTTATCACAATATGCTAATTTTTGAGAAGGACCTGTATCTGTATCGATTGGCCCACTCTCTTACTCTTAACTTTCAGCAGGGTGGAAATTGAGCCCAATGGTTGGGGCTGTGTATGGACCAGAGCTCTATGCAGGTAAGGTTCCATCTCCCTAATAAATATGGAAAACTTTCATCCTAATTCCATATTCACCTTCCAGGCTTTACTTTATATTAATGTGTGCTTGCTTAGCACTTGTCCCTACTGCTGCTTAATAAAATGAAACCCTTAAGGCTCTGGTAAAACGCTTGCCATCTGTTTGCTTTCTTCCCCTGCTTAACTTCACACTGGGCTTCAACATGTATTGTTTTATTCCTCACCAATACAATATATAATCATTCTTTAAATTTTCTTAATTTCTTCCCCTGTCCTCTGCTGTCTTCAGTTCCAGGTTTCCCCTATCCTTCAGCAGCTGCAGCAGCCACGACAGCTGCAGCAGCTGCTGCATTCCGTGGTGCCCACCTTCGGGGTCGGGGCAGACCTGTCTACAGCGCGGTGCGGGCAGCTGTGCCTCAGGCAGCTATCCCTGCATACCCTGGGTAAGACTTGTACAACTCTGTACATGTAATAGACAGATCTCACATGGTGTGTACAGTGGCAGACGGTGCAATCGGTTGCAGAACCTTCATTGAGGATTTAATATTAATCCACTTAATACAAACACGCATTGATCCACTTAATGCAAACACGATTACAATTATAGAAACTATCAATATTATTTTTTTTTTTTAAATCCACCTTGTATTATGTAACAGCATTTCACTTTGCCACGTATAAAAAGTTGTCTAAACCAGTTCATAGTATACTTGATTCCTATTAACAACAACATCTTAAATCATACTCAGTAAACCTGATTATTAATTGTACTATTGTGAACAAATTGCTAGAGATGTGGTTTATAAGTGGAACTTGGATTGCTCTGGCTATCCAGTCAAAGGGCGGAAAATTGTGAGGTGGGCCAGCTTGGTGGTCTTAGAAGAAATCTGATTGGTTAAAGAGACTGTCCCTAGTCCAATGTATTTAAATCATTTGCTGTCATTGATGCCACTAGATCTCTAATCCATTTGAAGTGGGAGGGCTGAATGCGCACAAACAAATGTTCATTCGTTGGCAACCCTCCCAGTTCAAATGGATTGGACGTCTACTGATAACAATCTCATTTAAATTCACGACAAAAGGTTGAAAAGAGCAACATAATTGTAAAGGATTGATGTACAGCATCGTCAATGGCACTGAAAGAGTTACATCAGTCACCACTGCCTACAAGGCTCTAGTCACATACTATATCCAATAAAATAAAGACATTAGAAACGAAATCAGTTACTATTGAGTAACAGCTTTTTCCTCGCTATTTTGAGATTTTTTTCCTCCAAATTCTGTTTGAGCAGGTGTTTGTCTAACACAGCTGTGCTCATGCAGAAGCTCAAACAATCATACTCCACTCAGAAATCAGTGTGTCAACTGGACCGAAGCGTGACGATGATTTGGACTGCAGGTTGATTTGAATAAACACAGATATAAAGGCATTAAAACAGTGCCTCAGTGGCTTTGCACAACCACACACCAGCCACGTTCGGTCATTATGCTAAGAAAATAACGCACACAGCCGCACACCCATTTGCTACGGTCCCCAGAGTTATAGACACTCTGCATGTTTTTGTGCTGTGATTTTTGCATAATGGACATTTGACTGCTGAAATATTCCATTCAAAGCACAACTGACATCTTGGCATCAGGCTTTTGTGGCTACTTGAGATCAAGTTCACATTTAATAAACATGATGTAAATATACTCGTTATCGCTCTACCAATGGAGTTTTCTTTGTAGTGTTTCTTTGAGTTGTTTTTTCTTGACATTGATATTTATAAAAACATTGTGAGTTTATAGTTTGTAAACATCACCTATGTGTCTCCTAAGTTATAAGCATTATTATATTAGATGTTTTGGTTGGAGCTTATAAGGACAATTGGTAAGCACCTGAACAAGCTAGCTGTCAAAAACAACATTGCTTCCCCTCAAGTCACGGAAGCACAAGTAGTATTCCGGAGCTTTTGACCTGTCAACAGGTTTCAGCATGAGTAACCCCATCCAGCAATCGGGGAATTAATGCACTTAATTAATACGATTAAAGTATATCCACCAAGCCAATTTTCAAATGTTGTGATTTAAAACAATGCCCTAATTTTAGATTAGAATAAACATGGCACATAACAAAACAAAAAACGTATATAGACTAGAATGGTGATCTCAAATTACGCCAAAATTTACTTTCTCAGTATAAAATTTGGGCCCATTCAATTAAACATACTGCAATTGTCTGACAACCAGTTCAGGGTGTATGTGGCCTCCTTCTCAGAGTTAGCTGGGATAGGCTGCAGAAGAAGAATAAATGAAGGAAAAATTGAACATGAACCTGATTTACTCTCAAGAAGCCATGACTTAGAGTTGTATGAATGGCAAGTGGATTTTTATACCTTATGCCTTTTAGTGAATAGCATTAAATTCTTATTCTGTATTCGTAAATTTTCAAATGTTGATAATGCTATAGATTCTTATACAGTTCATGTGTACTGTATAACCGTCCCTAGATATCTGAACGATTATATCTTTTTAAAAACATAAACACAAATTTTCAGACAAACATAGGAGAATAGTGTCCTGCAGTACCCCTGATGATCTCTCACAGCACACTTGTGTGTCACAACACCCTGGTTAGGAATCGCAGCATTAAAATATTCATGTTGTAAACACTTTACAAATTGTGACCTGGGGAAATTCCCATATTTTTTGCACCACTGACCCCTGTAGCATTAAACAGCTTGTTCAGGTTGTCTACGGATTGTATCCTTTTTATCGAATGGATTGTTTCTTCTGCATGCTGCATGGGTGTGAAATAATTCTCTCTTGTCTCTCTCTTCTCTCTATCTCTTGTCTTTGTTCTCTCTCTTTCTTTCTATCCCTCTCTCACCCACCCACCATGGTTTTTGGGATTGTGCACCATTCTGTTTTTGCACTCCTGGCCCCACTCCACCTCTTCTCTCTCCATCCATCTCCACATACCTCCTCTCTGTCTATTCGTGCTCTTTCTCTCCTCTTAGCGTGGTGTATCAGGATGGGTTTTACGGCGCTGCAGACTTATATGTAAGTAAACTCAACGCCCACCAGCACAGGCTCTGTTCCCCTCCTCTCACAGCTTCCTCCTGCTCTTTCCCTCTGGGTGTGATTCGGCATGTTCGTCCTGTCATTCGCAACACAGAGCTGCCAGCCCAGTGGACATGGCTGTGGTGAACTCGTATGAAGCACAGCATACTCCCACTCATTTGAAATTTCCCATTCATATATTTTTGGAAGTGGCAAATCTTTAAATTTGAACCTGACTCTGGTGAAACTTGGCTGAACCAATTTGAGAAGATAATAAAAGAATTAGTAAATGCTATGACAAGCTGTTCTGTGGCTGGATGAAGCAGTGTTGCAGGTGTATGATAAAGTGTGTGTGTGTGTGTGTGTGTGTATCCAGGTTGACAACAGCTGTTTCTGTTCTCTCTATAGACTAGTGTTTCAGGACTCAGTCCTTAGTACCAGATTGCCTCAGGTAGGGTCAACTGAACACCAAACCCACAGTGTGCATTGCTTTCCTGTGCTCCCTACTTTGACCTTAATCATTTTTTGATCTGGTCTGGAACACAATACATTGTCTTTTAGTAGATGTTCCACTGCTTCCAATTGTGCTTAGTTTTTTGTTGTATACTAACTCCTTGAAATGTGCACTTTTTGATTGTGGGGTCTTCACTAAAATACTACATTGTTTCTATTTCCAGTTTCAGTAGAGCCTGATTTTGCCTGGTTGAAAAGATTTTGAGGAATTGACCTACCACTCTTTTTTGCTGATTTTTTGCTGAAAATGGAAGCAAGACGGTTTGGGTACAAATGTTAAGTCAGAGTGCCCTTCATTTAAAATGAGAAGTTCCATTCACAGCGAGGTGTGGCCGCCTGCTGTGTGAGACTCTCTGATGGCCTCAAGTTAAAATGGAGAACATGGTCTTTTCCTGATGGTTAATCAAGCATGTGTGCCGCATGCTGACAAGCTGTGTTTCTGCTAACAACCTCCACTCCTTTCACTCACCCAAAAGGCCTTGCTGTCTCATGAATAATCCAATCTTCTCTACCCTGCATCCATCCACCAAGCCTCAGTGTTGAGTGTGTTGTGTTGCAGGTGGGATTATTTTTATGCTTTGCTGTGCTGTCCTCTGATCAGGTCACAAGGGCGTTTGGTGTGTTTCAATTAGGTTGGAACAGTAATTTCGGTCAAGCATGCAGTCAGTCTTAGATGATATTCATTGACAGCATTAGCTTGTGTGAGTGGTTTTGTCTGTGAGTATGTGATCTTTTTTCCAAGTCTACCCTTCTGTTTTCTTTGACCTGTCCACTTCTGAATCCACATGAAAATGAAATGTTTTTTCTGTAGCTGTTATTGTTGATACACTCCCGGAAAACTGTTCATTTGCTGTACATGCTTATTTAGTTATATAAACATTTACAGGCATATCTTATATAATTTAACTATCATGGGAATTTTCAATATACTGTATGTCAATTTTTAGAAGGTGGCACTGTTATGTTGATTTGTTACACAGAGTGAGTTTTTTTTCTTTTAATTTGGATTATTATGGTTTATAGATGACGCAAACCTAAAACTCCGTCTGCTGGAAATTTAGAGTAACAGTTAAGACCAAGTTAAAAAGGATTTTTGCGCAAAAATGTCAGGCTTTTGAAAGGTATGTTTTTAAACCTGTGCTACTGCATGGGTTTAGAAGAAGGTTGCTTTAAAAGCTGCTTTATGGCTACCAACATCGTTGGGTATCGTGTTTCTCATCATCCACTAGACATAGATTTGCTATGGGGTTCAGGTCAGGGGAGTTTGTTGTTGCCTGGCACGACCATACTGTTCTCTCTGTATTTTTTACACACCGGGAGAACAGTCTGGGACCCAGCTCCTCATTGGCCTCTCGAGCCCGAACGAAAGTAACCGTGCAATCAGATTCGTTAATATGCGTGCCGTTTTCTTAACGAGCAACATCACTCTTGCACGTCGGAAGTCGTCTCCACAACAACACAGATGGTGAACGGAAGAGCAGAGAATATATTCCGATCCAGTTTTTAAATTGTTTTAAATGACCAAAAACATCGAGTCGCTAAAACCAACACGCTATCCATGTTAAATAAACTTCTCTGCTCTCCTCGTTGTTTATTTCATCGCGCTAGAGTTTTTTGTCGCTTTACCAACGTCACGTCTGCCCGTCGCTGATTGGTCCACTCCGCTGGCTGTTTGCTGTGGCTTGCTCCACCCTGGAAATTTGATCCGCAGAACGGACGCCAGACTATCGCTGGAACAGCGGTGAGTCTGGAGTTCCAGGCAAAGTTTGTTGGCCAATAAAATACAGTGTGAACACTATGGCCGTTAAACCAGCCTCTGGTATCTTTCGCAGTGTGGGCAGGTGCTATATCCAGCATCTCCATACACCTTGAAGTAGAGACGAAGAATGATGTGCAGTAGAATTCCCTGGTAAATGGCTGCATTGAATGTAGACTTTAGAAAACACAGTGGACCAACACCAGCAGCTGATATAGCACATCTATGTAATGTTTTAAGTTTCGCTTTCTGAAATGACTGGCAAAAAAATATTGAACTTCATACTATTTTCCAACAATATGAATTGCATCCGTGTATAACGGCCACTATTTTCCTCCTACTGTCTCCTGCAGTTGATGATAATCCATGGTCCTTTTTGGCCGTTTGACCTTTCACCCTTCTGGAAATGTGTTTGTCATAATTTTGCTACAGTGAACCCTCATTTTGGGGTGGATTTTTTTCCAAACCAGTCCCCAATTGGTGAAAATATGTGAGATGTCGTACAGAGAATGTTTTCAATTTGAAAATAACCTGAACCTTGAATTTTGCTGTTTAATGTAGCTTATAGTGGGTATCAGTGACATTTGGCAAAAGTAATGTTGATGTACCGTAATTTCCCAAATATAACGCGCACTTTTTTCCCCCAAAATCAACTTGTAAACTCATGGTGCGCATTATAAACGGGTACATGGATGGAGACAGAAATATATATGTATTACATATATATATATATAAACCGATTTTTTTTTCATTGACACGGCCACGTTGTGTTGAAGAAACGTATGCGGCGACCCGTTGCCGACCATTACGGTACGTGACGTCACCATTTTGTTTCGGTAATACTTCACACTAATCGGCCGAATGATTTCGTCTGTGTTAAATTCTGCTTTTTTCACTCTTCATAAAGCACAGAATTTAGTTCCTTGAACTCATTTGAGTCGACGTTTATTGCAGCTCCACAATTCGGAGCATAACAAATGTAAGGACACACACTTCCGGTGTCCGTCAACTATATCGGTCCCTCGGGAAACTCAAACCCAAATAACAATAGTTCAGTAGTTTTACCGTATCAATCCATGGAAGAAACATTTATTCATCATGAGGAAACGAGCAAGTTATACAGCAGCCTTTAAAAGAAAAGTCACATCCGTTTGTTTTCTCCTAGATTCTGGTAAGTTGGAGAAGTTGTCAAATCATATTATTACCGTAAATATTGTCAGTTTACGGTAATGTTTTGAACTACCAATGTGCTATGCTTGTGCTGTGTTTCACCAGTCAGTAAAATGACATCTCTGTATCTGTACACGAGCTCTGTTTTCTTGTATTCTTCTGTTTATTGGTGCTAAAATTAGGGTGCGCGTTATAAACGGGTACAATAATTTTCCCCAAATTTTACAAGTAAATTTGGGGTGCACATTATACACGGGTGCGCCTTATATTCGGGAAATTACGGTAACCATTTTAGAAGGTACAGTAGAAGTAACATGTTTAAAGGAATATGCTGAAGTCTTGAG
The DNA here is from genome assembly GCF_030265065.1 of Corythoichthys intestinalis. NCBI lineage: Eukaryota > Metazoa > Chordata > Actinopteri > Syngnathiformes > Syngnathidae > Corythoichthys > Corythoichthys intestinalis. Next base: position 16,101,347 of record NC_080410.1, read on the forward strand.
CTTTCTCTCGCTTTTTTTCTTTCTGATTTGAGTTATCAGGAATAATTTTAAGAGCACGGGGGTTGTAAGTCAGGCTATTATGGAAATAACATAAATTGGTCATTATAGCATATTTAAAAACAACAAATATCAATATGGGCCGTTTGCACAGCACTGGCCCCTTAACTCAAGTATACTTTCTTATATATTTTCCTTGCGGTAACCCATTAGTCCCTCTTCCAGGAGTCCCTTTAGTCAGTTGTGTTGTGCACGTGTCTCCAGGGAGGCTATCCTGCTGCTGCCGCCGCAGCCGCCGCCGCCGCTTATCGGTACACTCAGCCCGCGGCTGTTACCGGAGCAACCGCAGCTGCTGCCGCATACAGTGACAGGTAAGGACAAACGCCAACAAACGAAGTTCTCTGTCCTGTAGAAGTGCTTGAGATGCGCCTTCTTTACACAGTCCTGCTGGGCTGTGTAGTTCCTCTACAGATGCTGAACTGCCTCCGTTAAAATAAAAAAAATTTAGAGCTACGACGAAGTATTAGTATAAATCTGTATGTTGATTAAAATTTGATGTAGATGTCCTAAAACACATCCTTATTAGTGAAACTGATTGTAAAATAGCATGACAAGATTCTATTTAATGGAGGGGGTGAAGCGCTACGTAAAGTACACAGTAGCTAATTTAGCTAAATTAGTTGATGCATTCATAATTTGTAAAGATACATAATATAACGAATTTATTATAGTGATATTCCGATTTTTTTTCTTGTAAAATTACATAAAAAAGACCATTTTTCTCATAATGTTATGTCTTAAATTTTGTAAAATGACTTTATTCTTTTAATTTCTTTTTTTTTCTTTGTTTGGCCCTAATACTCAGTGTTTTGGCGATTATAGCCGCCAAATATTGTTTGTGAATAAAATGTTTTTGTATTATGTTTGTGCTTTTAGTTATGGCCGAGTTTACACGACAGATCCGTACCACGCTTTAGCCCCAGCTGCCGCTGCGTATGGCGTGGGAGCCATGGTGAGACTTTCCAACACAACTTCCCTTTTCATTGCACTTTTTGATAAGTTGGACTTTTCACCAGTTTCTGTATTTACTGTATTAGTGGAGACATTTTTGAAGATCTTTGGAGTTGATGATTGATGTTACAGTGTCTGGTTCAGTTGCTGTATTTTGGGGGGCTGGCAAGAATGATTTTATCGATAGTCAACACTGATTAGTTTTTTAGGTTAGTCGACTACTCGGATCAAATATAAAACATGCTATTGTGCTAACAAGGAACTGCTTTGTGTACAACCATCATACGATTCCAGCTTGACGTTTTACCGCACATGCACACTATAAAAAAACAGTGAAGATCATTAACTACATTCTTACGTTTTTATTTTTTTTGGCCCATACTAATAAATTGAAAGGGATATTTTTGTCTTAAGTTTGGCTGTAAATATGCCTTGGAATTAAAAAAAAAAACAAAAACAAAAAAAAAACGCTATAGATACAAAACTTAAATACTGTTGTTTCAGTAGCTATACATACAAAAACTGCACTATAGATAAATACTGTTGTTTCAGTAGCTATACATGCAGTACATAAACATATATCGTGCTGTAGCAATCGATTAACTCGAGTAATAAGATTAGAAAAAAGCTTCGAATCAAATTTTGCTGCTTCGGGTATTCGTTTAATTAGAGTGGCGTTGTGATGGTTTGTTTTGAAAGTATTTGCACTTAGCTTTATTGATTTGGGTGAGTACAATGCCCTCTAGTGGCAACAATGAATATTACATAACTCATTTAACATGATTGAATCCTTGTTAAGAACTCCATAAGGTAAGTTTTTGTTTGAGCTAATGTTTTTTTATGCCTTCGTAATTTAATATATAGGTGTATTTAGCCGTTTTTTTGTGGGAATATGTGTTTTAATGACTTAAGAGCATGGTAAAAAAAAAGAAAAGAAAACGTTAAAAGTTTATAGCATTTAAGCTTAAGGCTAAGATCGGGTATTTTAATTTATTTTTAAATGAAAATGCAATTGTGCATAGTTTGAAGAAACTCTGGAATTTTATATTGCATTCGCATTTAATGCTCTGTTGAAAATGCAATCTTAGCAAGCCTTTGTGCCTTTGTTTTACATCTCCTAAAATTGATTCTCCAACGCATTAAATGTTTCTAATCCGATTTTTCTAACTAATAAATTGATACATTAATCGACTACTAAGATAATTGATAGCTAAGATATATATATATAAACAGATATATACAGTGCCTTGCAAAAGTATTCGGCCCCCTTGAATCTTGCAACCTTTCGCCACATTTCAGGCTTCAAACATAAAAATATGAAATTCAATTTTTTTGTCAAGAATCAACAACAAGTGGGACACAATCGTGAAGTGGAACAACATTTATTGGATAATTTAAACTTTTTTAACAAATAAAAAACTGAAAAGTGGGGCGTGCAATATTATTCGGCCCCTTTACTTTCAGTGCAGCAAACTCACTCCAGAAGTTCAGTGAGGATCTCTGAATGATCCAATGTTGTCCTAAATGACCGATGATGATAAATAGAATCCACCTGTGTGTAATCAAGTCTCCGTATAAATGCACCTGCTCTGTGATAGTCTCAGGGTTCTGTTTAAAGTGCAGAAAGCATTATGAAAACCAAGGAACACACCAGGCAGGTCCGAGATACTGTTGTGGAGAAGTTTAAAGCCGGATTTGGATACATAAAGATTTCCCAAGCTTTAAACATCTCAAGGAGCACTGTGCAAGCCATCATATTGAAATGGAAGGAGCATCAGACCACTGCAAATCTACTAAGACCCAGCCGTCCTTCCAAACTTTCTTCTCAAACAAGGAGAAAACTGATGAGAGATGCAGCCAAGAGGCCCATGATCACTCTGGATGAACTGCAGAGATCTACAGCTGAGGTGGGAGAGTCTGTCCATTGGACAACAATCAGTCGTACACTGCACAAATCTGGCCTTTATGGAAGAGTGGCAAGAAGAAAGCCATTTCTCAAAGATATCCATAAAAAGTCTCGTTTAAAGTTTGCCACAAACCACCTGGGAGACACACCAAACATGTGGAAGAAGGTGCTCTGGTCAGATGAAACCAAAATTGAACTTTTTGGCCACAATGCAAAACGATATGTTTGGCGTAAAAGCAACACAGCTCATCACCCTGAACACACCATCCCCACTGTCAAACATGGTGGTGGCAGCTTCATGGTTCGGGCCTGTTTTTCTTCAGCAGGGATAGGGAAGATGGTTAAAATTGACGGGAAGATGGATGCAGCCAAATACAGGAACATTCTGGAAGAAAACCTGTTGGTATCTGCACAAGACCTGAGACTGGGACGGAGATTTATCTTCCAACAGGACAATGATCCAAAACATAAAGCCAAATCTACCATTGAATGGTTCAAAAATAAACGTATCCAGGTGTTAGAATGGCCAAGTCAAAGTCCAGACCTGAATCCAGTCGAGAATCTGTGGAAAGAGCTGAAGACTGCTGTTCACAAACACTCTCCATCCAACCTCACTGAGCTCGAGCTGTTTTGCAAGGAAGAATGGGCAAGAATGTCAGTCTCTCGATGTGCAAAACTGATAGAAACATACCCCAAGCGACTTGCAGCTGTAATTGGAGCAAATGGTGGCGCTACAAAGTATTAACGCAAGGGGGCCGAATAATATTGCACGCCCCACTTTTCAGTTTTTTATTTGTTAAAAAAGTTTAAATTATCCAATAAATTTTGTTCCACTTCACGATTGTGTCCCACTTGTTGTTGATTCTTGACAAAAAAATTAAAATTATATATCTTTATGTTTGAAGCCTGAAATGTGGCGAAAGGTTGCAAGGTTCAAGGGGGCGAATACTTTTGCAAGGCACTGTATATATAAACACGTCACGCTTATAAGGCATCAAATATATTTATATATAGTATGTATTTATTTGTAATTATGGATGACAACAAGATCAAACATGAGTAAAATTAGGAAAAGGCATTATGCTTAAGAAAATTTAAGGGGAAAAAAAAGAGGGGGGGAGAAAAAAAGGACATTGCACTGAGACAGGTTGGCAGTTACTGTATACAACACTTATGAATGTTGCATGTGACCCTCAAAAACAAAGCATTGAAAAAAATTAATGGGCCATGTCACTTATTAAGTTAATTGTTGTTGATAATGTTATCGTGATAGTTGACCAATCTTGCTAGATTTGGTATTTTTTTAACTTTATGAGGCATATTTTCCTCATTTTTCTTTGAGTTGTACTGGCTCGGGGCATTTAGCATTGACCTTCCATTATACAATACATAAAGCTAAAGTTATCCACAGAATTTCTGTAAGACAAATCCACCCACCCTAATGTATAATAATAGCTCTGACATGACCATTGTCTCTTTTCTCTTTCAGGCCAGTTTATACAGGGCAGGATACAGTAGGTTTGCGCCATACTAAAGCCACAAATTCCACCCAGGGAATTTCATGTCCCTCCAGAAGCCTTTTTTTAAGCTCTTTGTTTGGCAGACGTACCCATCAATCTTTTTGCTGGTGGACTAGAGTGACATCCCCCCATTTTTCCCCCCTCCTTTTTTTTATTGGCAGGAAAGCTCGTTGCCACATCACCAAGTCCCTTTTTTGTCTGTCTGACAAGGATCTATTGAAAAAAGCTCTCGGCACAATTTATGACCGCAACTTTTTAGAAACACTATTGGATCTGGAGAAAAGAGACTAATTTGATCCGCCACACGACACTACACCTTTTTCTCTAAATCCTCTGTAAACCCACGCTCAAGTCTCTGCGCCCTTCAGTGATTGAGCTGCCACAAGATAAGCATTACTACTACAATAGATTCTAAAACATAACAGTGACGAAAAGCAACGGCCTACTGCATTTGTTATGAACATGGGAGCATCTGACTGACAGGAACCACTACAGTCCAAGAAACCAATACCATGGAAAACACTCGATTTTCCGTGGAATCCCCAACACATCTACTCGCCCATGGGTGCAAGTTTGAAAAAAAAAAAAATCAATATATATATATGTGTGTGTGTTTTAAAAAAAAAAAAAAAAAAGTTTGGTTCTGTATTACCTCAGTATTTTGTTGATCTGCTACAGTTTTTGTTGCCATACTTATTTAACATGCCTTTATTTCTGGTCCTCTTCATTTCATGAAGAAAATGAGCCAGTTGGAATCTTTTCAGTGGACTATCAAGGAGGAAGCTTGCTCTTTTGCCTCCACCCCAAATAATGGACACCTTTGATTTCCTCTCTGTCAGACTTTGTAGCTCCAACAGTAATGCAGTGACTAAAGCAAACAGATGAATGAGAAGAAATAGAACCATTACCGTAAGAGATTTCCTATACAAGACATGCATTTTTGGCCTATAAATTTAGTCCATCCGCTTGCTGCTGGTCTGATAAAATAAACAATTATAATGTTTATGTACATTCAGGACACAGTCAATTTTGGAAGGATTTCTTTTTGTTTATTTTCTTCTATCTTGTCTGGCACCACTCTGATTTGCTTTTTTTTTTTGTTTTTGAGGAGGCCTGCCTAAGTCTCTGTACCATGTAATCGACCTCCATTTACTCGCACTATGTTATTGTTATTATTTGCCTTTGTTGGTTCCAAAGATTTTTTTTGTTGTTGTTATTGTTGAAGAAAGCACATTTTAGACTTGATATTTTGGTGGTTTTGCCTGTACTTGACTATTATGTATTTTTTAATCTCTAGTTTTCAGCTGTTTTTTAAGAGGCTGAAACAGTCCAGTTTAGTGCGCAAGACACATTTCAAATGTTTGCAGCACTTTTGGGAACCTACAATTCCAACTGTTCATAGAATGTTTGATCACTTGGTGATGGATTGCTCCCCTCCCCAATATTCAAACTGTTTGGATCAATCAAGAGATGATCAATCAAGAGATGACTGACTTGGAACATGTTCAGCTTTTTGAAATTGCCAAACCTAGAGGCTTTTGGAACAGGGCTATGTTTCCAATTTGGAACAATGGAACATTATGTGGATGTAAACTGGGTAATATTGAGGTGAAGATGATTAATCCTGCAGTTGACAGGACACCATTTTTCTTTCCGGAGTTGCTCATAGAGCAGCACCTTGTGAGGATGTTTTGTATGATTGTGACACAGTGTGCTGTAGTGAGTATTTCTCGTGCGCTCTTTTTTTTTTTTTTTTGTCTTATTACTCCTTAAAAGTATTACCACAAGTGTTGCTATGCATGCTTTCCTGAGGGAGGACAGATGTCACAGATTTTTTCCTTTTTGCATGAATTCAAATCTTAGTGCTGGAAGATGACAAGGGGGAGGACCGCAAAGTCTTTTTCCAGCATAGTGGGATGAGGGAGCATTATCTGGATGTTTCCCAATAAGAGGTGAGGGAGGGAAGTGAGAAAAATCCGAGCCCAGAGCTGATTTCAGTCTGCTTTAATAATCTGTCTGATTTTGGCCAAATGCCTCTCACTGCGTCTTGTTAATCAGCAGTCATATCAGATATGTAGGAAGTTTAATTTGGAATGTCCCCCTGTGGGTTTCCTTTTGTAATAAGTGATAACAATGCTAAGGCAGACCCTCTGTGGTGCACTTCAAAATTTTGCCTGTCAGTGGGGGAAAAAAAAGATGGAAAAAAAAAAAAAGTTCATGATACTTTTATCAGCTTTTTCACTAGAGGGGATCTTATTTGAATGACTAAGGTGGGGGGAAAACTGTGTAATTTGAATGACAGAAGCCAACTTTCCACAAAGCTGGTCCACAACTCTGACCCCACAGTCCTTGCACGGTACTGGCATCAAACTGCTTGCTGGAATATCATGACTAGGGATGAAGGAAGTGGGTATGAATTGCATGTGGCCTCTTTTCTGTATCACATGCTATTTAAAATTGCATTTGACAAAGTGACTTTTCATTTCATTATGTATTTTCTCACAATGTTTTATTTTGCCATCCTTGTATCTGCTTTGTTTATTCTCCATTATTATTGAATGTATATAATAAAACTGTTTGGTTTTTATACTTCTTTGTGGATATGAGTGATTGCTTCATTTGGATTCACCCCAGAGTGTAAGTGGTAAAACAGTGGCCATACATCTAGATTTATGGGGGACTGTCCTTCATTTAAATGCCTTAGGAAAGTGCTGCTTTACCAAAACATCTGATATTCTGTCAAATTTTAGGTGCCACTACCACAGATGAGTCATTTTTCATTGCCAGAGCAAGTATTAACTAGAGTAAATTGGTGAGTTTTTCCAATTATTGTTGTTGTGTAAGCATGCTAGCGGTTAGCCAATTACTAAATTAAGACTCGCAGTACCGATATTGTTGGTGTTGGACTATGTTGTCTTTTGCAAGTACATAAAACATATAGTGTTACACCTTTTTGGTGTTGTGGATTGATATTTGAACTTTAAATTTTCATTTCAGTGATGGAAATGTAAGGCATAAAACATTATGTACTGAAAATTTGTGTTTTTTTTTTACACACCCGTATAAAACCTAGTAATTTTTTAGCAATTGCTCAAGGAATACCAAGCCAAGTTAAACCCGTTATAAGACAAATGTCCTTCAAGTACTCTTCCAAGTCCTAATGAGACCCTTGGAAAGGCTTTTATATATGCATATAAAACCTAGGAATTTTTGAGTAACTTCTCAAGGAATAACAAACCCAGGGGTTTACATGGTGACGCTGCGAGAGTACGACACATTTCATGTTTGCACTTACTGTATATGGTTCCATCTCCATTCGAACGATGTCACAATTCTGCATGAAAATGATGTAGTATTCATGCCAGGCCCTAGGGGGGAGTGCAGATTTACAAGGCGACAGCACTTCCTTGATTGCCTGGCACAGCCAGACTATTCTCCCTGTATTTTTCAAACACTGTGAGAAATAGTCTGGGACCCAGCCCATTAACGGCCTCTCGAGAAAGGTACAAAATCAACCGTCCAATCAGATTTGTTTTTTGCGTGACGTGTTCTTAGCGAGTGATGTCACTCTTGCGCGTCGAAACTCGTCTCTACAACAACACAGATGGCGAACGGGAGAGCCGGGAATATGTTCCAATCCTTGGTAAAACCAGTTTTAAATGACCAAAAACACATTGAAACAAGTCATTGACAACAGTCAACATGGCTCGCGCTAGCCATGTTGAATAAACTTCTCCATTCTCCGCTCACGCTAATTACTTGTCGCTTTAACGTCACGTCTGCCCGTCGCTGATTGGTCCACTCCGCTGTCTGTTTGCTGTGGGTTGTTCCGCCCTCGGAATTTGATCCGCCGGACGGTCGCCAGACTCAATCGCTGGATTAGCGGTGAGTCTGGTATACCAGGCAACTTCCTTGACACAATCAACCTCAGCCTGGAAGACAACTTACCCGCCAACTCCATGCAATGGCATTTTTCTTTTGCTCCAAAAAGCACAAAAATGTAAACACTAAACATATTTAAATTACAAATATTATAAAAACAGTAAATGAGAGCAGAGATTCCGCCATTTTTGCTGTTTTTGATGTTTAATAGCGCTGCGCACTCCCAAAGTGATGTGTGCAAGTGGTGACGTCATCAGAGTGTGAGCGTTCCATGCATATGGTTGCGGAGCAAGCCCCGCTGATGAATCCTTTGACTTTGGAGCCCGGCAGAAAAGTAACATAGAACCAGGGGTCGCGTTAACCGAATATTTTCCGTCGTTGACCAGTTTTTTAAAACGGTGACAGAAAAAACTGAAGTCCATCCGTCATTTTGACAGGTTGCAATTCACACCCCAGACCACAGGATGGCGAGTGAGCATATTAATTAGCTATTGTCTCTCTTGATGCATGACGTCGTTGGCCTTACTCGGAAAAATGTCCGAACTAGCATTCAGGTGTAGCAAACACGGAAACGTTAGGAAGCTTTGTCATTGTCTAAGGCTACGTTCATTCTACAGGTCTTAATGCACGAATCCAATTTTTTCGTGTTTTTCCGACTCGAGTCAGGCATTAACTTGACGGTCTGAACGGGACAAATCGCATAGAAGTGGACCATTTCAAATCCGACCTGGGTCATTTTTGTATGCGGTTCAAATCCGATCTGGGCCACATTTTTCCAGACTGTCGCGGCGGTCTGTACCGTCCAGTGTCCCAAATCCGATTTCAGCTGTGCGTTACTAGCGCCTAGCTTGTGGTGAACACGGCTTTTGGGGAAGGGCCGGGCTTGACAACAGTCATAAAAAAATAAAAATGGGTTGAGGATAAGCATGAGAATGATCGGTTTTCTCTCTGCTCTATGTGAGCTATATTTCAACATTTCCTACACGGCCGAGAGTCGGGAGAGGGGTCTGACTGCAGCCCGTCTTGGAGAGTTGGGGCAAACTGCCCATATGTGTGTGTGACACGCACGGACAGTGCGTGCATGCTATCGATCCATATAAACTGTGAATATAAGCCTAAACGGGGATTATTTATGTCTGTTATTTGTCTCCTCCTTTTGAAAAGCAAAATATGATATCCCTGGAATGACGGATGACTTGTCATTTGTTTTGATGCTTCTGCGCACCGGCGCGTGTCGGACTGCGAATTAGAGCGCATGCGTAATACTTGAATGGTCTCAATGGACAAAAGTAGTCTGAACGGCCACGCCAGAAAAACGGATATGACAAAAAAATCGGATTTGTGCATTAAGACCCGTAGTATGAACGTAGCCTAATTGAATGAGCAGGGACAAACAGCTTTGAGTCAGAAGTACGTGCGCTATTCTCAAACCTGAACGCACCCCGAGTCTTGGATGACAAATCAACAGAGCAGAGAGTAGACACAACATGGCTGGTAGTTTCTTCAATTTATTCAGAGTTGAGTAAGTAACACACCGCTTTTGACCAACACTGCTATGGAATAAGTCATTATTATCATTTAAAAAATTTAAGTGACGGGTAAAAATAGATTATGACCGGATTTTTATGACCCTGTCAGTCAAAATGACAGACAACGAAAAAGTCTAGCGCAACCTCTGCGTAGAACATAGAATAGAATACCGAGACTACATGGGTGTCAAATGGTCCAGGACAAAGGAAAGGCTGACTGGACAGAAGTTATCCTATCTGGTGACTAACTATAGTAAGGAAAGCATAAAATTTTAACTTTATGCACAATTCCAACAACTTGGTTTACAAAAAATTGGCTTAAAACATTCGAATCCACCATTTCTCATCCGTATTTGGATCACAAGAAGTAATGGGCTTCATCATTGTGTCCATGGGCCAATTATTAGCGCACTTTCCCTGATAGCTTTCCTTCTATTTAGAATTTTTGAATGAAATACTGCACAGTGGCATCTCTACTTATGGAATTAATTGGTTCTGGAAGTAGTTTCGTGAACTGAAATTCTGTAAGTAGAAACGTATTTTCCATGTAAATGCCCTGATCTGTTCCAATTTTCCCGTTGAGATGTGTCGTAACCTAAAAATTCCTTTTGTAGAGACATTCGTAAGTACAGGTAGCACTGTATAAAGGGACATCATTGTGTCTGTGAGCATTGTAAAATTCAAGAAAAAAAATTATGAAAAAGATGACTTCTAAATTTGTGTCCAATTGCCAACATTTAGTGCTGCTCACTCTTGCACGCATGCTAGTTTTGTTTGTTTGCACTGCGTGAATTACGTTGTGGTGCATAATACAGAAGAGAAAGGACCGCTGTTTTCATCCACAGCCGAGTGATATGAAAGCAGCTTTGCAGTCTTCTGACACGTGAATCGCGTTCCTTGCAGCACATTAACTCATGTGACTCGGATGATGGATGGAGGAAACTATTGTGCAGCATTAATGCTTCTTGACTTTTGCTCTGCACCAAATCTACTGCGCTGATCAGTTCTTCCTTCATCCCCTCTTAATTTCTAGCAAGGAGAGCGAAGTGAATGGCAATCTGGAAATCTCAGTTAACCGTAAATGTGCTGTTAATGGCTGTAAATGGGTTGGATGCGGCGGCAAGCCTTTTATGCCAGCTAATTGCATTGATACACAAGGGGACAATTGCCAGTTTGATGGGAATTCTTGCTCACTGTTAGGATGGGATGACTTGAATGTGATTGAAGGGGATTTGTGAAGGGATGACTTGACCTTTGCGCAATGCGCTGTTACTGTTGCAGGGCGTCAAACCCATCATTGTGGCCATATTGTATGTCTCCCAACCCATATAAATTTTCTCATAGTCTCATATTATTAAAATTGCACCGCAACAACAAATTGAATGATATCCAGGGCTTTTTTTTTTTTTTAATATATGTATGTATGTATGTATTAGGGCTGTCAAACGTTTAAAATTTTTAATCGAGTTAATTACAGCTTAAAAATTAATTAATCACAATTAATCGCAATTCAAACCATCTATACAATATGCCATATTTTTCTGTAAATTATTGTTGGAATGGAAAGATAAGACACAAGATGGATATATACATTCAACATACGGTACATAAGGACTGTATTTGTCTATTATATATGTATATATTTTTTTAACATTATAGGGTCACACAATGTAAATCAACTCACAAAATATAATAAAATTTCTACTCACATTTAAAGTCAACGAATATTAATTACATTAAAATCATATTCATTTATTCCTCTAGTCCAGAAATATAATTATTAACCTTTTCAGGCCCAAAGTATTTTTTATTTATTTATTTTTGTTCATTTAAAGTGCGTACGACAGCATAAAAAAGTCTTAACATTATTTTGTGAATTAGAATCATATTTTGAGACGATTCACCTATATACAACAATTTGGCAAAGCGCAGATGATGAAAAATTAGTCTTTAAATCCGCCGTTTGGCTACGCCTACCATAATAGGGCTCTAGCGTCCCTAACAGCAGGATGACGTCGGCAGGATATACAGGATATTACAGTATATTCTTTATATCGAAGTATTTTTCCCCAATTGCTAAATAAATTGTGTGGTCATGACAAGTAAGTCTTGTACTAAATGGAATATGAAATAATAAAAATTCTTCTATTCAGTACGACATGGCAAAATTACTCCATAATGGTCAAAACTGTCGACTTCACCTTTACTGTCTCACCTCCCGAACGATATTTTATGCCACCGTAGTTAGTCAGCCTTTTGTCATTTCCCTGGCCCGGCTTCGGAGAATGTAAACAAACCAAGAGGCGTGACAGCTAGCTGACATGCTAACCCAAACCGAGTGATGTTTCAAAGTGTATTCTCATGTCACACAGCCGGGGGGTTGTCGATTGTCTTCGCCGATCGGCAACCTGCCCGGCGGTGAGCAAGTTACAGCTCGTTCCGCTGATGCGAGAGGAGAGCTCGCCGGGAAGCAGCTGGAGAGTACCGCCGGACAAACCGGCCAACGTCGGACCAGCACGTAGCTGCCAAATAATGCCTTACTACACGGCGAAGACATAAACAGAGAACGGCATGCAGCTAACATGGAAGGATGTGTCTGAGGAGAACCTTTCTACATGTCTGTCCATGATCAAATGTAAGTAAATAGTCCTTTATTTAAAGAAAGTTTGAAGTGTTTACTTTGTAATCGCTGTATTCGCGGCCATTTTTAAGACAAAGTTGCAATTTCTGATGGGGGTGAAAACTTGACAAAACACTGGGCACACGAAGAGGGCAATAAGCCGAGTATAGCGCTCTCCTGGCAGGGGTGTGTGCGACAAGCGGCCCATCGTCGGCCAAGTGGCATTTTCGGTGGACAATCAGCCACAAAATGAAAGCCACCTCCGGGTTAAAACATGCCATGATCCCAGTATTATTTGATATCATACAAAATACGATGTTTACTCACTTCCTCATAAGTCCAATGGTCCCACATTAGTACGGCTTGTTTTGGCCAATATCCGCGGTGAACGGGAACCTTTTTAAACCCAAAAAAGCTCACACGCCTTTCCCTACTGCAGCAACAATTTTCTGCAGCCGTTTGGCTGGCGTGATGTGAAAAATAAACAAATTAATACGCAAAATAAGCTAAATCCACAGTCTATCTGCATGATCTAAAGCAACGCCGTATTGAGAGATGCTGACCAGGGTGATGTCACATTCACATTCGTCCTAAACCCGAGACTGAAGCCGAAAGTCACTCATTTTCATGGCGCGGGATTCAAAAGTTGAATATATAAAACGATTGCTTCCACACACATCCAAGCGGTCCATTTCATTCAGGAGCATAAAACACTGTGTGAAATATGAACTAAACATACTTTTTGGTGTCATACGCACTTACTGGCTGCCATTGACTGAGCTAGACGTCCAATTGGATGTCTAGCGCCCTCAGTGGCACTGAAACGTTGGCCTTCAAAGACTGTCTTCCCGTTTTAAGTGAACTGGACGTCTAACGCCATCAATGACATGCAATGATTAATATTATATATATAATATAAACAACTTTTTGAGTGTTACTTGTGGCCGTAACCACTGTGTATTTTTTTGTTTGTTTTTTTTTTGGGGGGGGGGGGGGGGTTTAACATACAAATTATGAAAAATTATATAAAATGTACAATAATGATTAATAATTATGAAGAAATGTAAAATTGCTATTTTTTATTGACCAAAAATTGTCACTTGCTCTATAAAGTGTTAAAGGTCATAAGTGTCAGATCTGAATAGCTGTTCACTGTAGAGACCACTGTCCTTGAAAGGGTTGGGAAAATCCCCACCATAATTGAAAACCCATACACGCATGAGTGGACAAGCACATTTTACGTCAAGACGTGACTTTTTGACAGTCATCGACCCTCAGTCTCATATTGGTGTGCAAGCAATGCCCCCTGGTGGTATGGCTGCTGGAGAGCCACTTTTTAATGTATGAGGCATGGCTCTTAATCTGGTTAAATACTGTATTTCTGCTTTAGGAGGTTAACAAACCGAGGTTATACAAAGAGAAAGCAACATTCAGGCTTTGTATATTAAGAAACCTTTATTGACAACATTATCATAGACCAGGAACATTATAGATTACATTTTAAAATGAAGATGTTAATCAGTGAATGTATGGAGCACGGAATCTAATCTTGCTCCTGTCTGCCCTTCCAGCTACTGCTGTGCACTCATGTCTACTGATTGACAGTCCTCCTCCCGCTCCATCATTTCCGGACTGCTAATATCGTCTCAGGCTTGAATACGTGTGATGTGGCTTATCAGGTTTGCATATAGATGCAACAGCAGTTAGAATTATGTCTGCAGTTAGAATTATGTCTCGAGATGACAGGATTATGCACTGCAGTATAGAAAATGTAATGCACAATATTATACTGCGCATCTTATTTGGGGTATTCTAGTCCCAAGGTATAACACTGCTTTACACGCTGCTGTAAAATTTGTGTTGTATGCTATACACAGTAGAACCAATTCAAACTGCACTACACAAATATACAGGAAGGAGCAGAAGTATTTGCACCCCTTGTGATTTTGCAAGTTCATCCACTTCGAAAATAGGTAGATGTCTGAAATTTCAATCATAGATGCATTTCCATTTATAGAGATATAATCTAAAAAATAGAATAAAATAAAAGAATCCGGAACTCGCATTGTATCACATTGAAAATCATTGCTAATATTTAGAGCAGAAACCTTTGTTTGCAATTGCAGAGGTCAAACGCTTTCTGTAGTTCTTTACCAGGTTTTCACATATGGAAACAGGGATTTTGGCCCATTCCTCCACACAATTCTTCTCTAGATCGGTTTTGAGGCTGTCGTTGAGAAACACAAAGTTTCAACTCCATCCAAAGATTTTCTATTGAATTGAGGTCTGGAGAGTGGCTGGACCACTCCAGAACCTTGATATGATTTTTACGCAGCCACTCCTTGGTCAGCATGGCTGTGTGCTTCAGACAATTGTCATGTTGGAAGATCCAACCATGAATCATCTTCAAGTCTCTGACTGAGGGAACGAGGTTGTGGCTAAGATTTAACCGTATATTACACCATTCATCCGCTGCCTTAGGCAGTAAAGTCGTCCCCTTGCCCTTTGCCGAAAAGCAGCGCCAAAGCATGAGATTATCACCCCCATACTTCACAGTGGGGATGCTGTTCTTGGGATTGTACTCATCCTTCTTTTTCCTCCACACACGAAGAGTAAATTTTGCACCAAAATGCTCTACTTTGTTCTCATCTGACCACATAACTTTCTCCCATGATCCCTCTGCATCACTCAGATGGTCCCTGGCAAACCTCAGACGGGACTTCACATGTACTGGCTTCAACAGGGCAACCTTCTGAGTAATGCATAATTTTAAACCATTGCACCGTAGTGTACTACTTACAGTAGCCTTTGAAATTGTGCATCCACCTCTCTTCGGGTCATTGACCAGCTCCTGCCGTGTAGTTCTAGGCTCAGCCCTCACTTTTCTCATTATAAGTGATGCCCCACAAAGAGAGATTTTACATGGAGCCTTAGTCCGAGGTAGATTATCAGTAATATTGAACCTTTCTTTCTAGCAATTGCTGGGACTGTTAATTTATTCTCACCAAGCTGCTTTCCAATTGTCCCATCGCCTTTTCCAGCTTTGTGGAGCTCAACAATTTTTTTCTCTGGTGTCTTTCGAAAGCTTTCTGGTCTTGCCCATGGTAGCAGTTGGATTATGACTGACTGTGGGATGCACAGGTAATAATAATGAGTTCAAACAGGTGGTGGGTGGTTACTCAGAGGTGGACTTTTTTTTTTTTTTTAATGTAGACTGACAACTCTTTGAGTGTAATAATTATTGCTGTTTCTCAGAGGTAAAAATACTTATGAACCCCAGTAAATTACAAATAAATTATTTAAAAAAAACATCCAATGTGATTTCTGAATTTTTTTTTAAAGATTATGTCTCTATGAGTGGAAATGCATGTATGATTTAAATTTCAGACCGCTACGTATTTTCTAAGTGGGTGAACTTGCAAATACTTCTGCTCCTCAATGTATGTACAGGCCTGCAGGCAGGGGTGAGTTGAGAAACTGTCAAACTGTGGCAGTACACAACATGAATTTTGATTCTTGCTTTAGTTTCTTTCCAGGACTTTATTACATCTATGCAAATGTTCAAATCAAGCAATGCGTGAATTCCTTTTGTACAAAGTAAATGAACAACCAAACAAAATAAACATATATTTGCTGTACATCTTTGTGCCAGAAAATCTAAAATTGTCCATAATAGTCATCATATGGTTCCCCATAGTTGGTGGTCTGTGGGCGAGGAATGGTATAATCCTTATTGGGGTCAATTCCCTGAATCACACACCCACACACAAACGAAATATCAGGGCAATTAACACTTGATAAACCGCTGTCATGAAGCAAATTAGTGTGGCTTATCATGGAAAAGGTCACAGTGTGCAATTAAATGCGAGATGGTTAATGGTGACAGTTTATTACTCACGGTCATGGAGAATCCGGACTCGTAGGGTGATTGCAGTGTTGGATCTACTCTCCGGCCTGTAGGCAGAAACATAATTAGCACATGCTGTAATACACTATTGACTCATAATGACAACTGAGATAATAGGAGTGCGGTAGCATGTAATGTATTTTTATACAAAATAATTTTGAGTAGAGGATGCTGATTTATTACTGTAGCAACACCAATTCATTGAACTAATACTTTTCGAAAGATCAATGTGATAACTTCCTAAGATGGTGATAGATGGTTTTTCATTAGCGATTAGCATCAGGATATGAGCATCAAAGTATTGAAATTTATGGGGGAAAAAATCATATCAAACTACATTTAGGCTGTAAACAGGCACAGTGCTACTCAACTTCTGGTCAACAGATGCCAAAGCAATCAAAAAGTGGCGAAGTCAATCATTACTTCTACAACTCCTGGCAAAAAAAAAAGCTATCACGAAAAAAAAGGTTACAATGATCTAAGGAAAAGCTGTCATTGGCTTTGGATGGCGGGATGAAAGTCATAGCTATTGAGTGATAATGCTGGAACTTTTGTTTGGTGCTGTTCTAATGAGATTTATGAAGACTGCCTGAAGAATGTAATTGATTTTATTTCACTTTTGAATTGCTCACAAAAAGGCAAGCTTTACCACTATAATGTTGCCACCAAGTAAAACAATTTTGAGGGCTCTCACCTTTTCTTTTATCAGGCTCATTCTCAAAGCTCCCATTCTCTGTTCCCGCCTTGGGACTGTTCAACCCTGGCATGTCATTATTGGGACTGGTCCAGCCCGCAAAGCTCAGAGGGATCTCCTTAGATTTGGCCTCGCCCCTGCACAGGAAGGCAACTTGCGACAAGCCGTGTCCCATTAACAACACCCAACCATTGGCCACCAAGGCCACGGCGAGCGTCGGGTCGTCCCACTGCGGCCGACGGCTCAACTTGGAATTGCCTCTGGTGAGCATCGCGATCCATGTCACCCAGATGCCGGCGGAGAGCAGGAGCGTGAGGAAGAGGAGCACGGCCTGTTGCCGGCTCTGCTGATGAAATGCCCCCGCGTACCTGTAGTTGTACGTGACGCAGGAGCGACAGAGGAAGTGCATTGACAGAATCAAGCTGATAGCCAGGAGGCACAGGACGTAGATCTGCAACATGACAAACTCCTCTTGGCTGTACTCGCAGGGCTTCTTATCCCGCACCATGACCAGTATGAGCCACTCGGTGGAGATGATCACCTGAATGATGAAAAGTCCCAAAGCCATGGCGGGCTCACCCCAACCTCGAGCGGCCGCGAAGCCTATCAAAGCCAGGCATCGAGCCAACAAGCAAGAGAAGCCCAAGGAGAAGAAGACGCTGAAGAGGAAGATCCTTGTGGGGCACGTCTGAGGGCTGAGCTGGATGATGAAGGAGAAGGTGATAGCAAAGATGCCACCTGTAGCCAACAAAAACATGCTCATGCAAGCTACTATGCTCCCTATGCTGCTACGCTGTTGTCGTAAGGAGACGCAGATCCACAGGGACCAGAGGAGGAGGCCGAGAAGGAGGAACATAGTGAAGAGGAAACCAGATGAGGCCAGAGTCTCTAGGATGATGCCCCACATGGCTCTGCGGTCACACAGGTATCGATAGAGAGGATCTAGTCCTGGACGGCAGCCTGGAACAGCCTTCTGTGCAGTGGAATTCGATAAGTCATTGTTTGTCGTCTCATTACTAATGTTTCCTGTTGATTGGGATAAGCATACGAAGGGGACGTGAAAGAGCAGGACAAGCGAGAATGCCAACTTGTGATCTTCCGGTAAAAAGGCTGGACTCATTTTGGAAATATCCACCAGCTATTTAGTTCCTCCTGATGTGTCCTTGGAAGGTTTTCTTCCTGAAACAAACATGTATTTGTCTTCAAGAAAATGTAAAAACAATTATTTTTAAAAATTGCATGCACGACAAAGATGACAGCAGAGCGATACTTGGCCTGTAAAGACAATCATTTCCTAGTTAACCCCTCCACAGTATGTGCATCTTGAATAATAAAGGAAAAGTTATATATCCCATGTTGCATTGGGGCCATACATCATAAAGGAAGAATGACTCAAAGGAATTGTGGCCTGGAAATATTTTAATCCTGATGAAGTAGCACAAAACATGACAGCACCAATGCGCATAAAATGCTGCATTTGTTTTCATTTTGTAAATTACACCCATATTACAATAAACAATGTAATTTTATTCTAATTTGTACTATGCCTTTTACCAAACTAAAGTCAGGTGGGATATACTCTAGCCAGCCTGTGAGTCCCTTTGAAATTAAATGGATAATAACATTTTCGCGTAACGAGGTCAAAGGTCAGGAAAGGAGTTATGCGATAACTTGTTTCATACTAACAGCAACACTATATTGTTACTATATTGTAGAATATAGATGCTGCTTACTACGCAGTAAGTTAAGTGAGTATGTACTCATGCTCCTTTCAAGATTGATTTCATTTTGAATTTGTGTTAGACTATTTGACCTGCTCAACCAACAGTCGCTGGCATTTCATCACTGACTCTTGTTCTTCTTTGCTTTCTGACCAAAGCATTGGTCCTGAAGGTACTGTATTAGAAAAATTTGCAATATGGTATAGTGTTTGACATGTCTGCCTAACAGTCAACATATTCTAGTCTCATCTCGGGCTTACCTGTATGGATTTTTTTTTTTTTTAAATTTAAGATCATATTGGCTGCCTATTCATACGACAATTACTGTATTTTCAAATAAGACTAGAAAAGTTGCACCTGAGTATAAGTCACAGACTCTGACAGACTACAAAACTAAAGTGCAATTTTTTTTTACAGTATACAACATAACAGGAAAAACAACAGGCAGAGAGAAGACATTAACATGTCAGAACAAGGAAGAGAGGTTTGACTGAGGGCTGCAAAACCAGGTCAAGCTAATGCAAGTTTCACATGAAGAAGGAAAAGCTTTATTCAGCCACAAAACGCGCAATAGTGCAGCAGGATAAGTCAATGAGATTTGCTTTACAGTTCAAATTGAGGAGGCCGGGAGAGCGATTCCCCATTGATAGTAGTAGAATAGTATCATTTCCTCCAGGCTCATAACACAGCCTTTGTTTCATTGGCGTATTTAAATTTGACCCTCATTTGCATCAACGCTGGTTTGATATCACACAGGATGACCAGGCTAAGCGCATGTTTTTGTAATGTGGGAGGGAGTCAGACTACCTGTAGAGAATTCACATGCATTGGAAGACCTGAGATGAGATTCAAACCCAGGACCTCTTGGTTGTGAGGCATATATGCTATCCACTAGCCTACTATCCTGGTCCCACATGAGAAAAATAACACTAGGTCACAATTTTTTGGATAGGTTCCTTAAACTGACTTGAGAACATTTTTGCAACGTTATGTCTGTCTCTCATGTACATGTCCTTAAGGTATTAAGGTGATTCTCAAAATTATGACCTGAACAAGAAAAACATTTTTAGATTCAGCAATGCAAAATTGGTCCTAAATCATTTGAAAAAACACTGACAGTACAAAATATTTTGGGGACAATGACATAATCCGGAAACTCCAGACCTAGAGAACCCTTGAATCAAAATACCTAAACATGGAAACAAAAATCTTAAATAAGTACAGTTTGTTTCTGCACTGTAAGACATATTGAAGTATAAGGCACACCAATATAAGTATATATGTAATATAAGTAATATGTATAAGGCCATATTTGTTAGACTTGAGTAAAACTAATGTGATATTTTAACTCTGCATATTAAAATCGTCTAAAAAGAAAAATTAATTGATTAATTAATGGATTACATATGTTGCTGACCTGTGTAAATTGTTGCAAATCAAAAGTGAAAAATCTCATTCTGCTCAGAAACAGCAACTATTAATATTACTACCAACTCTTGAAGGCCACAACATTAGGTATACTTCCACAAGCTAATTGAATCAATCCAAGCACTGTATGCAAATTAACCCACGTTGTAAAAAAAAAAAAAAACGTTTGCTGTTGGACATAAAATGATTCAAATGTTTTATTCCTCATATTTAGCAATATAAATTGGAAACACTACTCGATAAAATGTTGTTCAACAACACTGCAAAAAACTGAATATCTTGATGCCAGTGTCCATCAAAACCAATCATTATTTTATTCAGCGTTTGTACATGAATTAGATTATTCTATGTAGAAATAGCCATTTCTAACCAAATGTGACACTTACCTTTAATCCTTTGTTTCCCCTCAACCCAGGCTCAATTTGGCTGCAACACACAATGTGTCGGGGCATTGATGCCTACTCAGTGTGTAGTCATGTAGGTTGCTTTAATTCAGACCACTGCCTACTCCAAGATTATCCGAAAAACACGAGCTGTTGACACTACGGAGACACCTGGAGTGGTGTGTTTGTACCTAAGATCCGCAGGTAGGGCGATACTAAGAAAAGCCTGCACCTCATCTCATACTTTCCTCCCTCTGTATTTACTAGGTGGGGCTCACACACCTGAAGGAAGCACATGCACACTCACAAAGGGTGAGTTCACTCCTCCCCAGTTTTCCTAATTCCCCACAGGAATTTGAATCATGCTTCCCGATAACTTTGTGAACTCTACCTGGACTAACTAGAATTCCACAAGCATGATCCTGCTGTGAAGCTGCCCTCAGAGCGACTCTGGGGGTCTGAGCTGGGGTATGAAACCGTTACCACGGTTACCCTGTCATGACAGAAACAATAGCGGACAGTGATGAAATTAGCCTCGGGGTTTGTTGTGTCGATAAATGAGAGTGCTGTTCTCTTGAGCAAGACCATACGTAAGCTTCAATTCATGTCAGGACAAGTTGGAATCTTATGGGGTGTGTTTACTTCCAGCCCAGTTCAGAATTCACCCAAACTTGTCGTATTATAAAATCATACAGAACAAGTGTATGGTTATCAGTAATATCTTTTCGGGGATATTTTTAAACACTAAAAGAAGACCAAATAAATTACAAAGTCTTACGTTTTATAGTCCGTTCATTGTTTTGCCTTGGTTTGAAATGCGTTCAAACAGTAACTTCGTCGATTCAGATGACAGAGCTTTATTTTGGAAAGCAAAAGTAACCATAGGAACCCAAAAGTAGGAAACTTTGGTGATGATTACTCATTTGGACTGAATTTGTTTGAGTGGTTAATTAAAGTTAATCACGGAGAAATTCTGAAAAGACATTACGCAGACTGAGGCTTGAGGGTTTGGGGCACTCATATTTTATATTTATTACACAGCAATGATTCAATTGCAGAAAATAATCATAATGTATAGCTGGCTTCATAATCCTCATGATGCTGTTTCTGGAGTCATTTCATTTTCCTGTGTCCTGTCTGCTCTATGCAATATTGCCAACATACATACAGTGCCTTGCAAAAGTATTCGGCCCCCTTGAACCTTGCAACCTTTCGCCACATTTCAGGCTTCAAACATAAAGATATAAAATTTAAATTTTTTGTCAAGAATCAACAACAAGTGGGACACAATCGTGAAGTGGAACAAAATTTATTGGATAATTTAAACTTTTTTAACAAATAAAGACTGAAAAGTGGGGCGTGCAATATTATTCGGCCCCCTTGCGTTAATACTTTGTAGCGCCACCTTTTGCTCCAATTACAGCTGCAAGTCGCTTGGGGTATGTTTATATCAGTTTTGCACATCGAGAGACTGACATTCTTGCCCATTCTTCCTTGCTAAACAGCTCGAGCTCAGTGAGGTTGGATGGAGAGTGTTTGTGAACAGCAGTCTTCAGCTCATTCCACAGATTCTCGATTGGATTCAGGTCTGGACTTTGACTTGGCCATTCTAACACCTGGATACGTTTATTTTTGAACCATTCCATTGTAGATTTGGCTTTATGTTTTGGATCATTGTCCTGTTGGAAGATAAATCTCCGTCCCAGTCTCAGGTCTTGTGCAGATACCAACAGGTTTTCTTCCAGAATGTTCCTGTATTTGGCTGCATCCATCTTCCCGTCAATTTTAACCATCTTCCCTGTCCCTGCTGAAGAAAAGCAGGCCCAAATCATGATGCTGCCACCACCATGCTTGACAGTGGGGATGGTGTGTTCAGGGTGATGAGCTGTGTTGCTTTTATGCCAAACATATCGTTTTGCATTGTGGCCAAAAACTTCAATTTTGGTTTCATCTGACCAGAGCACCTTCTTCCACATGTTTGGTGTGTCTCCCAGGTGGCTTGTGGCAAACTTTAAACGAGACTTTTTATGGATATCTTTGAGAAATGTCTTTCTTCTTGCCACTCTTCCATAAAGGCCAGATTTGTGCAGTGTACGACTGATTGTTGTCCTATGGAAAGACTCTCCCACCTCAGCTGTAGATCTCTGCAGTTCATCCAGAGTGATCATGGGCCTCTTGGCTGCATCTCTGATCAGTTTTCTCCTTGTTTGAGAAGAAAGTTCGGAAGGACGGCCGGGTCTTGGTAGATTTGCAGTGGTCTGATGCTCCTTCCATTTCAATATGATGGCTTGCACAGTGCTCCTTGAGATGTTTAAAGCTTGGGAAATCTTTTTGTATCCAAATCCGGCTTTAAACTTCTCCACAACAGTATCTCGGACCTGCCTGGTGTGTTCCTTGGTTTTCATAATGCTCTCTGCACTTTAAACAGAACCCTGAGACTATCACAGGGCAGGTGCATTTATACGGAGACTTGATTACACACAGGGGGATTCTATTTATCATCATCGGTCATTTAGGACAACATTGGATCATTCAGAGATCCTCACTGAACTTCTGGAGTGAGTTTGCTGCACTGAAAGTAAAGGGGCCGAATAATATTGCACGCCCCACTTTTCAGTTTTTTATTTGTTAAAAAAGTTTAAATTATCCAATAAATGTTGTTCCACTTCACGATTGTGTCCCACTTGTTGTTGATTCTTGACAAAAAAATTAAATTTCATATCTTTATGTTTGAAGCCTGAAATGTGGCGAAAGGTTGCAAGATTCAAGGGGGCCGAATACTTTTGCAAGGCACTGTATAATGTCAAATAAAATACTTGATTCTGAATGGTAAAATTGTCTCAAATAGCTTTAAGGAACAGCCAACACGTAGTATAAATATCTTTACGTGCAAGACGGTTGCTCAAAGTGTTTAAGTATGCAAATCAAAAATTTGTTAAACCTTTGATAATGGAGAAAATGTTTAAACAGGGGGGGCTGCTCACGAGCACAGCCATTAGCTGACATCATTTTTACCCAGGCACATTCGCACTAGCACACTCAAGCACAGATGCATGTGATAATGAGTGTTAATTATGTCATGTGGGAGGGTGGGCAATCTGGGATACTTTTATTTGGTTGGTTAAAATCACTCAGGGCAGCCACATCTTGGAAATACTTTTTTAGATTGATTTTCTTCTATATTACACATAGGGCATGGGCGACATACAGTATTTATTATACTGTAATCTTACTACAGTGGTACCTCAACAAATGATCCTTTAGACATCCGACGTAAAATTTAACTCGTCATTTGTCTAGACCAGTGGTTTTTAACTTTGGTTTGAACAAACCCCAGGGGTTCGGTGAGTCAGTCTAAGGGTTTGGTGAAGGTTATGACACTCAGGGCTGTACTTTTGGACGCTGACTAAATCTAAGCAAAGTCGTTTTAGACCGGGTTTCGGACTGGTTAGTCCCCAATTTATAGGCTTTATTCCAATTCTTCTATTCCTTTATCTGACTGGAGGAGATACTGGTTTTGCTCAGTGGAAGGTTGACTCTCACTTGGTATGTGGAAGAACAACAGACCTAGGGATCGCGCACTGCATTGAGATAAAAAAAAAAAACAAAAAAAAACAAACATTTGTGTCACATTTTACGCCATGAAAATAGTATGTGAGGCAAAGATGTGATTGAATGATAATGTTGAGATGAAAAAAAATAAGTAGAAACACTGTGAAATGAATCGAGTTTAATTTCATTTTCTAACGTAAAAATCAAACCAAAAGGAAAAATTATTTGTTGTGAATTCACAGCTTATTGGATTTTGTAGATTTTTTTTTTTTTTTCAACATCATGACATTGTGTACAAATTTGGCGATATTTTGTGCAGCGTGTTTCATTAAATTTGATAACATTTGAGATGTAAACATGACAAACTGCACGGTCTAGGTTAGTGCAATTGAGCAGGTTTAATGCTGAACAATATAAGATATATTATTCCAAATTTGAATGAAAAATTACGCATATTGGGGCCAGTCCTGGTTTAGTGGTCTGGTAATGCTGCAGGCATGAAGATAGAAACATACATTTTGGCCTGTTTAAAACATGCTGTGTAAATGAAGAAATATGAATGCAAATTCAGTAAAACCTACCTGAGATATCGATTTTGAATATGGGAAAAAAAAAAAAACATTTTTAATTCCAAAGGATTCGGTTAGCATACGTGGGAGACTCATGGGGTTCGGTACATTTAGCAAGGTTAAGAACCACTGGTCTAGACATATGATGACATCCTTGAAATACGATAATTCATGATAGCGTCGCAATTTCATTGTCTTCCCGCACGACGGACGCACGCCGTTTTTTCTTGTGAGAGAAATCAACATGGGTCCCAAAAGGTTAGTGCAGGTAGTGAAAAAAGGAAATAGGTGACGCTTACCATTAAAATTAAGATGGAAGTGATGGAAAAATATGAGTGTGGTGTGCGTGTCAGCGAACTGGCTCGACAATGCGGCCGGAATATGTCTACGAACTCGAGGATGGCTCTCATTATTGTAACATCGTTAAGGAAGTCGCTAGCTTCGTCAGGTTTTAATTAGTGTATGCATACTGATACCATACCGATACCACCCCGTTTATATATATATATATATATATATATATTTTTTTTTTTTTCTCCCAAAGAGCTACACAATTGGATGTGAAATCATTGCTATCAAGGCTTTGTCAGGCTTTTGCTTACCTTTGCAAAATAGGAAAAAGACTATTATAAAGTATAATACTAGCCCAACAGTAAGAAAGTAAAAATAAGTTCATAATAATAAACTCTGAATGAACTGAGTAAACTTTTTTAACCTCTCAAAGGCCAAACAGTGCATCTTTCATGAAATTATTGTCACATTCTGCTGCTGGTTAGATTGTGTTTTGTTGCTGGGCTGTTAGTGGGGGCGTTCCTGACGTCGCACTTGAATCCGATGCAGGCTCATCAACGCAGCATTTAAGCACGGGTGAGCTCAGAGAAGGCTGCCGAGATATTTGCTTTGCTGATCGCCATTTGACATCTCGCTCGCTACATTTGCTTGTTACGCCCCTGCATTGGGTTTTTTCTGTTAGTGTGCTGCACTCGTTTGTAACCTCTACCCTGTGCAGGTATTTGAGTGTTTTTATTTTGGCTTTTTGGCTCGCCGCCTATCGTCTTAGGTAACCTTCGAGTTTGTAGTATTGAGCTTCGTCGACCTGCTGTCACGGACTCCTTTTGTTATTTCTACTATCCCGCGATCGCGTGTTATTTTTTGTTTGCAATCATTAAACCCTTGTACGTATCCCCCGCTTGTTGTCCGCTTCAAGGTCCAACCTTCTTTCCGCATTTGCGGACGCTAACAATTATAAGTAATAATAATTGACCACAGCATCCCGTCTCTCTATTAGCCTCCTTTTTTCGGGAGGGGGGGAGTCCCTTATTTCTATTTCTGAAAGGTGGCAACCCTACTTTGGAAACAGTTCCCAAATTACTGCAGCATTTCTTTAAGTAAAAGACAAAGTAAAGTTGACGTAGTGAACTGACCAGAGATTGTTGCATCGGTCCAGCGCCCTTCCTCTGGATAGCAGTCCTGCTCTTGCAGGCTCAAACTCGTGTTCACGTTTCGTCTTCAAATGTTTTATCAGGTTCGAGGTATTGAAACTGGCCAATTTAACTCCACATCTCGAAACTTTCAGGCCGCAAATCTTGCATGCAGCCATTGATTTTAATTGACGGGATTTCTATTTTGAAATATTCCCCGACCGCCGCCATGTCGGCGCCGCCAAGCGGCCTTGTCATTGATCAGGAGTGGCTATTGGCCCATTCTCATTGGTCTGGAGCAGGCCAATAGCGATAGCTGCTTGGTGTTCACGTGTCATCACACAACACAGACACAGAATGTAGTGAGCGCCAGGAGAGAAAAAAGGCTGCGGTCAAATGTTATAATAATGGACCGGTAAATGGTATCGGCGCCGTCTTTGTTGGTACTCGCCGATACCGATACCACTATTTCGGGCCGAATCGGCGCCCCCTGACGATACTAGTATCGGTATCGGTGCATCTTTAGTTTTAATCATTTATTTCAGAACTTGTGCAACACAACACGGCTACCGTACGGCATAGTCGACGCCAACAACAACAGAACATGAAAAGAGAAAGTAAAAGCTTCCCACTCTTAAGCACCTCTTTCACTCTCATGTCAGTCACACGTTGCATTCTGGAACAGTATACATAACACAACCGCCACATTAGAACCTGATTTGTTACATTACAACTGTTATTAAATTATTATTCTGATTTGTATTTATAATCAGGGGTGAAAGAGGGGCGGAACAAAACCCCATGCTAAAAACAACCTGCTTGGCTGCCACACAGGCACCTCCAACAGGAAAACAATCTACTATAGTCAGATGTACATACACAAGTGTTAACAACAAGCATAATGAAGTACTTGTGTAGCGTCATCCGTTTCCACCAATTTTTATTTTTCATTTATTCCACGGAGAGCATGGAGTTCTCCTAGCGTGTGTATGATGAGTCGTGTCGATGTGTGCATGCGCTTAGCATACCACCCTCCCTGACCGGGGCTTCAGTTGCCGATTCAATTGGCTAATATACTGACATGTGATCAGCATGGATAGTTAGCCTCATTGGTTCATGTATTCTGGGACAAAAAAAAGAACAAGCTTGTTGAATTAATGCAATAAAAAAAGGGCGAAGCAACAGAAAACTGATCAGATTTTTAAGAGAAAGGAAAGAGTTGTAGAGACTTACCGTATTGGCCTGAATTTAAGACGGTGTTTTTTTTGCATTGAAATAAGACTGAAAAAGTTGGGATTGTCTTATATTCGCGGTCTAGACATTATACCCATTCACGGCGCTAGATGGCGCCAGATATCATTGAAGCGATGTTCTGTCATGACAGATCTCAGCTACTCTCTAGTTTAACCAATTTGCATTATTTTATTGCAATGTTTTTCCTTATTCAAATTTGTTTCAAGACTACAGTTAGAGTTAGACCTCACTTTGATGGTTAATGCAGTTATTGCAATTTTTTTGTTTTATCACAACAGATTACTTTATTTACATTTCAAAAACCAGAAACCATTCATTTACGAATGTGATTGCACTTTAGTTTACATATTTAAATGTTCAGACATTAAGATTTGAATGAGGCAAAATAACATGCTTTTTCTCTCAAATATGTTGTTATAATCATTTGTTTCAGATGGACTGTAATTATTTTCTGTATAAAAATTAATTTGGTGAACAAAAAGTCTTTTTTTTTAAACTTGAGTCTTGAAAAAGAGGGGGTCGTCTTATAATCAGGGCCGTCTTATATTCGGGCCAATACGGTATTTCATCTTATTTTCTCTGATGGGGAGGTTCAGAATATAATGCCTGACACCATAAATAATGAAAAGAAAATTCTGTTTTTTTTTTTCAATTTGAAAGCTTTGTGGTCCTTAAACGTTTTTTTTTTTTTTTAATTGAATTTTTTTATTTATTATTAAATTAATTTGTATATACAGTATGTTCTCCAATTCGTATTATAAATGATACAACGAGCATTAGATGCAGTTCTCGTGGTAAAACAAATATAACTATAGTGAGATTGAACACAATAAGGTTTTAAACATTTTTTACTGCAATTAGGGCCACAACTGCTTGTCTCAAATTTGATACATTTGGCAGTCTAGTTTATGTGGACTTTGGACTTATTTTTGTTCATTTACCTATGTTAGGTTACTTATTTCCTCCATCCATCCATTATCTTCCGCTTAGTCCGGGGTCGGGTCGCGGGGGCAGCAGCTTTAGCAGGGAAACCCAGACTTCCCTCTCCCCAGCCACTTCAGCCAGCTTCTCCGGCGGGATTCCAAGGCGTTCCCAGGCCAGCCGAGCGACATAGTCTCTCCAGCGTGTCCTGGGTCGACCCCGGGGCCTCCTGGTGGAAACGGATGACCGGCAGGAGGCCCCGGGGTCGACCCAGGACACGCTGGAGAGACTATGTCGCTCGGCTGGCCTGGGAACGCCTTGGAATACTTATTTCCTTGTAATATAAAAAAGTCAATAATTGTGTTATCTTCAAAATATATTGCATTTTCACTTTGCATAATGTAAGTCATTTGTACTTAATTTGTTCATGTATGTTACTTTAAAATACAATTATGAATGAAAATCTGTGGTTTTGGTGGGTTTCTAGCCACTTTCACCCCTGTTTATAATATATTTTTCTTAATGTGTAATTGCTATTTGTAATTGTACCTGCAATATTTATAAGGATTTAGCATAGGTTTTTGGGCTGTAGAACGAATGAATCAAATTATAATGTATTGTCATGGGAAAATCCCATTCAACGACCATTTGGACTTACAAACAAGGTCTTGGAACGACTTAAATTAGCATGTAGAAGTACCACTGTACTGTATTTGTACTATATTGAAATTATAATTGAAATCTGACATCATTTTTTACTTCATGTAGGCCACACTTTTGTTGATGCATTTCATTTAACCTTTTTCATCCAAAAATTTTCCAGAAATGTAAACATCCAAATCAGGTGTCATTTATAGCCCCTTTAAATAATCAATAATAAACAAAATTTTAAAATAATTGTGACCGGTGGGTTGAATGGGTTAATACTGTGGCCTACATGACCCAAAATGTGATGTCCACGTTTGTGGAGGCCAAGTTTTTAATGTGGTTGGGGTACTTTTTTTAATTGCCAAAAACGGTTACTTGCCCTATATAGGGTTTGAAAAATGGGTACTTTTTTTTTAATTGCCAAAAACAGTTACTTGCCCTATATAGGGTTTAAAAAATGTTAAATGCTGATGAAAAGTGACTAAAATATAGTGGAAAACTTATTTCTTGAATAATGTTTTCTCTCCCCTTATTTGTGCTGTAAGCACCCAAATACAAAGAAATACCTGCACAAACTCTTTCTTATGGAATAATTGATTGACCTGGTAGCTCAATTTCCTTTTTGGCAAAAAACAAACAAACAAAAAAAACTTTAATTATTTTTTAAATCATCTGCAATGGAAAAAATGATATGAAGGGTTAACAGGTTTTTGGGAAAAAAAGAGAATACATAGTGAATAATTCCAAAAAGAAAGCCATTTAATGCAACTATTCAGACGCGTCAGTTCACATTACATTTGCTCTGTTTTGTGCTTGCGACAAATTTGCAGTAAAGTACAGTATCAACCATCTCTAGGAAGGGAGAATAGAAAGGATTTTAAAGGGGGTGAAAGTGCATTATAGTGTTCACCAGTACAGCGTCCTGCATTCTCTCCTTGATGTTTACAGTGACCTTGTGAAGTCTTCCAATGCAATATAACAAGGATACAAGTAAAAAAGGGAACAAGTGGAAACACGGTACAAAGTATTTACACTTAAATCGACAGCTAGAAGCAAATCAAACTAGTTTCGACCAGTTTTACTCGCGTCCTTTGGCGTGGGTTGGGTAGGTGGCACTCTATGATAGAAGGAAAGTTAGAAAGGAAAGGGTACGTCACGAATTTCTCGTCAATCAAGTGTTTTATATACTGTAAAACAGTATGATATGGATAATAATAAAAAAATAAGAGTCATTAAGCTCTCCTTCCACTTAGTGGAGAGAGGCAAGAGGTAGATGACGAGAAGGGCATTAAGGGGGTCGCTGGCCGCCTTATCCCGACGAGCCGAGCGTTGACGCAGAGAGGAAAAGAGCTTTAAATGATGCCGTATTTGGCCAGGTCGCTGAGCTCCATGTCGCCAAAGGCTTCCCATGGGCACACGACCGTGATGTCTGTGCCAAGACCCTCCATGCCGGGAATGTCATCACCAAACCTGGAAATGAGGAACACAATCAAGATATGAGCAATGCTCATGTATCCAAGTATTTTTAGCGAATACTTGGTGTAAAAATTCTAAGAACTAATTTACAGTTTTAAGGAATATTTACCCTTTTTGGCCTGGTTTGGGGGCCTTGCTCTTGAATGTGCGAGTCTGCCTCTGCTTGAATTTGGGTGGGCCCTTCTTGGGTGTGGTGGGGCCAGTGGCCCCGCCAGGTGCCAGGGCGCTTCCTGCCGGGGGGGCGGCGTTCATTTTACTCTAAAAAAAATAAAATAAAAAGTTTTCCTCCAAGTTTACAACAACATCTCTTTGTTTATTCCCTTTCAATCCGGTCCTCTGTCAATAATCCATTTAGTGCCGCTGCACTAATCTTCACAGATTATGCAAATGAATTCAAACAAGTAGATTAACTCTAATCCCACTTTGATCCACCATAGGCTAATTGCCCTTCCTCGACAACAAGGATGTTGACTGTCCTGTACACAATCTACTGTATTAAGAAATTCCCTCCCTAATATATGATAATGATCACTTTTGATTGACACTGTTCATTTAACCATGTCTATGCCATTAGGGTTATTTTAATTTGTGTGGAAATGGACAATGCACATAAGACGTCCACTTGCAGTCAAAATTAAACACTATCACGTCACATATGATTGTCCTGTTAACTCATTCACTGCCATAAGCAGTGATAGGCGTTAAATCCATTTTTTGTACTGGGATGGTTGGTATTGAGTTATTACGGGGGGCCTTCCCAGTCAAAACTGATTGGCTGTCTAGCAGTGTCAATAGTAGCCAATAAATTAAACACTCTTTTATGGGTTTTGCAATGCCGAAAATTTAGTCATCCGTTGCTGCGACAACTCGCACGAATGTCAATCCTGTTTACAGCAATTGCTACCTACCTACTATTTCTTTTTCATCATCATAAAAGATGCTCTAAAGTCTTGTCATACGCTTTAATGACCTTCACCCAAAAGCGTCTGCGTGATTTATGTCATATCAAATACAAACTTGGAACCTCTGCTACAAATTTAAAAAGCAAAAAGTCTGAGTTCAAAAGCACCACTACAGCACTTCTGATTGTTAGTTCTTACCTGTTGGAGCTATCCCAAGAGGCCGCCACTGATCTCTTCTCCTCCTCCTACTGCTTTGTCTTTCCGTTTGTGACATTTGCCGTCTGTGCAGTGCTTTTATATCTCTATCTCTAATCCCTTCAGACACCTCTTTCCAGTCACGTGGTCCCCAAAGGTCACCTAGACTATTGCAGAACTCTCAGGCTTTGCTGTGTGACCCAAAGTCAGAGGTCAATCTGCAAGGATTTGATGTGGTTTATCCCTCTAAAACCTTAGTACGCCTGACATGAGATTTGCAGTAGAAGAGAAAGAGCAATACCTGGTCGCGTTTCTGGTACATGTGCGCGGCTGAGCTCCCATGTGATTGCTGTTTTTTGACCTTCTACTGAACATATGAAGGAATGTTTACACGCAAAGGACAAAAAAAAAAAGCACAAAATTAAATCACTAAAGTATCAGAAACCTTATGCTGTGTAAAGTATAAACCACATAAAACATGACCTGTTGCAAATACTGTAAGCGCAGTATTATTATAGAGATTCTTTTTTTAAAAAAACTTTATACATCATTTTGTACCTAATTTATATGGAAAATAAATGTTAAAATGTCCCATTGTAGAGGTTTTCTTTAACTGTAAAATATGATTTTATCGAAAATAATCTTGTTCACAGATAAGTCGTACCGTACTATAAACTGCACCTACCAAATTTGACAAGAAAACTACTTTTTCATGTACTATACACACACACACACACATATATATATATGGCGGAAAACACAGACAAGACTGAAAAAACAGTTTCTGCTCTCGCACCCCTCTTTAAAATAAACTGCTGTATTTTCAGCCAAAAGAACTGTTGTGTTTGATAGAACAATATGTCGATATGCTGCCAAAGCAGATTCGTGGCGCACTAAGCCTCTGAACTATTTTTAATTTGTCCATTTTACTATGAAAACCCCCGTTTACAGACGTCGCGCAACCGCTTTTGTTTCAACCTAGCCATAAAAAGAAGGTAATTATATTTATTATTCAAAATGTCTGCGATTTTTAGCTTAGAATCATTAATTGATGTCTAAATTTTAGTTTAAAAAAAACCAAACGACTTTAAAAAATGATTCACTCGCATATTTTTAACTTTTAAACGAATTACGTCACAACGAAAAATTTGGCGTCTGTAAAAAAGTCACAGATATCTACCTCATAACTATCGCTTAATTGTATTTTTTTTGTTACTGACGCATTTTCCCCAATATGTGAGATGATAAATAATTGATCCAAACAAAAAAAAAAGGAAAAAAAAAAACATTTAAAAGGGTAACTATATGAAAAAGAATATCTCTACCACTCCTTGTAGTCTGCGATTTCTGCATCGCGACTATTGTTATATCACCATGTTTCACCCAAAAAATCCGCCAAAAATCCCGCTGTGGCCACTCACAGCTGTGTCTTGACACCCGGTGATACATGTTAGATGGATTTTTTGGATTGAAACAAGATCAGTATGCGATAATGTCTCGTTAAAATCGTGGCGTCTTTAATTCTGCTCTCGCGTGCTCTCGCCTCCAATTAGGGTTTTGCTGTTTAAAATTTTTTTTTTTTTTTAAATGCCTTCCAGTTTAAAATTTTTGTTCCTACAGAAAATTGAGATTTTAAGCTTTCCTGTGATGTATCACACATGCATTTCGGACAATTTTGAAAGTTGGCTAAATTGAGGGTCTCAGAGCGGAACTTCAAGTCACCTGAGTGTTTTCCGCCATATATACATATATATATATATATATATATATCTGTTTGTATGTGTGTGTGTGTGTGTATGTGTGTATATATATGTATGTATATATGGCGGAAAACACAGACAAAACTGAAAAAGCAGTTTCTGCTCTTGCACTCCTCTTTAAAAGAAACTGCTGTATTTTAAGCTAAAACAACTGTTGTGTTTGATAGAACAATGTCTATATGCTGCCATAGCAGATTCATGGTGCATGAAGCCCCCGAACTATTTTTAATCAGTCCATTTTACCCTGGAAAACCCCGTTTACAGACGTCGCGCAACCGCTTTTGTTTGAGCGCAGCCATAAAAAGAAGATAAGTAATTAATATTTGTTATTCAAAATGTCTGTCATTTTTAGCTTACAATCATCTAATATTTAGTTTAAAAAAAAAAAAAAAAAAAAGACTTAAAAAAATTATTCACGCGCATATTTTAAATGTTTAAACAAATTACGTCACGATGAAAAATTTGGCGTCGGTAAAAAAGTCACGGATATATACCTCATAACTATCGCTTAATTGTAATTTTTTTGTTACTGTCGCATTTTCCCCGAGATGTTAGATGATAAATAATCGATCCAAACAAAGAAAAATTGAAAAATAACATTTAAAAGGGTAACTATATGAAAAAGAAAGTCTCAACCACTCCTTGTTGTCTGCGATTTCTGCATCGCTACCCTTGTTATATCACCATGTTTCACCCATAAAATTTAAAAAAAAAATTCCGGCTGAGGTCATTCACAGCTGTGTCTTGACACTCGGTGATACATGCTACATGGAGTTTTTGGATCGAAACACGGTAAGTAGGCGTTAAAATATCTCGTTAAAATTGTGGCATCTTTAATTTTGCTCTCGCGTGCTCTCGCCTCCAGTTAGGGTTTTGCTGTTTAAAAAAAAGTTTTTTTTTTTTTTTTTTTTGTTTTTTTTTAATGCCCTTCCATTCAAAAAATTTTCTTCCCCCATAAAATTGAGATTTTAAGCTTTCCAATGATGTATCACACATGCATATAGGACAATTTTGAAATTTAGCCTAATTGGGGTCGTAGAGCGGAACTTCAAGTCACCTTAGTGTTTTCCGCCATATATATAGTATAAGCCACACTGGACGATAAGCCACAGGGATAGTCACACCTAAAGACTGCTGTTGTCGCGAGACTATAATATTTTCAACTTGATATCTATACTCCAAAAAATACTCAATACCATTTTCAATGCTGCAGAATTTTTTTTTTTTTTTGGGGGGGGAACTCTTTCGGTGCCATTGGACAATGATAGTCTTCTAGTCTTGTGGCTCTTGAAAAATTAAAACTCTTTAAAAGGGTTTATGACAAGTAGATTTCCAATGCATTTGAAGTGGGAGGGTGGCAGCGAATGAATGTTCGTTGAGCTTGAGTTACCAAGGAAAATGGAAAAGTATCCTCCCTTACTATCAAGAGTCGCACGGAATCAAATTTACCCCATGACAACAAAATTCTCATAACCTGTGTTAGCCCATAAACCAACTGATAACTGAGTAATCAATTATCATATCCCGATTCAACATTTCAGTATCAATACAATTCAATACTTTTAACAACCCTACTAAAGACTTGCATATTATCAGCCTGCAAAATCCACATATAAGACGCATTGGACTATAAACCGCAGGGTTCAAAGCGGAGGGAAAAAGTCGTGGCTCATAGTCCAAAAATTACGGTAGTAAACCTTTGATATATAGTACTAAAGATATCAATGATCTGATCTCATGCTAAGAAATAATGCCCGATGACATAATTTTTTGAGGATTAGAATTGTTTTTTCAAAGATCTATTTCCAGACATGGAGTTCACTGACCTTTCAAAAGTTTTTGTTATTAGTGGAATTTCCAATATACTGTATATTTTTTTTAATATATGAGTTAATATATCCCAAAAAAAAAAATCTAACCCAACCCAAACCGCGGGTGTACATTCAACAATATCGATAGATCCTCAAAATTAGGTGTCTCGAAATTGGACTCAGGTGCAAAAATATGTGATTGGGACAAGGGCATAGATTTGCGTAGGGACATAACACTACCAACTTTTAAGGGTGCTCAAACTGTCCCCTTTTAAGCAACCTTATTTGCATGATATGATGAGTTCAGATAAATAGGTAATTTAGAATGCCTTCCCATATGTTATAAGGATAAGATTGACCCTAACATTATTTAGTGAATTATTTTTATTATGTTCAGACTTACATTTACCCCTTTTCACTTGCTGGAAGTGCCGGTCATTTTTTTTCAATTGTTTGATTGGCTCATGACTTTCATTTATTTGAAATGTATTAATTTATTTCCTACATTATTTATTTAAAAAATGTTATTTGCTGCCTATGCAAACATTTTTTCCATTAATTATACATTAATCATAATCGAGGTAAAGATTTTTCATTTTTTGTTGAGTTTGGCTGTGCTTGTGGACAAAAGCAGTGGTGTTTTACCTGAAGGAAGACTCCATTTTTATGTTTTATGTATTTTATATTTCTGACTAAGAAGTTTTTTTTTTTTCAGATATATTTAACTTAATTATTTAGACAGATAATGTTGAGTTGTCTTAAGACAAAGGTTTATTTTTTGCATTCCTGGATAGATATTTGAGATAGAGATTATTAACAAGTTTGTTTTCAATTCAATGTTAATATAATTTATGTTCAAATATTGCAATTTCGATTGGCAAGTTTTCATAATGTTTCTGTAGTAGTTTTTGAAAACAAAGGTTTGAATCGAACGGTGTATCACCTAAACCAATACACATGTAAGTTAGTCGAAGTCAATACAGATTTATTTTGCATTGATCATTTCGTGAGAAATGTAGCCCTGCTCCCCGTTCACCCAATCTGTTTGGTCTTATTCATGTTCCGTCCCCAGCAAAAAGTGTACATACAGGTGATGCTGTTATATCGTCCCTATCAATGTTGAGACCAAATCTACGCCCTGGAATTGGGATATCCTTGTGGTATACTGTATATCGCTCTTTTAATGTAACTTTTGAATATTCTAATCTGTTTATATATCCATCAATTTTCAAC
Source organism: Corythoichthys intestinalis (assembly GCF_030265065.1). Classification (NCBI taxonomy): domain Eukaryota; kingdom Metazoa; phylum Chordata; class Actinopteri; order Syngnathiformes; family Syngnathidae; genus Corythoichthys; species Corythoichthys intestinalis. The sequence continues at coordinate 16,137,687 of NC_080410.1, forward strand.
ACTACAGGGATTTGTTGTGTTGGAGCCCATCCCAGCATCACATCAAGCAAAAAGCAGACTACTCCCTGGACTGGTCACCACTGGGTCACAGGGCAGCCATTTGCTGAGTGAGCCAAAGGTAGGTGAAAGTACCACTACATCATCACTGATACTATGTTTTTAGGGTTTTTTTTTTTTTTTTGCAAATGTTTTTATTAGTCATTATTGTTGTAAGGGCTGAGTAACCATGCTATTATTTTAAAAGTACTGTACAATTATATGAATCTTAACCTCATTACAACCTCAGAGCAAACCTGTTTGCTTTGCATTGCTGTCAAATGGAAAACTATATAACGCATTTGCAAAATGTACTGTACTTTTTAACCAGGTTGCCTGGTGCCAAATGAGGGCAGTTCAATGGCTAAGCCTCTTTAGCTGCATGTGGGCTGCACAACGGAAAGACTTGATGCACACACTGGATAAATGGATCTTCAACATAAAGGTCAGTTGCTAGGAAGCTTTATGAGGCAGACCATCATATTTAGTAAAGCATATATATATATTAGCATTCTGAATAAAGTACTTAAAGTATTTAACACATTGGCTGCCAGTGGTGGCGATAGACGTCTAATCCATTTTGACTGAGAGGTCTGACATCGATCATTCAATCGCTGCCAGCCCTCCAGTCAAATTAGATTGGACGTCTATCGCTGTCAACGGCAGTGAGACATGCGTTGAGTTAATTTGATATCCCTCTCAATGGCAGTGAATAACCTTAGTGAAATCATGAAAATGTGAATAGTCGAGCTCAAATGTCAAAAGTGTGACATGTTTACTTGTTAATCAGTAGCGCCTTTTACACTTCCTATGAAAACACACCGACATGGCGAGGGGTGGCAAAGTTGGCGCTAAGTATTTCACACTCCACAATTATAAAAAGTTGCACATCTATGTTGTAGGCAAAGTATTTTCCATCCACTTTAAGGACACATTAACAAATGTAAAGTAACAGATCTGTTAAATTTTGAGTGGGAACAGGGGCGCTGGATGTCACTTACAGCAGGAGGTGTTGAGGATCTTTTTTTTTAGTTTTTCCGATCCAAAAACAGCCATTTCGTTCCAAATTTGTCATGCTAGTGTTTTCTCCATACAAGGCGTGCACAATGGCAGTACACACGCATGCTGGATGGTTTATGTACTACTACTAGGCCATCACAACGACTACGTTCTAATTTCACCAACAGTGTGTGTTGGAGTTTTTGTATTGGAAACAAAAGCACCAGTGTAATATAATGCAATTTCCCACAGCTCTACAGCGCAATGACACACAAACACATTTGAAAATTGAAATCCTCGGTTTAATGCGCACTTTTAACAAATAGCGCCTTATTCAGCGTGACCCGATAGCAAGCAAGGTGTAAGGTGGTGACCATGCTATTAAAAAAAAAAAAAAAAAAAATCAACATATGTATTTATTTTATCCCCAAAGTGTAAATACACAATTCTTTCAATATGTTTTATTTATTATTTATTTCCCCCCCCCCCCCCAAAAAAAATCCACCAAAACACTTTTTTTCTCCCCAACATCAGCTGGTGCTGCAACAATCTCGGCACCCCACTTCTTGGCCACTGAGTGGGAAGATTGTTTTTTTTGTTTTGTTTTGTTTTTTTTAAATTTGAGTTTTACTTGTAGTGATAGAAGTTCATCACTACAAGTAAAACCCCCTACAAGTAACCCCCCCCCACACACACACACACACACAATGGAACGAAAACCATAGGTTTTATCTAAACTCTCCGGTGTGAAAATCTTTCTCTGCTGTACATTAAATTTAAAATATTATAATAAGATCAATTAGGAGCATAGTGGAACATGGTTAAAACATTTAACTTTACAATTGGGAGATGATGGTTGAAATTTCAGCTCTGGATTACCCAAGCACATGTTTGTTTGTTTGTTTGTTTGTTTGTTTGTTTGTTTGTTTCTATGTGTGAACTCCATCTCTCTCCTACAATACACAAACATGCATGTTAGGGTCATTTATATTCCTTTCTTATAGCATCTAGGAATACATGTCCACTTTACCTTTCTCCTGATAGTACATTAATTGTTGTATGGTTGGCATATAAACATACTATTTGGTTTCATTGGCCTAGATTGCAAGTATGTGTAAAACAAAATATTTTTAATTGAAAAATCTTTATCATTTTTTATGTGCTGCTACTTGTCCCATTGCTGCTGTAAAACTGGAATTTTCCCATTGTGAGAAAGACGTAAATGTGATACCGACCATTCATGCGTTATTTAAAACGTATGAACATAGACTTGATATGAATGAAGTTATAAATGATCTGAGGTCACAGCCAATGAACAGGGTTGGAAACATGTAGTGCTGAAGCCCCTACAGTATTGTAGGTTAATGGGTCAGTCTTCTGGTGCAGCCACACGTACACTCTAATACTTGTAATTAGATTAACGAAGGGGCCTTGGAACAGAAAAACAAATGAGATTTTAAGGCTAACGTATTGAGAAAGAAAAAAAAATCTTGCCATGGTGCTGTAGGTACAGTATCATGGTTTTCTTTTTTTTTTTTGGTGTAACAAAATGGAACACTGCTCAACCTTATTTGTCCCTATGGATACTCTTACTTCTTCCAACATTCCATACACATTATACGCTTTATTAAAGACTCTAAATCAAGGGCCCAACATGTTTTTGTCATTGAAAACAGTGTAATTATAGTTGCCCTCAAAAGGATGATTATAAACTGAAACAATATAAATGCATTGGCCGACTTGCGTACAAATTCTGCACAGTAGCACACATACCCCTAGCTGCGCTCTCAGTCCGACCCCTTAGCCACAACATTATGGCCACATACAAATAGTCTTTACAAACCAGGCGCATGTGACTTAACAATTTGTAAAATTTTACTCTTTAGATTTTCCTTGACAATCCATCAGCAATTTTGATCAATTTGAGGACATTTCCTTCTGTACTGAGCATTTTTGCTAAAGTCATTCTTTCAATGAATGGGGACCTGAAAAAAAGTTCCAAATATGTTACTGTCCCACCATGCCACCTTCATAATGTGAATTATTTTTAAACAAGAATAACGTAGAAAAATGCCTGTCTTTATTAGATGCTTCATTGAGTGAGTCCAGTCAGATCCACTCCCACTTTGACGCTCACACTGCTGAGAACAGCCTATCACTTACACAATGAGTTGCCACAGCACACTTATGCAATTTTAACGATGACTGACACAAGTGTACCAAGGTTCTCTGGCAAGATCAAAGATACAAACCTGTCAATCATCGTTAACTTTAAGTACCAAACGTAAGCTGAACGGTTTGGCTGCACTGCTTAGGAGGAGGGAGGGTGAGAGGCTGTGGCGCTGTACGAGCATGAAGCAGAAAAACACGAATACATTTTTTAAAGATTAAAAACCTGACCCTTTTCGCCCATTGCCGATCCTCTGAAAAATAGTGGAATCAGATCGGGACATCCCTAATTATAGACAAGTTTCTGAGGTACTTCCGCTTCACTTCCACATGTCTGCCAGGAACTATCGTTTTAGAATTTCTCCATCTAAAACAACAGTGTAGCTGGAGTACCATTACTCATCAAAATCCCTTAAGAAAGACAATTTGGAAATACCTTCTCCATCTGCCATCATCACGACAGAGGAGGACAACATGTTCATGAAGGCAGGAGGAGGACAACATGTTCATGAAGGCAGATGTGGAACCAGTCTCGTGCCACAACAAAGACCGGGTGTTTTTGTAGCCATGTTGCTGCTGTGTTATGGAAGGTATGTGCTTCCTATCCCTGCATTATCATGTGTCCGGTTCTCAAAAAATACTAAAGCTAAAATCTTGTGCATGAAATGACTTGTTGCCTTTGATATTTTTATTTCGATTATGATTGTAATTATGATGATCTTTAATATTATCCACTACAACTACTGTACTGCTGTGGCTGCTAGCCTGTTGCTAATAAGTAAGTGTAGATGGCACAATTGTGTCAACGCATAACTGCAAGTGTAGCAAGTTTTTTTGTTCGTTTGTTTACAGGTGGAAAACGCTGTTTGGCCTGGGAAGATACATTGATGGGCATATACTGAGACTACATGGGTTCTACCCAGAGGCGGCCGAGAGGTTGGGGATGGAGATGGTGGCTCTCCTCGCAGCGGACCGTCAGCTCAATCCTGGGATCCAATACGAGCATTTTCCCTGCAGCGACTTTAAAATAAGCTATTGGAGCTGGAATTAACGAGGACAGCGGGAGAAAGCCTGTCTATATGCTGCCGAGGGTCTCCGTAATGTCGGGTGAAAGTTTGACGAGGCTTTCTTAAGCTCTGCTGTCTGATAACACATTTCTCGGATGCTCAAACTTTGTGAATATTTTTCCAATAATTTTATAAATTGTGACTTATTGACCTGTTTTGCACATGCACTAATCGTTTTAAATAAAACAAGAAATGGAATCATGTTGTCCAAATGTTTTATTGCGATCAATATCTGCAATTTATAAAATGACATACTATTTTTGTTCATACTGTATGTACATACCTTGTAGTATTTCCTTGTAACAAAATAAACCGTGCCAGCCCTTCTGCATTCGGCAATTGTAATATCATTTGTAATTTCACCTCATTTTGGTTACTCAAGTGGCCGGCGTATCAATCTACACCTTACGTCAACACATGCTGACAGGTTGTTATAATTTTGTCCACGAATGATCAACGAAGTGATAAGAACAATGAAAAGAATCTCATCTACGTCGCATCTACATCGTGCGGAATCCAATTTTGGGGATTCTGTGGGTTCCTCTGCTTTGATTTTGCAGTTTTAACTTTGTCAACACACTGCTTACTTCAACTGCAATTCATGTTGTTCTTTCCAAACCGGAAGTCCGGAGCAGAAATTTTCCAAGATGGCGCCGCCCATGTTTCGCTCAGGACTTGTCTATATCTAATTTACCTTTTTCATATTTGTACTTGTTGGAACTTGGCACGAGCAATAACTGGGTAAGTGTTATTTTATTGGGTGTTTTTAATAGGACTGGAGCGAAAACATTTACAAGTGTGTTGTGCGTGTCACTTTTACAGTACGCTCTTTTCCCAACAAATATAGTATGTTCTTTGAGAAAACTTGTAAATGGGAATGTGTATGTATATTTGTGTGCGTGTGTCAGCGCAAGCAAACATTTTATCTGTGGTATGCACTGAGGTTTCTGCTACCTCTTTTAAAAGTTCAAAGAGACCCTGCATGCTTTTTAATGGCATGTGAACACATTTTCATTTTAGTCCAATGGATGCCAAGCGGAGCTCAAATGCTGAACTCTAATTTTACAGCACACGGATATTTAGAAATGACTAACTTTCACAGTCAATAAAGTCTTGGGGTTTGCCACTAAACAACATTTGACAGCTGGCAACCATAATGTAACAGTATTTTTAGAAAGCTGGACTCGGAAATGGGCATCACATTTGAAAATTTTCCCTTACATGATATCAAGCATATGATTATGTTCCTCTCTTAAGCCAGTCATGATTCAGTACCACTCATGAGTGATGTTTCACATTGACATCATTTTTCTCTGCGCTCCCTTGACATTTGCTGAGACAAATGCATCTTTAGTCTTCGAGCTGTCTCAAGCAAATAGCTCAGACTGTCTGTCCCAAGCTTATAAGTAGCATTGCTTCTGACGCTTCCAGAGCCTCATCAACACTTCGCGACCTCATTTCAACACGCTGTTGCCATTTAGATGCCCACCTCTGTGGTCAGGTCACATATACAGTGCCTTGCAAAAGTATTCGGCCCCCTTGAACCTTGCAACCTTTCACCACATTTCAGGCTTCAAACATAAAGATATAAAATTTTAATTTTTTGTCAAGAATCAAACAACAAGTGGGGCACAATCGTGAAGTGGAACAAAATTTATTGGATAATTTAAACTTTTTTAACAAATAAAAAACTGAAAAGTGGGGAGTGCAATATTATTCGGCCCCCTTGCGTTAATACTTTGTAGCGCCACCTTTTGCTCCAATTACAGCTGCAAGTCGCTTGGGATATGTTTCTATCAGTTTTGCACATTGAGAGACTGACATTCTTGCCCATTCTTCCTTGCAAAACAGCTCGAGCTCAGTGAGGTTGGATGGAGAGTGTTTGTGAACAGCAGTCTTCAGCTCTTTCCACAGATTCTCCATTGGATTCAGGTCTGGACTTTGACTTGGCCATTCTAACACCTGGATACGTTTATTTTTGAACCATTCCATTGTAGATTTGGCTTTATGTTTTGGATCCTGTTGGAAGATAAATCTCCGTCCCAGTCTCAGGTCTTGTGCAGATACCAACAGGTTTTCTTCCAGAATGTTCCTGTATTTGGCTGCATCCATCTTCCCGTCAATTTTAACCATCTTCCCTGTCCCTGCTGAAGAAAAGCAGGCCCAAACCATGATGCTGCCACCACCATGTTTGACAGTGGGGATGGTGTGTTCAGGGTGATGAGCTGTGTTGATTTTACGCCAAACATATCATTTTGCATTGTGGCCAAAAAGTTCAATTTTGGTTTCATCTGACCAGAGCACCTTCTTCCACATGTTTGGTGTGTCTCCCAGGTGGCTTGTGGCAAACTTTAAACGAGACATTTTATGGATATCTTTGAGAAATGGCTTTCTTCTTGCCACTCTTCCATAAAGGCCAGATTTGTGCAGTGTACGACTGATTGTTGTCCTATGGACAGACTCTCCCACCTCAGCTGTAGATCTCTACAGTTCATCCAGAGTGATCATGGGCCTCTTGGCTGCATCTCTGATCAGTTTTCTCCTTGTTTGAGAAGAAAGTTTGGAAGGACGGCCGGGTCTTGGTAGATTTGCAGTGGTCTGATGCTCCTTCCATTTCAATATGATGGCTTGCACAGTGCTCCTTCAGATGTTTAAAGCTTGGGAAATCTTTTTGTATCCAAATCCGGCTTTAAACTTCTCCACAACAGTATCTCGGACCTGCCTGGTGTGTTCCTTGGTTTTCATAATGCTCTCTGCACTTTAAACAGAACCCTGAGACGATCACAGAGCAGGTGCATTTATACGGAGACTTGATTACACACATTTGGATTCTATTTATCATCATCGGTCATTTAGGACAACATTGGATCATTCAGAGATCCTCACTGAACTTCTGGAGTGAGTTTGCTGCAATGAAAGTAAAGGGGCCGAATAATATTGCACGCCCCACTTTTCAGTTTTTTATTTGTTAAAAAAGTTTAAATTATCCAATAAATGTTGTTCCACTTCACAATTGTGTCCCACTTGTTGTTGATTCTTGACAAAAAAATTAAATTTCATATCTTTATGTTTGAAGCCTGAAATGTGGCGAAAGGTTGCAAGATTCAAGGGGGCCGAATACTTTTGCAAGGCACTGTACTAGCCCCAAACACAACTGAGCAACTGCATCCGGTGTAATAACAAAACATTGGGTGCTAAAAATGTAAAATAAATAAATTACCTATATACAGTCCCTGACAAAAGTCTTGTCCCTTATCTATTTTGTAGAAACAATTGCTAATAACCTGACTTTTAATTATTAAATTGGTTTCAGAAATGGCTCATATGAAAGCTAAGACCCTCCCAAAAGATGTTGAATGTACAAAAATATATTTGTTTCACTGAAAAAAGATTTATCATTTAATGAAGACATAAAGGTCAAATTTTGGCAAGACAAAAGTTTTGTCGCCTACAGAAAGTAGTGTGAAAAATGAACAAAAATTTTACTTCGAATACAAAAATATGTTACACAACATAAGCGAATTAAGTAGTGGTGCTGTGAGACCCAAATTTAATATTTTGTATGACTTCCATGGGCTTGAAGGACTGCATCCATGCGGTTTGGCAAGGATTCATACAATTTATTGATGAAGTCATCAGGAACATCAAAGAAAGCAGTCTTGCATGCCTCCCAGAGTTCATCAACATTCTTGGGTTTCGTCTTCCATGCTTCCTCTTTCATCCTACCCCAGACATGCTCAATGATGCTCATGTCTGGTGACTGGGCTGGCCAGTCCTGGAGGATCTTGATCTTCAAGGATTGGGCTGGCGAGTCCTTGAGGATCTTGATCTGCTTTGCCTTGAGGAACTTTGAGGTAGAGATTGAAGTATGCAATGGAGCACCATCCTGCTGCAGAATTTCTCCCTTTTTATGGTTAGGAATGTACAGTGGGGAGAACAAGTATTTGATGCACTGCCGATTTTGCTGGTTTTCCCACTTGCAAAGCATGTAGAGGTCTGTAATTTGTATCATAAGTTCTCTTCAACTGTGAGGGACGGAATCTAATACAAAAAAAAAAAAAAAACAGAAAATCACGTTGTATGATTTTTTAATAATAAATTTGCATTTAATTGCATGAAATAAGTATTTGATACATCACAAAAATCAAACTTAATATTTGGTACAGAAACCTTTGTTTGCTATTACAGATACCAAACGTTTCCTGTAGTCCTTGACAAGGTTTGCACAGGCTGCAGCAGGGATTTTGGCCCACTCCTCCATGCAGATCTTCTCCAGAGCCTTCAGGTTTCGGGGCTGCTGCCGGGCAACACGGACTTTCAGCTCCCTCCATAGATTTTCTATCGGGTTCAGATCTGGTGACTGGCTAGACCACTCCAGGACCTTACGATGCTTCTTACGGAGCCACTCTTTAGTTGCCTTGGCTGTGTGCTTTGGGTCGTTGTCATGCTGGAAGACCCAGCCACGACCCATCTTCAGGGCTCTCACTGAAGGAAGGAGGTTGTCAGCCAAGATCTGGCGATACATAGCCCCATCCATCCTCCCCTCAATACGGTGCAGTCGTCCTGTACCCTTGACAGAGAGGCAGCCCCAATAAATGATGTTTCCTCCTCCATTTTTCACGGTTGGGATGGTGTTCTTGGGGTTGTACTCATCCTTCTTTTTCCTCCAAACACGACGAGCCGAGTCTAGACCAAAAAGTTCAATTTTGATCTCATCCAACCACTTGACCTTATCCCATTGCTCCTCTGGATCATCCAGATGGTCAGTGGCAAACTTCAGATGTGTCTGGACATGCACTGGCTTCAGCAGTGGGACCTTGTGTGCGCTGTAGGATTTTAATCCATGATGGCGTAATGTGTTTCCAATGGTTTTCTTCAAGAATGTGGTTCCAGCTCTCTTCAGATCATTGACCAGGTCCTGCCGTGTAGTTCTGGGCTGATCCCTCACCTTCCTCATGATCAGTGATGCCCCACAAGGTGAGATCTTGCATGGAGCCCCAGAACTTCTTCCATTTTCTAATAATCGCTCCAACAGTTGTTACCTTCTCACCAAGCTGCTTGCTTATTTTCCTGTCGCCTTTCCCAGCCTTGTGCAGGTCTATTATTTTATCCCTGATGTCCTTACACAGCTCTTTGGTCTTGGCCATTGTGGAGAGGTTGGAGTTTGTTTCTTTGAGCATGTGAACAGGTGTCTTTTATACAGGTAACAAGTTCAAACAGGTGCAGTTACTTCCGGTAATGAGTGAAGAACAGGAGGGGTTCTTAAAAAAGAACTGAGAGCCGAAATATTTACTAGTTGGTAATGTATCAAATACTTATTTCATGCAGTTAAATACAAATGTATTATTTAAAAATTAAACAATGTGATTTTCTGGATTTTTGTATTAGATTCCGTCCCTCACAGTTGAAGAGAACTTATGATACAAATTACAGACCTCAACATGGCTTGCAAGTGGGAAAACCAGCAAAATCGGCAGTGTATCAAATACTTGTTCTCCCCACTGTAAGAGGCAGCTAAGATTTATTGATATTTCAGTCTATTTATGTTGCCTTCCACCCTGCATATCTCTCGCACACCCCCATACTGGATGTAACCCCAGACCATGATTTTGGCACCACCAAACTTCACTGTTTTCTGAGTGAATCTCGGATCCATGCGGGCTACAATAGGTCTCCTACAATATTTGCGGCGACTGTGGTGTAATTCAATGGAAGATTGATCTGAAAAATCCACCACCTTTTGCCACTTTTCCAGTGTCCATCCTTTTGACATGCTGTGGGCCTTGGCAAATGCCACACAGTTTTTTAATTGTCTTTTGTTTAATGCTGGTTTCTGGGCACTGATTCGACCATGGAGGCCATTTCTAGACAGAATTCGACAGATTGTTCTGATTAACACAAGGACTTCAGGTGACCAGGTCTCGTTGAGCACTGCTGCAGTGGAAAAAGATCAAAATCCTCCAGGACTGGCCAGCCCAGTCACCAGACATGAACATCATTGAGCATGAACTCTGGGAGGCATGCAAGACTGCTTTCTTTGATGTTCCTGATGACTTCATCAATAAATTGTATGAATCCTTGCCGAACCGCATGGATGCTGTCTTTCAAGCCCATGGAAGTCATACAAAATATTAAATTTGGATCTCACATCACCTCTACTCAATTCGCTGAAGTTATGTAACATATTTTTGTATTTGAAGTACATTTTTTGTTCAATTTTCTCACTACTTTCTGTAGGTGACAAAAATTTTGTCTTGCCAAAATTTGACCTTTATATCTTCATTAAATGATAAATCTTTTTTCAGGGAAACAAATATATTTTTGTACATTCATCATCTTCTTGGGGGGTCTTAGCTTTCATATGATCCATTTCTGAAACCAATTGAATATTAAAAGTCAGGTTATTAGCAATTGTTTCTACAAAATGGATAAGCGACAAAACTTTTGTCAGGGACTGTAGGTGATTTCAGATTTTGAGGACATTTTACATCACACCCATCCAAAACATGCTTTCTGAGTAAATGTCCTGAGACGAAATCTTTAAATAGTAACTGGAGTAACACTTGTATAGCGCCTTTCCACCTTCAAGGCAGTCAAAGCACTTTCGACATTATATAATCATATAGAATAGAATAGAATAGAATAGAATAGAATAGAATAGAATAGAATAGAATAGAAACCCTTTATCGTCATTATACAGAGTACAACGAGAATTAAAACTACATCATACGTATGTGCACCACATAAAACAAAACTACAATTAAGCTAATAGAAAAACACAGGTTACAGGGTACATAGATTGGGACTAACGTGAATAAACTACGAGCAGCAGGTGGTGAGGTAGTGGTAATATAACAGTGCATTTTTGACAATACAGTACTCAGACAAGGAGGCATTTGGCTTACTTGATATCATAGTGCAAATGACAGTTTGTGCATGGACATTGATGTAACAGTGCAAATATTGCATATGCCGTATCCAATTCATGCAGTTCCCAGATTGAAACAGATGTCTGAGAACATATTCCTTCGTGATATGTCAACCTACTGATGGTGCATCAGGTGCAACGTGGGGTTCAGTATCTTGCTCAAGGATATTTAGACGAGGTCAGCAGGGCGGGAAATCGAACCCACAGCCTCTGGGTTGGGGAAACAACTACACTACCACCTGTATTTTCTAAACACCGGGAGAACAGTCTGGGACCCAGCTCCTCATTGGCCTCTCGAGCCAGAACGAACATATCCGTGCAATCAGATTCGTTTATTTGTGTGACGTGTTCTTAACGAGCAATGTCACTCTTGCGCGTCGGAAGTCGTCTCCACAACAACACAGATGGCGAACGGGAGAGCCAAGAATGTTCCAATCCACGGTAAATTCAGTTTTAAATGACCAAAAACACATGGACACAAGTCACTGACAACAGTCTGTCTCGCGCTAGCCATGATGAATAAACTTCTCCGTTCTCCGCTCTCCTCGTATGATTACTTCCTCGCGCTACAGTTTTACCAACGTCACGTCCGCCTGTCGCCGATTGGTCCACTCCGCTGTCTGTTTGCTGTGGTTTGCTCTACCATTGGAATTTGATCCTGGGAACGGTCACCAGACTATCGCTGGAACAGCAGTGAGTCTGGAGTTCCAGGCAACCACTGAGCTGTCCCAGCTTTTGAAAAAAATAAAAAACATAAAAAAGCTAAGAGAAAAGAATGCTTGAAATGCTTTTAAAAATATATCAAACAAATCTGGAATACTCCCTAAAATGCCGTTTTCTCTCTTACATCCGCCTTAATTACCATTTGATATCCAAAAGTTAAAATTTTAATAAATATTTAGGTTTAGTATTTGTTTTATCGCTGTCTCTTGTAACTGTGGGGAGGAGGGGGGGGTAAAGTCTTTTCAACCCACTAGTCACAAAAGTGAAGCGAAAACAATTTTTTAAAAATGTATTATTATTTTAATTAGTGATTACTTAACAGGGTTACCAATGACACTGCTAGGTTTTGAGTTGTACCCCTTTCCCACTGGCCAAAAAAAACATGTCAACCCACAAACAATCGGCTTTTGGTGGCAGTGGGAAAGGTGCAGCGACCCGCCTCGACCCGTGTAAATCAACCCGTCAAGCGACCCACGTTAAAATCACCTAGGCTCTGATCGTCATGCTGTGTAAAGGCAAAACCCCGGGTCAGCAGTCAACAACCTAATCTACGTGGTGACGTACGCTCTTACGTGATACGTCATAAAGTGGCGGACTTGGCAATTTTGGGGCCTAAGGCGAACATATCCAGGGGCCCTCTTCATGGGACGGGGTTAAAAAGATGAGAAGGGTGTGGAGGAAATATGTTCCGGTACACTAGGGCTGTCCTAAACGACAAATTTTCTCCTGATTAGTCAGCCGACTAGTTTTACGATTAGCCGACAAATCTAATAATTTTCTTTTTTTTTTTTTTTTACAAATTTAGCAATGAAATTTTTGATGACGCTTATTAATTCACAAAATCATTTTGGAACGCTTAAATTCTTTATTAAAGTACAAATAATCATGTAGATAACAATAATTAATCACAAATAAACAATGAGGTCAAATACTGATAGCATTTACTAGTGCAAAAGAATGGGAAAGTACAGATTAAGAACACTGACTTTGCATTTCCAACATCATTCAAAACAATTCTTTAAAAAAATTCTAGCATTATTATTATAGTACATTACTATATATAATAGTAGCATAATAATTATAATAATTATTCATTGCCAATCATATTTGTAATAAAGAGTGTCATTTGAAAGCTATTCTTAGTGTAGAATCTGTATTCTGTAATATTTACTCAACATATTATAATATTAATTCTGAAGTATGTGGGAATAACTCCAGAAATCGTTATTTATATGACGAACATGACTTGCTTTTATTTTCAAATGTTCACCGGAGGTACGTTCGCTAAACCGCTAACCAAAAGCTTTACACTCCATAAAAAAACATTCTTCGTCATTGCTTGTGGTTTCACAAATAGATTTAATTTATTTTCGTTAGCAAATGCAGTTAACCAGCTGTTGAGTGTTATTGTCCAAATGATTTGAACTGTACTGCATTGTTTCGCCACAGGGTGTGCTGTCTTGTATTTTATGTTCGGTGTGAAGAAGAAGAAGAAAGTTAAAAGAGGCATTAGTAGCCTGTTCTCAACTTCTCCCTCACTGCACTTTGGCTCTCATGGAGAGCACGTTCGCTCATGTGTTCGAAATAAACGATAGCCGACGTGCAAAGTAGCAAGTGAGCTGTAAAAATAGCGAGCTTAGTGGCGTGAAAAATGCGGGAGAGCTAAGTGAAGCTAACGCACAGCTAAGCGATGCTAAACGGAGCTAAGCGAAGCTAAACGGTGCTAAATGAAGCTAAGCGACTGATACTCAGTCCGTCGTCGTGGAACAGTCCATTGTAGTGCGTGTGTGTGGGGGAGAGATAATATAAATGCAGCATTCAAATGGCTTTCTTTTTTTGTTTTGTTATTTGTTTGTTTGGTATGCTGACATAATTATACATGACGAATAGTTGGGGGTACTGCTGGCTCCGGTGGCCCAAGCTCTTGCTCGTTGGGGCAAGGGCAGCTGGTTGGGGGCCCCCTACTGGTTGGGGGCCTAAGGCGATCGCCTACTTCACCTGAATAGTAGATCCGCCAATGGCATAATAACTCCTTTCAATTTCAAACCAAAATTCACGTCACCTATGTTGCCTCAGCCAGCACATACAGAGTGTTGATCCTTTGCTGCATTTCGACCATTTTGAGGGCAGTAAAAAGCATGAAAACAGAGAACACAAACGGAAAGGAGGCTTCCAGGCTCTGCATTGTTTACTTCCTTGAACTGAACGAATTCGGTCGCACTTGTCGAAGTGCATCTTAGCGTGGTGACGTCACGTAACCTTACGCACGGCTGAGGAGGAGTGGGGGGTTAGACGGGTGGAAAAAGACACAGCTTTTTTTTTTCGTCAATGGGAAAGGTGCCAAATGCCAATTGCTAGTGGGTTCCGTCAGCTTGGAAAAAGCGCGCGTTGACCCACTAGTTTCAGTGGGAAAGGGGCATTGGTTACCTCCTAGTGTGTCCCTGTGATTGCCCATTGATTTCACCTGTTGTGCCTGCTCCTAGTGTAGCCTCCAATCTGCATCTTCCTGTGCCACCCACCTGTTCCTCGTTGTCTCGTTACCCCTTGTCTGTGTCGTATATAAGCTCCCAGTTTCTTTTCACTCCTGGTCGCGAAATTCTGTTAGGTTTGCGGGCAGGCAGGTGGTGTGTGGACCCAAATGCAGGGAAAGGGAGGCAAGGCAGATAGACGGTGCAAAAAGTATTTAGTTAAAGCCAACAAAAAACAAAGTACAAACAAAAAAACTAGGGAATCCAACAACTTAAGTCAAACAAAAGTCAGGGTACTAACAAAAGACTGGTATTAAAAACTTACTTAACCTGAGGATCACGAGGGCTGTGACGTAGGAACGGGCAAGAATTGACGCTGACGTGAACATGCACTTTGAAAATGTCGCGATAAGGAGTGAAAAAAAACTGGGAGCTTGTATACAACACAGACAAGGGGTAACAAGACAACGAGGAACAGGTACAACAGGTGAAATCAATGGGCAGTCACAGGGACACACTAGGAGGTAACCAACTCAAAACCAAACAAGCACCTCGTTTGGAATTTTAAAATGAATTCAATTTAAATAAATATAATAAATCAATTATCAGTTATTTGTGGAACGTGTATCCCAGAAAATGCACACAATCCTGTCACCGTATCTGATTTAAGTTAGCCGTGATTGTCTCCCTCTACGTCATGCAACTATGTTATAATGTACATATGATCAGAATAATACTTTGCATTTGTTATTTACATCAGTAAGTTTGTCTTCTTAGTCAACAGTAATAGCTAGCTAATCAGATCAGGTTATGCTCCTGAAAATAAGCTACCATGAATAAGAATTTATAACCCTGTTACTGTATTTATACCAAGAAACACCAACTAAATCATGTAATAACATTTTTACCACATTAATGTTATGACACTTATCCAAATAAGCATAAGTGATTGAGTTTGTTATTGTGTGTTCTTGTGTAAAGCTGCATTTATTATGCATGTTTACCTTATAACAGAATTTGAGTGTATATCACTGCAAGTATCACTTCAGCCTTTTTCAGTGTAAAGCTGCATTTATTATGCATGTTTACTTTATAACAGAATTTGAATGTATATCACTGCAAGTATCACTTCAACCTTGTTCAGTTTATTACCACAAGACCCAGCGCCTCTGTCTTTTGTTGTTATTTTGTTCATTAATATACTATTCATAAAGAGACCACTATTGTTTTTGCTTTTGCATATAAAATAGATAATCAACGTTGTGAAGATTGGTAGACATCCAAATCCTTGAGTCTTTAAAACTAAATTAAAATGGTTTTTATCACTAGTAGATGTCCAATCTATTTAAAGTGGGAGGGTGGCAGTGAATGAAAATTTGTTCATGTCACTATCAGTGGCAGCCATTGAGTTAATACTCCAAGCAATCGTGTACACGAACCTGCTGTCATGTTTTAAATTTATTCATATTCAGTTATTTACGTACAACAAATATAAAATTCATTTATATTGAAGGGGACACATAATTTATCTGCTATGTACTTTTGTTGTAAAGTTTAATGGTCCTTAATTAAAATTTCAGCCACTGTGTTTTTTCGTTTTTAATTGGACAGACACTTATATGAATTCACATTTTGCTTCATTACAGTAGATAAGGAATAATTCATTTCATGTCAGTACTGGACATTCAATTGCTGCATTCTATTGCTGAAGGCAAAGCTGGAGTCTGCGTTAAATCTATTCATAAGCTTTTATATTGTTACTGCTCAATTAGGGTGCCGTTCGAAAGTGCTTCCAGGAATGTTGTGCTTTTTGCTTTCTGTGTCAGAGTTATGTAACAGTTTAAGAAGCTGACTGATCAACTAATTGACTGCGGGATTGCCCTGAATCTCATTGCTAAGATTTAGACTGCTTGTCGTCATCAGTTGCCTGCCAAACATTTTCCAGAACTGTTAATCTCTCTGTTTCTCCTTTGTTGAGTTTAGAGTAGATTTCTTTTTCCTGTGCTAAGTGGCGAAATTAGCTTTATACTCATGATTTTAAATTAGATTCTCAGAATTTGTTTTAAAGGTACAGTACTTTGAAACCAAACCAGCAAATATATGGGACATTTGTTGACACAGAATATTCAGGTGCAATTCATTTTATGAAAGAGTTAACAAATCATTTTGAACTTTTGTATTGATAAAATTGAGATGTGATCTCAGTCTAAACTGCAAGGCAGGCAAATTTATTTCAATAGCACAGTTCAACACAAGGTAATTCAAAGTGCTTTACTTCACATAAAAATCCCTAAACCCAAATAAAAGGATACAGTGAAAATATTATTAAATCGTCAAGAAAAACAAAAATAATCAAAACAGGAAATTATGAGAAAAATTATGAAAAGCAAAACTCGTATAACTTCAAATCCGAAGTAAATGGGCAGTTACAGTGGGGTGGGGAGAACAAGTATTTGATACACTGCCGATTTTGCTGGTTTTTCCACTTGCAAAGCATGTAGAGGTCTGTAATTTGTATCATAAGTTCTCTTCAACTGTGAGGGACGGAATCTAATACAAAAAAAAAAAACAGAAAATCACGTTGTATGATTTTTAAGTAATAAATTTGAATTTAATTGCATGAAATAAGTATTTGATACATCACAAAATTAAACTTAATATTTGGTACAGAAACCTTTGTTTGCTATTACAGATACCAAACGTTTCCTGTAGTCCTTGACAAGGTTTGCACATACTGCAGCAGGGATTTTGGCCCACTCCTCCATGCAGATCTTCTCCAGAGCCTTCAGGTTTCGGGGCTGCTGCCGGGCAACACGGACTTTCAGCTCCCACCATAGATTTTCTATCGGGTTCAGATCTGGTGACTGGCTAGGCCACTCCAGGACCTTAAGATGCTTCTTACGGAGCCACTCTTTAGTTGCCTTGGCTGTGTGCTTTGGGTCGTTGTCATGCTGGAAGACCCAGCCACGACCCATCTTCAGGGCTCTCACTGAAGGAAGGAAGTTGTCAGCCAAGATCTGGCGATACATAGCCCCATCCATCCTCTCCTCAATACGGTGCAGTCGTCCTTTACCCTTGGCAGAGAAGCAGCCCCAAAAAAATGATGTTTCCTCCTCCATGTTTCACGGTTGGGATGGTGTTCTTGGGGTCGTACTCATCCTTCTTTTTCCTCCAAACACGACGAGCCGAGTCTAGACCAAAAAGTTCAATTTTGATCTCATCCAACCACTTGACCTTATCCCATTGCTCCTCTGGATCATCCAGATGGTCAGTGGCAAACTTCAGATGTGTCTGGACATGCACTGGCTTCAGCAGTGGGACCTTGTGTGCGCTGTAGGATTTTAATCCATGATGGCGTAATGTGTTTCCAATGGTTTTCTTCAAGAATGTGGTTCCAGCTCTCTTCAGATCATTGACCAGGTCCTGCCGTGTAGTTCTGGGCTGATCCCTCACCTTCCTCATGATCAGTGATGCCCCATGAGGTGAGATCTTGCATGGAGCCCCAGAACGAGGCAGATTGACCGTCAACTTGAACTTCTTCCATTTTCTAATAATCGCTCCAACAGTTGTTACCTTCTCACCAAGCTGCTTGCTTATTTTCCTGTAGCCCATCCCAGCCTTGTGCAGGTCTATTATTTTATCCCTGATGTCCTTACACAGCTCTTTGGTCCTAGCCATTGTGGAGAGGTTGGAGTTTGTTTGTTTGAGCATGTGAACAGGTGTCTTTTATACAGGTAACAAGTTCAAACAGGTGCAGTTACTTCCGGTAATGAGTGGAGAACAGGAGGGGTTCTTAAAAAAAGAAGTGAGAGCCGAAACATTTACTAGTTGGTAATGTATCAAATACTTATTTCATGCAGTTAAATACAAATTTATTGTTTAAAAATCATACAATGTGATTTTCTGAATTTTTGTATTAGATTCCGTCCCTCACAGTTGAAGAGAATTTATGATACAAATTACAGACCTCTACATGGCTTGCAAGTGGGAAAACCAGAAAAATTGGCAGTGTATCAAATATTTGTTCTCCCCACTGTATATGGGACACTTACTGACACGGAATATTTCAGGTGCAATTCATTGTATGAAAGAGTTAACAAATCATTTTGAACTTTTGTATTGATAAATTTGAGATGCGATCTCAGGTAGTCTAAACTGCAAGGCAAGGCAGGCAAATTTATTTGAATAGGACAATTCAACACAAGGTAATTCAAGGTGCTTTACTTCACATAAAAATCCCTAAACACAAATAAAATAATACAGTGAACATATTATTAAATCATCAAAAAAACAAAAAAAAAAATCAAAACCGGAAATAGATTTAGAACAAAAAAAAAAAATTATGAAAAGCAAAACTCGTAAAACTTCAAATCCGAAGTAAATGGGCAGTTATGTATACGTTGTGGTAAACAGTAACATTTTTAGCAATGATTTAAATGAGCTAACAGGTTGAGCGCACTTCAATACAAGCAACCAAGAAAATAAGTTTCTCCATGTCTGTTGGTGCTTTACTCTGCTGAGCTAAATTATATTTGATGCTGTTCATGTTTTCCCCCCTGTTCCCCCTCTTTTTGAATCGAATGTATTCATAAATGCCTCCTGAGTTTCAGAGTGCACAGTTTAGAAACATTTTCAATTCTTGCATCCTCAAAAAACTGATTAGACAATGACATGCTACATGGAAATATTGTATGGAACCTCATACAAGGCCAGTGAAAAAAACAACGTATTAGCAATTTTTTAAAATAATTATATATATTTTTAAATTATTAATCACTATTAATTTTTCAAAATATTTTATAACTATAAATACGTGTATTAATTAATACAATGTTAATAAAGGCTCAATTAAAATTAAGAAATGCACTGTTGTTTCATAAAAATTCATTCATTGCACGCCATTGACAGCGACAGATGTCCAATTCACTTAAACTGGGAGGACTGACTGTAAATGCTCCTCTTTCAGTGCCATTGACGTTCAATCCATTTTGACTGGGAGGGGCAACAGTCAAAATGGATTGGATGTCTAACGGCATCAATGGCATGGCAGCCAATGAGCTAATGAGTGGCTTATAAACAAAAAATCATTAGTACTTGAAAGGGTCGAAATAAATAGTTGCAGTTGAGTAAATGCAGTAAATTATTTGGAGTAAATGTTAGAATTTCAAATAAGTACAGTAGATGAAAATTATGTGTATGTGCATCTTTTTATTTTATTATTATTTTTTTTTTTGCGGCCAAACTTTGATTTAAAGCAACACTAGGTAACTTTTCAACCTTTATAGAATATTTTGATAAAATTTGTGATGATATGTCAACTGACAACTAGTTTAATGACACCTCTGTATAACTGTCACCGCACTAATTAACATTGAGGAGGGTGGCAGGAACCCTTCCACACACACAAACAAAACAAAAACAAATGTGCTGAGTGCTTTGCGGCATAGTCACTTCCTCCTTTTCCCATTCATTATAAAGACAGAAGTCGATGCTAACGCATTGCGCGAATTCTGCAAAAATGGCAGTGCAACAGAGAAAAAAAGTTTTGTCTGAGGAGGAAAAAGAAAGGGCGGCTACCAGGATATACAGAATTAACATTGGCCCGGCTTTCACTCGCTGGTGTGGCACCCCCCCCACCCCCCCCACCCCCCCAACAAACTCGTCAGCGCTGAAGAGTTCAGGTGGGTTTGGGATAGGCTTGCCACCCGTCCCTTGAAATACGGAATTGTTCCATAATTGGGAATTAAAAGTTGCGTTCCGTATTGAACCAATACGGAACACAGTTTATTCTGTATTTCACAATTGTCCCCTGGGGCGACCCTGCGCGACCCGCGGTTCCGGTGGCGGGCGGCGGTGCGCCCAGCCCATGCATGTCTGTCACACACAAACAAACACCTCCTGTGCTCATGAGTGACCACTGAGCCAACAGTAATGAACAAAAAGGGCAGGAGATGTTAAAGACAGCAAGATAGTTATCTGCCTGCCCCGCTGCTGTCTGCTCTGCACTGCGTTCTACTTTCGGGTTCGTTGCCTAGTTACCTCGCTCGCTCTGTTCAGCGCACCGCCCTGCGAGTTTTCAAAACAAAAATGTCTTCTCCAGCAGCAGAAGCTCAGGACACCCCGCCTCATCCTCAAAAGGGGAAACGTCTCCAAGAAATACAGTGGAGTGGGAAGAGGGGAACCCGTAGCTCGATAGAGTCACTGATGATGATTATAAAGCGAACTGCAAGGCAGGCAGGAAAGTTTTTGCAGCATCTCACAGAAGTGTAAATCAGCATGCTGCAGGGGACCTCCACAAACTGAATATAAGATCCCAGAAGAGCCTTCGTCACAATTATTTGTACCTGAAACATCCCCTGAGCTTGATTTGGTATGTTATTATGCTCTTGTATATGGATAACATATAGGCTATATTTGTTGCTACTATAGTTGATTATTTTCAGGAATGTTTTTTTTTTTTTTTTTGAAACATGCATTTGTTATCAATCAATATGGAATGAATTTATGTACCCATATAGAACATATTTTGTTATATATATAATATAATATATACTATCTATTGATTGATTGATAGTGAATTTGACGCCCGTTTTTTTGCTCTTTTAACACAGAATCAAGACTGTTTTACGTTCATATCTACAAAGAATTCGGGGATTTAAGCATTTTTTCAGATGAATTTTCAACGTAAAAAGTTCTTTGTCGTAAGGCTGCCGCCACATTGACCAACAGACTAGCATCATACTTCAACATATTTACGTAAAGTAAATGCTAACTGCCCATTTTTTTCTTAATTTAACAAAGAATCAAGACTGTTTTATGTCCTTATCTATAAAGAATTCCGGGATTTAAGCATTTATTCAAAAGAATTTTCACCGGAAAAGCTCTGTTTACATAAAACGGCCGCTACATTTGCTTACTCACTAGCATTATAGTTCGCAATATTTACGTAAAATAAATGCTAACTGCACGGGTTTTTTGCTTTTAACCAAGAATAGAGACTGTTTTACGTCCATATCTATAAATAATTCAGGGATTTCAGCATTTATTCACAAGACTTTTCAACGAAAAAAGCTCTTTGTCCGTGATTCTACTCAGTCGGCTTTGACGGTCACGCCAACAACGCAGGCCCCCGATTAATCGGCCCCGCACCCAGTGACCCGTCAATATATTTTAAAGTCTATGGCAAAACACTACCGCTTTTGTCCACCGGCGTCGCTAAAATCGACTAAAACTGAAAAGTTATCAAGTGTTGCTTTAAAGGTACATGTGATGGCTTAGTAAGGTTATACATACATTATTGTACAGGGAGGAAAAAACTCCTGTATTTATCATAATTTTAAAACTTGTATTCATGCATCCCAACACCTTATTGCTTTGATAGTGTTTAACCAAGTATTGTCAGTATTACACCGGGGCTATAATTTAAATGTGTTCTGAACCAAACCAAAAAAATTAAAAAGGTGCCAGATGCTGAGGGAATGGCGAGTGCAGCAGAGGGAATGAGCCCAGGTTGTTAAAAAGTGAAATGTGTTTAAAAAGCGTTGGGCCAGTAGTCTCTGGGAACTGTAATCTGGGCTTTGGTTGCCATTAGTATTAGGGAAGAAGGGCGCTTATTAGATTGGAGTGGCTAGCAGTGTCATCCCAGCGGGGGAGACTAATTGGATATTCCTAAATCAGGGAGCATGACGTTGTCATGACAAAGAGGAGCGCTGCGGAGGAGGAAAATGCTTAAAGTGGCATTAAAGCAATGGGTACACACTTGACTGCAATTAGTGGAGGCTTGTGATGACATACAAATAAGCCACAACATTATGACCACTTGTACAATGTAACATTTTCCCTTAAGGCATCAAATAATCTGCCTTTCAGAAATAAATATCCAGGTTTGTGATATTAATTGAAAAATAAAGTGTCCTATTGTGGTTATCACTACAGAGATCCCTCGCCAATTCACGTTTCGAAATTTGCGGTTTCAGTTATTCGGGGATTTTTGAGGTACTGTATAAGGCTCCTTTGACACCTCTGCATTGTGTCACCTTCATTGAAGTGCACAAGTTTTTTTTCATCATTGTCAGTCAGGTCAGAAGCCGCTGGAGTCTAATGTGTTATTTTTAAGGGTTGTCAAACGATTAAAATTTTTAATCGAGTTAATCACAGCTTAAAAATTAATTAATCGTAATTAATCGCAATTAAAACCATCTCCAAAATATGCCATATTTTTCTGTAAATTATTGTTGTAATGGAAAGATAGTAAAGTATTGACTGAAAATACACCACAAGGTGTCAGTGGCGAGTTTTAAATATCGAGATCTAGCCTAGGAAAATTCTGAGTAAGTTTTACGTGTATTTTGCATAGCTATTTTGATTGGGAATGCCAGTTCTCTTTGCATTGAGCGCTTTTCTTTTTGTGGACATTATTTTTTTGAGAGATAGGAATATTATTTTTGTTGTGCTTTCACTAAATGATACTGTAGCGACTTAACTGTTCTGGCCAAATGCATGATGGGAAGTTGGGCAACCATGACTGTCAGTGGTGGCTGCAAATTGTATACAGTATGTTCTGCGTTGTGTTCAATTAAGCGTGTTCAGGAAAAGATCGTCTCCCACTCCGCCCAAATGCATTCTGGGAAGTTGTGCAACCATGACTGTCAGTAGTTGCTGCAAATGGTATACAATATGTTCTGCGTTGTGTTCAGTTAAGCGTGTTAAGAAAAAGATCGTCACCTTCGTCGCCCAAATGCATGCTGTGAAGTTGGGCAACCATGACTGTCAAAAGTGGCTGCAAATGGTATACAATATGTTCTGCGTTGTGTTCAATTAAGCGTATTACGGAAAAGAATGAACGCCTGTGTCCACTCGCATTATTCGGCCTTTTCGCTACCAATGTGCTAAAACGGCGTCAATGTAAACTGTTTAAGCCAACGCATGAACGGGTCATTCTGTGCATGCGTTATGTATGCGTTAAAATATTTTAACGTGGTTAATTTAAAAAATAATTACCGCCCATTAACGCGATAAATTTGACAGCCCTAGTTATTTTATTTAATAATGTTGAAAAAAAAAAGTAAACACTAAAAATTTAAATATTAATAATTTAAATACTAAATTATTACAGAGGAAGAAAAATTTGGTTTTTTTTATTCGTTGTCTGCCATTGACAGGGCTAGAGATCCAATCAATTTAGACTGGACATCAAATGGTTTGGACGTCTACAAGTGATAATCTCATTGTAATTCACGGCAGAAGTAAGATCATCATCCTGGGAAGAGAAACAAGTGCTCCTTTTTCACAGCGGTGTGCGTAGCTGGTGGCCATCTTGGGTAGGGTGACCAGCGATTGAAATTAGATCACAAAAAGTACATGTTAAGCAGCATCGGCACATTATTTCTTAATACACCCTGATACTGATACGATATTACCTCGTGCTGCAACGAATAATCTATTAACTCGGGTAATTCGATTACAGTAAAGCTTCGGATCAAATTTTGCTGCTTCGAGTATTCGTTTAATTAGAGTGGCGTTTTAATGGTTTGTTTTGAAAGTGTCTGCAATTAGTTTTATTGATTTGGTGATTTGGGTGGATACACTTCCCTCTAGCGGCAACAGTCAAGACCAACAAAAGGTAAGTTTTTGTTTGAGCTAATGTTTTTTAATGCATTTGTAATTTAGTTAATGGGTATATTTGGCTTAGATTTTTTAAAAGCATCGTAAAAAAAAACAAAAAAAAAATTAACATTTTACAAAACAACATACATGTTAACATTTTATAGCAATTAAGCTAGCAGATGTTTGCAATGCAAGTTAGCCAATTGTTCTTTTGTTGTACATAAATTTATTTAGTTTATGGGTATATTTAGGCTTTCTTTTTGGCAATATGTGTTTGAATGATTTCTTAAAAGCATTGGGGGGGGGGGGAGTTAGCATTTTATAGCATTCAAGCCAGCAGACTCTTGCAATGCAAGTTAGCCAATTGTTCGTTTGTTGGAGTTGGGTCCTTTTTTTTTTTTTTTTTTTTTCCTACCGTTTGAGGCTAAGCTCATGTAATTTATTTTGAAAAGAAAGTGCAATCCTGCATCGTTTGAAGAAACACTCAGGAATTTTTATTTTGTGTTTGCATTTAACGCTTTTTTGAAAGTCTAATCTTAGCAAGCCTTTGTTTTACATCTCCTAAAATTTATCCTGCAATTCAATAAATGTTCCTAATCAAATTACTCGATTAGTCGAACAAAAAAGTTGATGGATTAATAGACTACTAAAATAATCAATAGTTGCAGCCCTAATATTACCTCTAATGAGCCGGTGCCCAAAGACTACTAACTCATACCCTAATGACAACAAGCAAGATAGAAAAATAATGGCTGGTGACATTTTTCAGCAGCGCATTTTTGTTTTTGTACTGTTAATGTTTTTACTGGTGCTGTTAATATCAGCGGCATTGCTTGCAAATCACTCGGCGACACTTCAAGGCAACATTGAGGCAGCCGCGGGGAGAAGAAAAATGGGAGCAGTTCAGATAAAGAATGGATTAATGGTGCGTGCTTGGAGGATAGAACGAGAGGGGATTAAAGAAAGAGAGGGATGAGTTGGAGGGGGAAGTGAGTAAGCAAAAGTTTATTCAGTGAGACAAGTGCTCCAAGGCTTTGCACACCAAAACACAGTCCCACGGAGGGAGGATTTGACTTTGAGCTGTGTGAGCGGTCACCTTTTTTTCAATCGTGGCAACTCCTAGTACAGTATGCACGATGCTTCTTCAGTTCTGCTGCTTTCATGCATGAGCAGCATTTTTTGTCGTGGATGTGCCTGTATACTTGCGCCTATTCCCATCAGTAGTAATGCACTCGTTGGTACTTCAAGCAATCATTAAAGCACCAGAAGCCAGTGATTGACATACAAATGCAATGGTGTAAGCAGTCTGTATGAAACCATTCGGCAATATACAGTATACTGCACGGGTGGGCAAACCGGTCCTCGAGGGCCGCAGTGGGTCCTGGTCTTTGTTCCAACTGACCCAGCACAGAGAGTTTAAATAGTTTATTCAATGAGGTTTCAGCAGAAATGAGAAGCACCTGCCAGCAATCGACTGATTGCACTTCAAATTGGTGAAAAGGTGTCCTCTTAATGGGTTGCAACAAAAACCCGCACCCACTGCGGCCCTTTGTGGAATAGTTTGCCTACCCCTGGTATACTGTATATATATATACAAAAGTATAATATACAGTATATGATAGCTCTTCTTTGCAGGGTCTCTGCATGGTTCAACTAGCCAACTTTAAAGTGATCCTCTAACTTAAATACATGTAGGCTCTAATAAACCACAATTGTTCTCTTGTACTAAAATATGTTGTTGGAAACACATAAAATGTTAAATCAATGGCAATATTTTATAATATTTAGTCCATATTTTGACCGTTAGTTGGCGCCATGGTTTGCGGGCTTGCAGTGATGACGTAATTGGGATCTTTCCAAATGTGTCGTGTGTTCAACAATTGCTTATTGTTGCCTAAACTCGCGAAGTAAAATGCCACGATGTGCTGCTTTTGGATGCAATTTCCAGTCAAATGGAAACAAGGCGAGTGAAGTGAGTGGTCAAGGTGGAATTATTATTTTTAGTGAATAAATGTGCATAATTTTGGTCCCTGTATGCGCGTGTCCTACCCACCACGCATTACAACTGGCGCCCGAACATTTTTCCTGGATCGTCAGTCCAGTAAGTGATCAGTCTATTTTCTGGATCCGACAGTCCAACCGCGTCTGCAATATTGGTTTCGGATCTGTCCATTTTTTTTTATTCGTCGGTCCCACAGCGGCTTTTCGGATCAGTCTATTTTGTGGAATCGACGGCCTGATCGCGGCTGCAACATTGCCATGGGATCAGTCTAATTCCTGGATCTTAGAGTGAGTAAAAAAACGCGGATTTGGATTACTATTGCTATCTTTTATGTTGACTATTCTTCGTGGGAGTTTTCCCCAAATCCTACTAAATAATTAAAGCACTATGGCATGCTACAGTGACAACAGTGACTCTGACGTGGACCTCACAACAACGTTGGAGTTCGTCAGGGAACGCGTGTATGCGTACTGCTGAGCTCCCGAGTGAAGAGTGCTCAAGGTGGAAATATTATTTTTTGTTAATAAATGTGCATAGTGGAAGCTTTTCCCCTTTTTGGTACTTTTATACACGTATCCTAGCTACCACGCGTTACAATGTACAAGACATGGATTACACAAGGTGTGCTCTTTGGCCTGTACTGTATGTAAAGCACACGACAGCTCTGGATGCTAACAATCTACATAATTATATTGGGATAAGTTTGAAAACGCAATATGCTTACCTTGAATATCTGTTAATAAAACCGCAGTTCCGAACAGCATATACTCTCGCTCCTAACCGGAGTTCCAAACAGCATACACTCTCGCATCACCAGTTTTGCCCAACTTTTGTCTTATCAGGTATTTGCTGCACGCATTTTTCCCTGAAGCTCGTCTTGTGAACGACCGACAGTGCTGTCCCGCTCTTCACTTTTCAGATCTGGTTCAAATAGGAAGGGTAGAACTGACGACATGTTGGGAAAGCTAACAAGTGACACGCTGGAATTTCGGCAACGGGACCGGTGACGTCACGCACTGCGACATAACAAGAATGCCGACCTATCACTTAAAATAATTTTACAAACTTTATTTAAACAAAAACATTAAGAGGGGTTTTAATATCAAATTATTATAACTCATACTAACATTTATCTTTTAAGAATTACTTGTCTTAAAAGTAGAGGATCCCTTTAAGACTTTCAAATTCTTTAAGATCATAACGAATAAAATTTAGGACCTATTTCACATCAATACTGGCAAAAAAATGTACAAAATATTTTGAGGTAAAGTTGGAGGCCCGGAATTACTTGCAAAGTACATGAATTTATTCCCAGCTCTTGCACACAGGGATACAAATGAGCATGAAGTACTAGTACAGTGGTTCTTAACCTGGGTTCGATCGAACTCCAGGGGTTCAGTGAGTAAGTCTAAGAGGTTCGGCGAAGGTAAAGAAACGTAGAGCCCTATTTTCGTACGCTGATTAAATCCAGGCAAAGTGGCTTTTTAGACCAGGTTTTGGACTGGTTTGCTCCAAATTTACGGGATTAATCCATTTGTTTTAGCTGCTCATCCTCGATCTGATGGGAGAAGGAACTGGTTTGCTCAGTGAAAGGTTGACTCGCACTTGGTATGAGGGAAAACAACAGACCAATGGGCAGCGTGGTCTCAAATTTTGTCCTGTTTATAAAACATGCTGTAAAATGAAAAGGATTTTGATCAGGAATTTGCTAGCTTAGCTGTATAAGTTTAGAATTCTTTTAAAAAATGCATTATCTGATTCTGAAGGGTTCGGTGAATTCACATGTGAAACTTGTAGGGTTCGGTACCTTTAGCAAGATTGAGAACAACTGTACTAGTAGTAGTAATAGTGAAGTAGTAAAGTAACGTCAATAGATTTTTAAGACCTTTCCAAATTGTATTTAAGAGCTTTTATGAAATTTTACAAGAATTTTAGACATTTTAAGGCCTTAAATTCAAATTATTGGATTTAAGGTTTTTTTTTTTAGACCCTTCAGATACCCTGTCTTTGGTTTGGACAGGGGTCGGCAAACCAAAATGTTGAAAAAGCTATATTGGCCCAAAAAAAAAAAAAAAAGTTAAAAGCCTTCAATAAACCTAATAATGAAGGCAACACATGATGTATGTATTAGCTATAGCTATATTAGACTACTATCAAAATGACTAAGTCAGCTGAAAATACATTTTATTTTATGTTTATTTTCCTTGCAGCGCATCCAACGCACCACGTGACTACTCTGTTGTATGATGCCACCTCAAGTTTAACTATTACAATATTAATGAATTGATTGCTTTTATGAAATTATTGAAATGCATTAAAGAAATCCGATTTTTGATGTCGTTTTTATTTCGAGGTTTCGAAAAACAAAATGAAACGTCTCATGTACTTTAGTGATGATAATAATTATGATAAATACTGTCGTACGTTGTTTCAATGAAGTCACCTTTGTATATGGCGTGCAATATGAAACAAAAATAAAACTCAATTATTGAAATAATATGAATTTATTGGTAATATTGTAACATATAACCTGTTGTAATCAAAGAACAATCAGTATCTTCAGCTACATCATGATTTATAAAATTTAACTGTGACTTTTGTTATAATTGCATGTAGCACTTTTGCCAATTTCTATCATATCTTTTGATGGCTGCACTTCATGGCACTTCAGCTCGCAATTCAGTTTGATTTTAAGGTAGTTCGTTAGTGTGTCCAATTATCAAATAAAAAGGTCAATTGATAAACTTGATTAACTTACCGATGCAATCTTTGAGTCAGGGAACATTTCTTTTGCTAATTCTGAGAAGTGATCAGCAATAGTTGCAGGCAAATTGTGTTCGGCAACAAATTGGCAGAATAAAATCTACGCTTTCATCACTTTGCATTCTGCAGACTTCATTTTTATAACCAGTGTTGTTAATCTTAGTTTTAAAAAATAATTAATTACAGTCACAAATTACTTCTCCCAAAAAGTAATTGAGAATGTAAGAGTAATTAGTTACTTGGCAAAGTAACTGGTGTTACCTTTCTTGTTTTTTTTTTCTTCATTTTTTTCAAAAAAAAAAAAAAAAAAAAGGAAAAAAACATAGTAACCTTAGCTATGTTTGGAAGTCATTTAATGTTGTGAATCAACTGTTAAAGTTGTTAAAATTGCTCCCGTTTTTGCATTAGTTCACTTCTACTAATGCACTTCTACTTCCGACATGTGAAAGTTTTAAAACTGTTTCATCATTTAAAGATAGTTTTAAGTCAAGATTTTGCCGATTTAGGAGTATTTTAGATAAAAAGTTACGGTTTGCTAGGAAGGTTCACTAAAACTGAGCCTTTCTGAGAAGTCTACTGCTTTAAAATGGCGACTGTTTAATTACGCCGCCGAGTCTGTCATTTCACATGTAGTTCTATATGCATGTGATATCTAGGCGTAGATTGTAGGCTGTCGGCTACAGTCAGGAAATATTGGAGCCACCTAGCCTAGCATTGCGTTTGCTACAGCATCACAACAAACACTCTTCTCTCTCCGTGTCTCTGACTTTTCTCGCATCATTCAACCAACATTGTCTCGTTGCCGAAACGGTGACAAAATCCGAACGGAGAAAAAAAAAAAACGTAATGCACGAAAAATGTACAGATTTTTAACGTACGGTGTACACATTTAAAAATCAGTGCTCACTTGTACAAATTACGCCGAAACCGTACAATTTGACAGGTATGCTGCTGTGTCTTAAGCAGCACAGCAGTTGTTGTGAGGGCACAAGAGAAAAGTGGAAGATTGGCAAAGGTGACAAAGAAAAAGATGTTGTGAATCCTAAAAGTGTGGGAAATGTGGAAGAAACGTTGCTATAGGAATTCAATCTTTCAAGTGCGGAGGGAAAAGAGCAATTGAAGATGAGGTAATAGCAGTTTCCACTCCACCCCACTCTGCCCTGTCAGAGCAAATATCTCATTACTAGTCTTGGCTGGCAGCTCTCAAACAGTCAGCGAGAGGTCAGGCAAGCTCCAGAGAGAAGCGCAGTCAACACTCTCAATCAGTGTGGAAAAGCCTTTCGAAAAAGCGTGCATGAAAAGCTCGCCTTGATATAGATCAGGGGTGTCCAAACTTTTTTCTCTGAGGGCCGCTTTCATCCAAATCAAAGGATGCAAGGGCCAACTTGAAATCCTTCCACTGTCATTTGTTAAACAGAGGATTTCGTTTTGAAAATGTATTTATTTTTAAGTGTTAACTCATTGGCTGCCATTGATGGCGATAGACGTCAATGGCATTTTGACTGGCGAACGATCGCTCCCAACCTTCAAGTCAAATTGGATAGGATGTCTATCGCCGTCAATGGCAGTGAAGCATGCTCACTCAATGCCAACCTTCCCAGTTGTCTAAGGCAGTAAATGAGTTAATGGCTACAAGAAACAAAATAATCCAGAGGTACAGTGGTGCCTCTACTTATGAACGTCTCTACATACAGAATTTTCAGGTTAAGACACGCCTCAAAGGGAAAATCTTCTCGTTACGCAAATAATTTAAGGATACGAAAAGCAAAAATACAGTATGACAAAGGGGCCGTTTACATGGTGACTCTCCGAGAATACGAAAAATTTCAAATTTGCATTTGCATTTGCGTCTCCATTTGAACAATGTTGCAATTCCGCATGAAAATGATGTAGTATTCATGCCAGGCCCTAGGGGGCAGTGCAGATTTACTGGGGGCCAGAGAATGATGCACTTTGACCCCACCAAGCTCCTTCAGCCGGAAAAAAATATCCCCGCCCACTCGAAGCGATGTCATTTTTCTTTTGTTCAAAAAGGCACAAAAATTGAAACGTTCATCATATTTAATTTAAAAATATTATTAAAACAGTAAATTAAAGCCGACATTCTGCCATATTTGCTGTTTTTAATGTTTAGTAGCACCGCTGCGCACGCCCAATGTGACGTGTACGAGTGCTCGCGCCGCAGGAGCCTTTGATATGCATGCCGAGGAAGCCCCCCTCAACCCCCCGCAATCGGATTCTTCCACTTTGGAGGCAGGATTCAGAATTTTTCGTCTTCGCCGACACCATATGCACGCGAGGCAAGTCCGCAACTCAGTCATTGCGTCTTTGTGTCGCAGAGTCGCCATGTAAACTGCCCCTAATACTTGCAGCTCCCAGTTTACTGAACGTAACATACTTATAGCTGCTCTGCCATTGGCTATTGCCTAGTATTCCTGGCATCCAATTGGCTAAGAGGAACCTCTACTGTATGTGTGTGAGAGAATTTTATTCATGCTTAAAACACAACCATTATACATTATATTTTGTATGCTTTTGTTATGCTTGCATGAGAACATTGTAGCATAGAGCATCATTGTTATGTTAACCTGTTTGAGTGTGCCTTCACATAGTCTTGACTCATAAGCGGATTTTAAGGGGGGGGCAGGCCCTTCCTGGTGGCCAAAAAGTGTAATTGCATGAAATTGACTTTCCTATACATACTAGTATAAACATTGTAAAGCAATAAAACTGCAACAAAAATGAATGAAATGAACAAAAAATATATATTTTTATAATGGGTCAAAATTATTTTTTGAACAGATCATGTGACTAGCACCTTAGATGGTCATTTGCTTTGCATGTAATTTTCAAAAAACAAATTTAGGTGAGGGCAATTTTATTTTTCAAATGATTTTTTTCTTTGATTGAATTTTTTTTTTGTTTTTTTTTGTTTGTTTTTTTTGATTGAAGCCATTTTTGGGGGGGATTGAATGATTTAGACACAAATGTCCTCTCCATAAATGGCCCAAACACAAAAAGGATGGCTTCAATCAAAGAAAACCTTTTCAATGAAAAATTAAGTGTTCAAATGCAAATTTTTCAATCTAAAAATATTTTTTTCGCATTCAAAAATGTTTTCTATGATAGAAATGTTTCCGTTTTTGATTGATTTTTCTTTTTGAACCAACTTTATTTTTTGACTAAATAATAAAGACAAAAATGTCCTAGCCAAAAATGTGGCCCAAACACAAATCAACATCAACAACTTCAATCAAAAAAGTTGCTTCAATCATTAAAAAAAAAAAAAAAAAAAAACGACTCCGATCAAAAAAAAAATTAAATCCAAAAAAAAAAAGCTTTCACATTTTTTTATCGAAATTCACATGACTCCATTACACCAATCAGACTCAAGCATGCCATTCTATGATCACACCAACCTGCTCAATCACGTGGCACCTTTAAAGCACCGTAAAAAAAAAAAAAAAAAAAAAAGTATTTGACATAGAGCCCCACAGTCAACAATCTCTCTCCAAGCTTTTATTTGGCACCGATTGACCATGTAAAAACGGAGATATGATCTTTTTAGTTCCTTAATAGGTTTTTCTACACTAAAGGGCACTCATGCTCTTTGGACGAATAATGCTTCATTTCCGTAGATTTTTTTTTCACTTTCTGGAATTTATTGTTTTTTTGTTGTTGTTGTTGTATTTCTTTGGCTTAATGTGGTTATCTAATAAGTTATAATACAATATAATAATCACAGTTCATATAGATAACTTAAAAAATACCATTATTTAAAAAAAAAAAAATCTGATGCAGTCACTCACAGTGTTACTCATTACTGTTCATGAGTATTCTTTTCACCAAATACTTATTTTTTACTTGTACTTGAGTACATTTTTGGATGACTAATTTAACCCTTTAACACCGAACGTGTCAGCAGCGACGCGTTTACGCATATCGTCTTTGAAGCTTCGTCACGCTGTAGTTACGTGCCGCTGGTTGGTCTCATTTGAAAGTGCGGAAGTTGATGTCCACACCAGTTTTTATTTGAAGTCAATCGACTAAGTAAAACGGGAGATAATGTCATTTGAGTTTTATAGATTTATTGCACTCATAAATATGCATTAAAACGCTGCGTGGACCATGTGTCTATCTCCATATTTCCATCATTTCTTGTCCTTTTTCAAAACCGAAAGCAGCACAAAAGACTACATATCCCAAGAGCCGTTGTGATGTCAAGAAGGACGAACCGAATGTAAACATTTTTAATAAATTGCCGATCGAGGCGCCAACTAAGGAAAGGGAGGCATGCGAAGCAAGCAACGGCAGGTTGGATTGAGCGAGCGAATGAATTTAAAACTAAATTTAGCGCAAGCTAATGCATTATTTAATTAACTCAAGGAAGAAGATGAGCCGTATTTGTCGTTGTTTTCCTCGGATGAGTCGGCGTCTCGGCGAGTAGAAGTGACAGCAGGGTGCAAACGGCGGAAGAGTAGGCTGTGTGACGTTGTGTGTGACGCAGCTCTGTGACCTGTTCAAGAAGAAGCTTTATTGAGTGCGCAAAAAAAAAAAACTTTATTGGCTCGCATGCCTGAAAATTTTGAATTGAACAGAACTACTTGTCAATATTTTTGAAAATACTTGTTTTCAATGTTACTGTATATATTTTTTTTTCTTCACTCTAATCTTTTCAATTTTTATATAGATGTGTGCTCGAGAAGCATGATTGCATGTACATATATATTTTTGATAAGGTGATGGGTACAATACCTAACTTCACTAAGAGATATCCTCCAAACCCTTTTTTGTGTTAGATGATATATATATATTTTCTTTCTCACTATTTTGCACCATAATATATGTAAAGGCCAAAAACGCCTATGACTATACCTGCTGTTTGTGTTGAATTGTCAAACATAAAACTATTCAATCTTATTTTTTTTCTATTGAATGTTTATCCTAACAAGTTGAATAAATATTATCACGCTTCAAAACGGTTGGTCGAGCATGTTTGGTTGTCAATGGAACATCAACATTACAAATTTTGAAAAAAGATTTTGGGATTTTTTTTTTCTCTTTTTTGGTCCAAAATGTGGATTATAATTGGTCAGCGAAGAAAACAACAGTTTGGACATGAAGTTCAAGGTGTCCTGAAAAAAGGGACACAACTTGGCCATTGTGAACATTTTTTTTCTTTGAAATATACAGGCAAGATCAAAGGCATGCAAATTCGGCCGAAATAGGCTTAGGTGCTACAGGGTTAACTTGAGTAATATTATTTTGAAGTAATGCTACTCTTACTTGAGTCAAATTTTGGGCTACTCCACCCACCTCTGGTAGCGCCTTGAGATACTAGTTTGACGCCTCTTTATCACTAGTGGAAGCCCTCAAACTTAATTCAAACTGCAATTCTTTGTTGTCACCAGCAGAAGGCAGACAAGCCTTGTTGTTGTTGCGATCTTTCTTCTAGTTGGTGGAGGCGAAAGAGGACGCGAATGGGGTTCCATGCTGACATGCACTTGATGACACTCGAGCACTGTGGCAATATTGCGCCGCAGGCAGCTAGGAATATAATGTGTGGTTTTGAGGGCTGGTGGTGTCGACTTCCACTTGTCTGCGCCACTTTATGTGAGCTGTGAATTCACAGGAATGGCCTTTACTGGTAAAACCAGAGATTGTTACCCAACATGCAGGATTGTGCACAACATATGTGAGCAACCATAGCCATTTCAAAGACAAGGATACAACATTTCAATTTACATAAACACCATCCTAGTGATTGCATACATCCTATCAAAACATGATAGTTAGGGAAAAGTTAGAGGATACACTGTCTGGTACTATTGTCCATCCATCCATTTTCTATAGTCTATTGGTGGGGTACACTCATGACTGGTCACCAGAAATTCATAAGGCACAAAAGGACAACAACAACAAAAATTCATACTAGAGGTGTGTGAAATTTCTGATTCAGAGATTATTCGCGATTCAGCCGTGGAAGATTCGAGAACGATTCACAAACATCCAAATTCCGATTATTGAAATATGTCAGCAGCTACAAACTACGTCCACATAATGCTACAGTAGATATCACATGTTTTAAGAACTAGATGCAAAATGACGGACTCTGTGCCATTAGTAAACAGCCGCCATCTTAAAGCCGTAGACTTCCCTTGAAGGCTGTTGTAGCGAACCTTCCAAGCGAACCTGATTAACTTTTTTATCTAAAATACTCCTAAAACGGCAAAATCTTGACTTAAATCTATCTTTAAAATAGTTTTAAAACATTCACATGTCGAAAGCAGACAGAAAGGAAATTATGGAATAACGGGAGCAATTTTAACAACTGTAACAGTTGATTCACAACATTAAATTCATTGAATGTACAGTGGGGCAAATAAGTATTTAGTCAACCACCAATTGTGCAAGTTCTCCTACTTGAAAAGATTAGAGAGGCCTGTAATTGTCAACATTGGTAAACCTCAACCATGAGAGACAGAATGTAAAAAGAAACAGAAAATAACATTGTTTGATTTTTAAAGAATTTATTTACAAATTAGAGTGAAAAATAAGTATTTGGTCACCTACAAACAAGCAAGATTTCTGGCTGTCAAAGAGGTCTAACTTCTTCTAACGAGGTCTAACGAGGTCTAATGAGGCTCCACTCGTTACCTGTATTAATAGCACTTGTTTTAACTCATTATCGGTATAAAAGACACCTGTCCACAACTCAGTCAGTCACACTCCAAATTCCACTATGGCACACCAGAGACAAAATTGTAGACCTACACCAGGCTGGGAAGACTGAATCTGCAATAGGTAAAACGCTTGGTGTAAAGAAATCAACTGTGGGAGCAATTTTTAGAAAATGGAAGACATACAAGACCACTGATAATCTCCCTCTATCTGGGGCTCCATGCAAGATCTCACCCCGTGGCGTCAAAATGATAACAAGAACGGTGAGCAAAAATCCCAGAACCACACAGCGGGACCTAGTGAAGGACCTACAGAGAGCTGGGACCACAGTAAAAAAGGCTACCATCAGTAACACAATGCGCCACCAGGGACTTAAATCCTGCACTGCCAGACGTGTCCCCCTGCTTAAGAAAGTACACGTCCAGGCACGTCTGCGGTTCGCTAGAGAGCATTTGGATGATCCAGAAGAGGACTGGGAGAATGTGTTATGGTCAGATGAAACCAAAATAGAACTTTTTGGTAGAAACACAGGTTCTCGTGTTTGGAGGAGAAAGAATACTGAATTGCATCCGAAGAACACCATACCCACTGTGTAGCATGGGGGTGGAAACATCATGCTTTGGGGCTGTTTTTCTGGAAAGGGACCAGGACGGCTGATCTGTGTAAAGGAAAGAATGAATGGGGCCATGTATCGAGAGATTTTGAGTGATAATCTCCTTCCATCAGCAAGGGCATTGAAGATAAGACGTGGCTGGGTCTTTCAGCATGACAATGATCCCAAACACACAGCCAGGGCAACAAAGGAGTGGCTTCGTAAAACGCATTTCAAGGTCCTGGAGTGGCCTAGCCAGTCTCCAGATCTCAACCCCATAGAAAATCTGTGGAGGGAGTTGAACGTCCGTGTTGCACGACGACAGCCCCAAAACATCACTGCTCTAGAGGAGATCTGCATGGAGGAATGGGCCAAAATACCAGCAACAGTGTGTGAAACGCTTGTGAAGAGTTACAGAAAACGTTTGGCCTCCATGATTGGCAACAAAGGGTACATAACAAAGTATTGAGATGAACTTTCTGTATTGACCAAATACTTATTTTCCACCATGATTTGCAAATAGATTCTTTAAAAGTCAAACAATGTGATTTTCAGTTTTTTTTTCCCACGTTCAGTCTTTTCAAGTAGGAGAACTTGCACAATTGGTGGTTGACAAAATACTTATTTGCCCCACTGTAAATGACCTTAAATGGCCCAAAATTACGTCATTGCCTGGCATTGGCTGCCATAGACGTTCAATCCATTTGAAGTGGGAGGGATGGCGCGAATTAATTTTCGTGGTTGACTATATACTTATTTGCCCCACTGTAGTTTAAAGCTGCTGATACAGAATGGGAACTTAAGTATTTTATTTACTGTTTTGAACTGTTAACTTGACACTGAAATAGTCATTTATTTAAGCCCGAGAGGATTATTGTACAATTTTTGTAACTAATGTACGAAACATTAAAGCAGCTAATAGCTGGGGGGGGGCATCAAAAATCCATTTATAACTGAATCGTAGCCTCTGAATCGTAATCGAATTGTTAGGTGCCCAAAGATTCCCACCTCTTATTCACACTGAATTCACTTCCGGTTCATTAGTCACTTCCAATTGATTTTGGGTTATTTCTGGGTCACTGCCTGTTGGTTTTGAGGCACTTACGGGTCCATTTCTGATTATTCTGAGTAAATTTCTGATGATTTGGGGGCATTCATGGGTCATTGCCAGTACGTATTGGACCACTCCCTGTTATTTTTCGCGCAATTCGAGGAAGTTTTTTTTTTTTGTCAAAGATATTGACCATCAATGAATATTTTTTTTTTTGCAGATTTGAGTATAAAATCAATAGGCGTGAATGGATACATTTTCATGGGAGTTGTATGAGCAATTGCAAATGAATGGGGCCATTGAAGATTTTGTTAAATTTTGACAGAATTATTTATATTAGCTTTTGCTAAAAACTAGCTGATAACTTTAGTGCGTTTGTTGATGTGTAAATTATGTGAATCAGACAAAACCTGTCCTACAAATAGCGTTTTGAACGTTTGAAATTTTCTGTTTTTGCCATTAAAAAAGAATTGGGCTTTTTAAAAAAAAAAAAAAAAAAAATGGGGTGGCTTCGTTGATTTGTTTTCTTACGTCGGCGATTATGTTAATCCTCATAGACTCCATGGTATTGGAGTGGGTTAGCTCGGTAGTACCTGCGGTGTGTTCATCGCCCTCACACGAGGATAAAACTTCCTCGTCGGCGTTCGCTTGAAGTTTTCCTCTTCTCTTCTTCATTACTCCCCCTTAACACTGTTTTTTCTATACGTTTGAATCAACTTTCGAGGTATTTTTTTCCAAGAGGGAAATAGACTCGAAATAATCCCCGTTTAGTCTTATATTCAAACTTTATATGGACTGATAGAACGCACACGAGCCTTGAAGTGTGTGCGTAAAACGACGTGAGTGCGTCATTTTGCCCCGACTCGGCCGTGTGTGCAATAATGAAATATTGCTCATTCGGCGCACAGAATGAAAATTGAAAATTGTAAGGCTTATTCTTTTCTTCATTTTATTTTTTTATGACTGTGGTCAAGCCCGCTTCGTGCTTAAAACAATGGCGCCACCAAGGGGTTGCCAGGGGTGGCCACGGCCCCCCCCTATGAATTTGTTGGCCACCCCACTGGCCAGTATATCGTTAGATTGTTGTAGCATCGGTTATGTATTTCATCCCATCCTGTGTCCTTAAGTCTTTCTGATAGTTTTCCCCTGACCTTTTTACTGCAATATTATAATGAAAACCTGAAATTGTAGCTTTTAGTTTTGATGTGCCACCCCAAGATTTTAAGTGGGCCCCATCTGGCCACCCCTATGAAAAATTTCTGGAGGCGCCACTGGCTTAAAATCAGAGTTCAAGCTAGGTGCTAATGCCTACATGGCTGCCGTCCTCTGTGCCTCTTGCTCTTTGCTGACGGAATTGCTGCATGAATTCCGATTTTGGACTCTTGACAGTTCAGACCGCCGGTCACGTTCTGAAAAATGTGGCCCTGATCGGATTTGAACCGCATACGAAAGTGACTCAGATCGGATTTGAAATGGTCCACTTCTATGCGACTTGTCCTGTTCAGACCGTCAAGTCAATGCCTGACTCGAGTCGGAAAAACACGAAAAAATCGGTTTCGTGCATTAAGACCTGTAGTATAAACCTAGCCTAATTTACTTATTTTTTTTATTCATCTTTGTCATTTATCATGTTGTTTTTTTTGACAAGATGTTATTGGTGAAAACAACAACCTCAACAAAGAACAAAAAGTTTGGGGGAAGGAATTGAAAATCTGTTTTTCGCAAAACCGGGGCGTTTGGAAGTATGAACGGTGTGAATCTGACAAAACATATGGGCTGCTCTGTGCGGTGCGTCGTAACAGTGCTTTGCTTTGCAAAGCATCCTCACAATAATGAAAAATAATAAATTTCACGTGTAACAGCAACTACCATCTAGCCATCCATTTTCTATAACAGTTGTCCTCATTCTCGGGTTCAGGGTGGGTTGGAACCTCTCCCAGCTAACCTTGAACAAGGACAATTTTGAGTCTTCCCAAAAAATGCATACTTTGCCACTATCTATTGCTATTTCTATTCAATTCCAAGTAATCTGAAAATAAGTCAATCAAATATTGATATAATCCTGGACTACTTTCAGGTGAACTTGAAAATACTCATGGCTACTTGTATTTTTCATGCAAAATAAAACCTTTTCATTCACGCAATCAAACTCAGTGGCCTGGTCCCTGTAATGTACTGTAAATCACTTTATTTTAGTACAACGTCTCGGTTTAGAACAAGAAAAGCCATCTACACACCACCACAACCACGCATTTTATTCCTAGCTGTCTGGAATGCGTGGTTGAGGGTTCGTTGTGATTTTCCAAGAGGCGGTTTGGGTAGGTCTTCAGCAAATATATGTATGTCAAGATACAGTTCTTTTAAGTCGTATAAAATGGATTTACGTGCATTTATGTCATTAAGACTAAAAGTATTGTCGGGTGTCGGGCCTCATGTCTCTGGATGCCTGCGTGTCATCGGTCGGCTGTAGGTTCACAGCTATGCCCGTTGTGTTAGTGGGCAGCAAACTTGTGATTACACTGACCGCTTTTGACAACCGCACCGGGAGAGAGACGGACCGAAAGAGAAGACGTTTCAAAACCATGGTTAAGGGGGAAGCAATAGACTTGATGATCCCGGTGGAGAACAAGTCATCAACCGTGAGTGACAACTTGAAATTTAAGTGGCAAAGGGAGGAATTACAAATTGACTTTGGCTTCACATGTGGTCCTTTTAACACAAAAATTTACGACTATAGTTATAATCCTTATCTAGCCATGCGCAGTCCGCTCCAACTCCCATTGTAGGTTTAAGTTTAGATTACCAAAAGCATGTGAAATGGAGTCCAAGATGTCGGATAATGAGCAGTAATGCATAGCCAAGTCAAAAGAAGAGCAGCAACTGCATCGTTTTGTTTGCAAAGTTTGAAAATGGAGGGACAGGCAAACAATAAGATTATGGAAGGATGGAGAAGAGGCAGCAAATGAGCAGCTTGTTGTTGTCAACGTGCCTGCTTTGAGGATATCGTTCCAAGGGAAGTCCTCCAAAGTGAACTGCAGAACTGTTGAGCAGACGATTAAACCCGGCCGCATTTCATGGACAGTGCATTGATTATACACTTATAAAAAAAAGTATTGACAAAATTTAAAAAAAAAAAAAAAAAAAAAGAGTTGACATGCCTTTAACCTTTAAAACAGGCATCATTACTCATTCTCAAAAAATGAAACCCTTTATAGGGCACTCGTTGAACTCATTGGCTGCCATTGTTGGGGATGGACGCCCAATCCATTTTAACTGAATTTAGATAAACTCCTTAACCTGTCCTGTTCAGCTGCTTGGACACAAAGAGGGGAATCTGAGTGTCCTTATCGTCTGAACATTTTTAATGTGTCACATTGGAGTTTGATATACAGTACAGTGCTTTGTCGTTTTCGCAGTTAATGGGGACTGACCCCCACCCAACCCCACCCGCACCCAAAAAATCTGCGAAGTGGAGGCGGTTATTTACACTTTTTTTTTTTTTTTTTTTTTTTTTTTTTTTGGATCAGTGTTTTTATTCAGATTTAACAGCATTGGAAAGAGATACACATTTTCCTCTTTTTTTCCCCCAAATTATATTTTAAAAAAACAAAACAAAAAAAACATATGAACTGGTAAATATTTGTTTTTTTTTTTATGTTTTTTTAAGCACTGCAAATGTAATAATTATGATGTAAATGAGATATATATATGAAAGAAAACAATGATTTTTACATGCATACATGCATATACCTTACATTTTAACCCCTTCAGACCTAAGCATGCTGCTGAAGGACATGACGCATTCGCGTCTCTAAACCAATAATTACACTGAATTTAGTTGCTATTGCCATTTCTGGAAGATGATTGAATGAATTTTACCAATCAAAATCAAATCGTGAGGTTTGGTACGCCCTCTTTGCTATTTTTGGCTCTCTGAAAATCGCTGACCAAACGCAATTTCAAAAAGGATATAACGTCAAGTGCTCATTTATCATTACAATCACATCAACATTAAAGCAAACCAATAAAAGCATGGAATATCTCCAACCAAAAAATGCGCTATGTTCTGGTGTTTGAGTAAAAATCAGCACAGATTTCAGAGAAAAAGCAGGTCTGAAGGGGTTACAATAAAATACTATATGTATTTATTTATTTTACTTTAATTGCAAAAAATCTGCGGGTGGCAGAGTGGTTAGCATGTCCGCCTCACAGTTCTTAGATCAAGGGTTCAATCCCGGGGTCTGGCCTTCCTGTGTGGAGTTTACATGTTCTCTCTGTGCCTGCGTGGGTTTTCTCCTGGTACTCCGGTTTCCCCCCACAACCCAAAAACATGCATGGTAGGCTGACCGAACAATCTAAATCTGCACTAGGAGTGTGTGCGCGAATTGTTGTGCCTGCGATTGGCTGATAACCCTGCCTTCGGCCCATAGTTAGCTGGGATTGGCTCCAGCACCCCCATGACCCTGTTGAGGATAAGCGGCCCCGTAAACGAATAAATGAATGGTAAAAAAACTGTGAAGGACAGAGTGTGCGAAATTTGAAATGCGAAGTAGCAAGGGATTACTGTACTCCCATTGTGGTTGTTCATTATTTTTTTATTTATCAGGAGAAAGCAGCAAACAGGAAGAGTTTAGGGGGGACAGATAGGAAGGAAGCAGATAGAAGAGGAAAAGATTATCAAACGCGTATGCTACCTATGAACATAGTTGTGCTAGTGTAATCTAATTCTTTTTACCTGTGGACACTATGTGGGGGGCCTGGTAACTGATGAGAATGGAAAGTATGTAAGAGAATTTTATTCATGCTTAAAACACAACCATTATACATCATATTTTGTATGCTTTTGTTATGCTTGCATGAGAAAATTGTAGCATAGAGCATCATTGTTATATTAACCTGTTTAAGTGTGCCTTCCCATAGCCTTGACTATTGTAGACTGTATCACAATATGCCCAAATATGGACTGTTATATTCCTGTGTTTTCCAATGTGCCCTGAATTAATACAATGGGCGACTGTGACTTGTAAGACTGAGCTCATCATCGTTCTACCCAGAGCCGGTGTTCAAGGTCATAACTTGTGGTGTTTTTCCCCTACTAGAGATGTTTTTCCTGTAACTTGAGATGTTATTACCAGGATATGCTATAGTAAGTTTCGGTTTTGTTTCTATAATGTCAACCCATAAATAGAGGCATGCCCTGCATTTCTCTTTTGTCCACATGCGGAGAGGACGCTTTGTGCGTGGCTCCGCGTCTGTACTCAAGAGCTCTTGTTTATAAAGCCTTCAAAGCAAAGCAATCCATGGTTGGGGTCTGATTCATTTCTCATCGAGCTATCGAGTTGACACTTGTCTTGGAGTTCAAAGTTGAATTTCCCTGACAAAGTCGAAAGAAAATGTGATTAGGCGGGGTGGGGCGTTCACAATTCTTGCAATGGAAGGTCAGGAATCCAGTTTTATGAAAATCACCTGTAAGTGTTGCTAAATTGACATCCTATTCTATGCGACCTGATCGCTAATCTTGGCTCTGACAATCTCTTGACAAACCCCTTTAAATTTTTAGCAGAAGGTGAAAAGAGCCACATGATTGAATGTGTATCATCTTCAATGGCAGTGAAAGAGTTAATTGTGATCTGTAAAGGTTTTCTTGTAGAATGTGCCAAATTTACCACTAACACGATCACACCAATGATTTTCTTGCAATTATCTTTCATGTACTGTTCACACCGTGAATAATAAGCAAATAGCAATACAAGTGGAAGTTATCATACAGTATTTTCCGTTCATTTTCAAGCACAAAGGAAGCTACCGTATTTTTCGGACAATGCGTCAAACTTTTTATTTTATTTTCTATAGTTTGGCTAGAACTGTGCTGGACACACCTCAGGTGTGACGTAATACAGTATGTGTCACTGTGACAGCCACACAATTAAATTTTTAATGGGTTTAGTGGTAATTGGAGTTTGATTTATTTTGTCAAACAAGTTATATTGTATTGTTTATGCTATGGTTAATATTAGGGCTGTCAAACGATTAAAAATTTTAATCGAGTTAATTACAGCTTAAAAATTAATTAATCGTAATTAGTCGCAATTCAAACGATCTATAAATTATGCCATATTTTTCTGTAAATTATTGTTGGAATGGAAAGATAAGTCACAAGATGGATATATACATTCAACATACGGTACATAAGTACTGTATTTGTTTATTATAACAAATCAACAAGATAGCATTAACATTATCAAGATTCTGTTAAAGCGATCCATGGATAGAAAGACATGTAGTTCTTAAAAGATAAATGTTAGTACAAGTTATAGAAATTTTATATTAAAACCCCTCTTAATGTTTTCGTTTTAATAAAATTTGTAAAATTTTCAATCAAAAAATAAACTAGTAGGCTGCCATTGTTGATGTCAATAATTACACAGTGCTCATGGGTGCTTAAACCCATGAAATCAGTCGCACCCAACCGCCAGCAGAGGGTGACAAAACTCCAAAAAAACCACAAGTAACAAGTTGGCATTGCACTGTGCTGTCATTTTAATCTGTTTGAGTGGGGCATGTGCGTTAATTGCGTCAAATATTTTAATGTGATTAATTTAAAAAATTAATTACCGCCCGTTAACGCGATAATTTTGACAGCCCTAGTTAATATGTAACATTAACTGACTATTTAGCCAATTGTTCTTCATTTTATTGTTATTATAATGATCAAATAAAACCCCCCAAACTGTGACCCTGTATATGTCTTTTTTTCTTTTGCATTGTTCAATTTTTGGCTGGTGTGACTTATTTTCCAAAAAAGCAGTTCTTCAGTCCCTCTGTGTCTGGTTATGGTGGCGTCCTCTCCCCCTCCCTATCTGTGGTTCCTAGAATGACCTCAGCTTTTATATTCATGATTGCACCACTAGCTGTGGGCTACGCCATCATTATCGCCAACACACCACAGACACATTTACCCCGCCGCCAACACCGCTGTATTTGTATTCCTTCAAAATATGCTTTGCAAGAGGAAGGTACACTTTCCATTGATTAAAAACTAGCTACTGTATGATCAATACCCCTCAATTAACCAATTTTACAATACTAATTGTGTAATTGTGTACCATCTTACCTTATGTCGCTGTCTGTGCTAGTTTACTCTGCTTGTGAACACTATCTGATGTTGTGCTTTGTAAATGTTTGCATGTGTGTGCTACATTCCTGGCCTGGTAGTTGGGTGCAGATCGCGTATTCTGCAGCTTCACTTTGTTAGAGTTGGCATGACCGAAAAGAAGCGAGGCACCAAGGTAAATATTACAGACCACGACAAAAAAAAAAGAAAACTTGGATAGTGTTGTTATGAGAACTAGAAGCTGAAATATGCAGCAACAGGATGGCAAACATTCACACATACGCATGCATGTTGCTCCATCCATGGTGTCCTCAG
The DNA here is from genome assembly GCF_030265065.1 of Corythoichthys intestinalis. Taxonomy (NCBI): domain Eukaryota; kingdom Metazoa; phylum Chordata; class Actinopteri; order Syngnathiformes; family Syngnathidae; genus Corythoichthys; species Corythoichthys intestinalis. The sequence continues at coordinate 16,182,201 of NC_080410.1, forward strand.
AAGGGTCACGGTTGAGCTGGGGCTCATTCCAGCCGACCTTGGCTAAGTGGCGTTTTACACCCTGGACTTGGCGCTGGCCAATTGCAGGACTACACACGCGTGTACATTTATTCATTCACTTACTCACGAGACAGGTTCTACAGACATTGCGCCACGGCTTCCCGTCGCGGGCCAGGCCAGGCTGAGCGTCGTGGCAGCTTTCCCTGCAATAAACTCAAACAAACGCAGTGTTCTAACGCCGGATTTAGGTGGAAACAGGACAAATGTTTTAGTGCATACAAGCAGGCAGCAGTGTCTCAAGAGTGATTTGGTCGAGGATTCAAGGTAATTATTATATAAAATAACACCATGCATGCACTTTGAAATGTTGTGAAAAAAATTAACTGAATGGAAAAAACAATAGCGTAACTTTAGCCTGAAATATTTACATAAAATGAATGATAACTGCCCGTTTTTTTGCTTATAACCAAGAAGCTAGACAGTTTTATGTTCATATCTATAGAAATTCCGGGATTTACGCATTTATTTACAAGAATGTTCTACTTAAAAAGCTCTTTGTTTTGTGATGGCCGCCATGTTGGATTTTGTCTCATACACAATAGAGTAAATTTACGTTCAAATAATCAGGTAACTTTCGGCCAACTTCTCGTTTTTTGTCCCAAAAAATTTTTTTTTAGACATTTCTGCATCCATTCAAAAAAAAAAAAATCGGCTTTTACGTGTTTTATTTTATGTAACGTTTCAATCTAAAAACGACGATTGCCAGCTAGCCGGCAGCACGTGCTGAGGCAGTAGTGACATCGGAATTCAACCTAAATAAGTTGTGATTGTATATAGAAAAATGCAAAATTTGCTTTGTTGAGTAACATTAAGATGATTCTGCATGCCTTCCTCAAGTATTAAGTTTCTGATGTGAAAATTGAGCGATTGCAAAATTGCACTGAATAAAAATAAATAAATCGCTATTTTGGCCAAAAATCTATATAATATTGCTAATGATCCTAAAGATCTTGGTGATTATCTCTGCATTTGGTGATTTTTGTGCATCTAGCGTAAAATCTGAGAATTTTACAGCTATTTTAAGTTTTGTTATACTTATATAAAAAATGAACGGGATTTTATTAGGGAACGGCTTTGAATTTTTTGATGCCACTGCTTATGGAGACTCATAGTTTAGGTTCATACCACAGGTCTTAATGCACAAATTCGATTTTTTTCGTGTTTTTCCAACTCAAATGAGGCATTAACTTGACGGTCTGAACGTTACAAGTCGTATAGAAGTGGACCATTTCAAATCTGATCTGGGTCACTTTCGTTCGTGGCTTACTGTAAATCCGATCTGTGGCGCATTTTTCCAGAATGTGGCGGCGGTCTGAACTGTCAAATCTCTTAAATCGGAATTCATTCAGCAATTTAGTCAGCAATGAGCGAGAGCAGCAGGCAGGACGGCATCGATGTAGCTGTTCATTAGCATTAGCGCCTAGCTTGAACTCGGCTTTTACGCAGGAAGCGGGCTTGACCACAGTCGTAAAAAAAAAATAAAAAATACATTGAAGAAAAGGATAAACATGATAATGCTCAATTTTATTTCTGTGCACCAAATGAGCAATATTTCGGTATTGCTTATATTGCCGAGTTGGAGCAAACTGACACACACACGCGTAAGGCTTATGTGTATGCGTTCTCCCTATTCCACCTCTCTTTCCCCCCATGCAGGCAGTCCATTATGCTCTATTTTAGTGCGTGTATGCGTTCTATCAGTCTATATGAACTTTGAATATAAGACTAAATGGGAATTATCATTGTCTGTTATTTGTGTCCCTCTTTTTGGAAAACAAAATATGATCACCCTGGATGTGTAGTTATTTGTTTTGATGCTTCTACGCATGCGGGTCAGTTTGCGCGTGTCGGAGGCGAATTAGTGCTCATGCGTAATACTTGAAGGGGCTCAAATGACAAAAGGCAGTCTGAACGGGCACGTCGAAAAAAACATATGACAAAAATTCGGAATAGTGGATTAAGACCTGCAGTATGAACCTTGCCATATACAGTGCCCTCCATAATTATTGGCACCCCTGAAAAAGATGTGGTTTTTAGCTTCTAATAATTGTTTTTTTAATTCAAATAATATGGGACCTTAATGGGAAAAAAAAAAAAAAAAAGGAAAATCCAACCTTCAATACAAGTGCATTCATTCAGTGGGGAAAAAATCCCACATAAAGAAAAAAATATTTGACATCAAATAATGTGTCACAATTATTAGCACCCTTGGTGTTAATACTTTGTACAACCCCCTTTTGCCAACAAAACAAGGTCTGGGCACTAAGATGGCCATGGGAGGAGCTTGATTTTGTGTCTGGTGAACCATTTCTGTGTAGATTTGGCCATATGTTTAGGGTCATTGTCTTGCTGAAAGACCCAGTGACGACCCATCTTCAGCTTTCAGGCAGAGGGCAACAGATTTTGATTTAAAATGTCCTGGTATTTCAAAGCATTCATGATGCCATGCACCCTAACAAGGTTCCCAGGGCCTTTGGAAGCGAAAGAGCCCCACAGCATCACTGACCCACTCCCATACTTCACAGTGGGTATGAGGTGCTTTTCAGCATGCGCATCTTTCGTTGCATGCCAGACCCACTTAGAGTGTTTGTTGCCAAAAAGCTCAATCTTGGTCTCATCTGACCAAAGCACACGGTCCCAGTTGACCGTGGGACCGTGTGTATTTTTGTGTGAGACCAAGATTGAGCTTTTTGGCAACAAACATGGCCATGGGTTGTACAAAGTATTAACACCAGGGGTGCTAATAATTGTGACACACATTATTTGATGTCAAATAATTTTTTCTTTATGTGGGATTTTTTCCCCACTGAATGAATGCACTTGTATTGAAGGTTGGATTTTTCTCTTTTTTTCCCATTAAGGTCCCATATTATTTGAATTTAAAAAAATATATATTAGAAGCTAAAAACCACATCTTTTTCAGGGGTGCCAATAATTATGGAGGGCACTGTATGCCTGTTTTGGTTTCAGGTCGCTAGCGGCTTTGGTTTTGAAAATATTTAATATTACGTTTTTTAAAAATAGGCCCCCTACGGAGCGGCCCGCGCCCCGTTTCCCGTCAACTGTTAGTGAAGTCTATTAAATGGTAAATGGTGTTATACTTATATAGCGCTTTTCCACCTTTCAAGGCGCTCAAAGCGCTTTACACTATCTCGCCATCCACATACTGGTGACGCAGCACCAGGAGCAATGTGGGGTTCAGTGTCTTGCTCATAGTAAGGAATGTAACTTCTGCTCTTGTGGAATTTCCTCAAAGTAAAACAAAAACATGTTTTTGTCGCAGAATGTGTCTGACCATATGAAGTATAGCCAATCTGAATGTATAAATTTTAAGTTTTTTGACAATTCAAGTTGGCTTGGAGTCATTTTGTTTTGCACTTGCACACAATGAATGACTATAATCTGTGTGGAAAAGTATTTTGGTAAATGAACCGTCAAAATCGATTGGAATTTAACTCGTTCACTGCAATTGGCAGCGATGGACGTCTAATCCAATTTGACTGGGGGGCTGACAGCGATCGAATGATCGCTGTCAGCCACCCAGTCAAAATGGATTGGACGTCCATTGCTTTCAATGGCAGCCAGTGAGTTAAATAACATCCCTTTTTTTGTCCATCAATCAAAATCAAATTAATAATCGCCCATTTTTAAATTGTTTTGACTATGTAGAATAATGGACATATAAAATCACACACCTAGCGTCCTGAAATAACCTTTATTACTCACACGTTGAATGCGTGTTTATTGGTGTAGTCAGAGTTTAAAATTAAGTATGTCAAAGCAAAGATTTGAAAGAACAATCGAGCGGTTGTGGCATTGTGGATTAGTTCGCATGGAAGTCAATGAAAAAACAATATCCACTTCCAAGTCACACAATGAGAGAAGTTTTGGGGTTATATGTCATACATCCATCTGGATCCCACACACTCAATCTTGGAAAAACCTCATGAAAGAATAACTCCGAATTCATCTTTACACTATTCTTTGGTCTCAGTGTGATCTATTTCCTAACTGGGATTATATGTTTTTATGTGATGGCCTATTTCTGCAACAGGTTGGCAGCAGGAGTGTGTTTACAACACTGTGGATGTGACAGGGAAGCATCCAAACAGCTGCCTCTTCTTTCCCCACAAGTCCTCCAGTTGACAAAATGATAGATTTAAGAGTACGAGGTGTTAGTCAACCTCACTGCGTATTTTTGGCAAAGTCAGGCGGAACGCAAAGTGTGCTAAGAGATGGTGATCATGGCAAGGGTTTGGTAAGGTTTGGTCTCAATATTGGTAGGGATGATATAACAGCACAACCTGCATGTACACTTTTTTCTGGGGACCGGACATTAAAAGACCAAACAGATTGGGTGAATGGGGATCGGGGCTACATTTGTCACCTATATGAACCTAATTAATTGATAGGCTAAATGATTAATACAAAATAAATACAGTGGGGCAAGTACGTATTTAGTCATCCACCAATTGTGCAACTTCTCGTAATTGAAAAGATTAGAGAGGGCTGTAATTGTCAACATGGGTAAACCTCAACCATGAGAGACAAAATGTGAAAAAAAAAAAAAATCACATTGTCTGATTTTTAAAAAAATATATTTCCAAATTAGAGTGGAAAATACGAATTTGGTCACCTACAAACAAGCAAGATTTCTGGCTGTCAAAGAGGTCTAACTCCGACTAACGAGGTCTAACGACGCTCCACTCGTTACCTGTAATAATGGCACCTGTTTTAACTCATTATCAGTATAAAAGACACCTGTCCACAATCTCAGTCAGTCACACTCCAAACTCCACTATGGCCAAGACAAAAGAGCTGTCGAAGGACAACAGAGACAAAATTGTAGACCTGCACCAGGTTGGGAAGACTGAATCTGCAATAGGTTAACTGCTTGGTGTAAAGAAATCAATTTGCAAAAAAGCAATTATTAGTAAATGGAAGACATACAAGGCAAGGCAAGGCAAATTTATTTATATAGCACAATTCAACACAAGGCAATTCAAAGTGCTTTACATCACATGAAGATCATAAAAATCACATTTAAATTTACAAGACCACTGATAATCTCCCTCGATCTGGGGCTCCATGCAAGATCTCATCCCGTGGCGTCAAAATGATAACAAGAACGGTGCACACGGGGGGACCTAGTGAATGACCTACAGAGAGGTGGGACCACAGTGACAAAGGCTACTATCAGGAACACAATGCGCCGCCAGGGACTCAAATCCTGCACTGCCAGACGTGTCCCCCTGCTGAAGAAAGTACACGTCCAGGTCCATCTGCGGTTCGCTAGAGAGCATTTGGATGATTCAGAAGAGGACTGGGAGAATGTATTATGGTCAGATGAAACCAAAATGGAACTTTTTGGTAGAAACACAGGTTCTCTTGTTTGGAGGAACAAGAATACTAAATTGTACCATACCCACTGTGAAGCATGCGGGTGGAAACATCATGCTTTGGGGCTGTTTTTCTGCAAAGGGACCAGGACGACTGATCTGTGTGAAGGAAAGAATGAATGGGGCCATGTATCGAGAGATTTTGAGTGAAAATCTTCTTCCATCAGCAAGGGCATTGAAGATGAGACGTGGCTGGGACTTTCAGCATGACAATGATTCCAAACACACAGCCAGGGCAACAAAGGAGTGGCTTCGTAAAACGCATTTCAAGGTCCTGGAGTGGCCTAGCCAGTCCCCAGATCTCAACCCCATAGAAAATCTGTGGAGGGAGTTGAAAGTCCTTGTTGCACGACGACAGCCCCAAAACATCACTGCTCTAGAGGAGATCTGAATGGAGGAATGGGCCAAAATACCAGCAACAGTGCGTGAAAAGCTTGTGAAAAGGTTACAGAAAACGTTTGGCCTCTGTTATTGCCAATAAAGGGTACATAACAAAGTACTGAGATGAACTTTTGGTATTGACCAAATACTTATTTTCCACCATGATTTGCAAATAAATTATTTAAAAAACAAACAATGTGATTTTCTGGGGTTTTTTTCCACATTGTGTCTCTCATGGTTGAGGTTTAACCATGTTGACAATTACAGGCCTCTCTAATATTTTCAAGTGGGAGAACTTGCACAATTAGTGGTTGACTAAATACTTATTTGCCCCACTGTACATGTGTTTTGTGGATATGGAGAAGGCGTTCGACCATGTGCCTCGGGGAGTCCTGTGCGGGGTGCTCCGGGAGTATGGGGTACCGAGCCCTTTGGTAAGGGCTGTTCGGTCGCTGTACGACTGGTGTCAGAGTTTTGTCCCCATTGCCGGCAGTAAATCGAATTCGTTCCCAGTGAGGGTTGGACTCCGCCAAGGCTGCCCTTTGTCACCAACTCTGTTCATAATTTTTATGGACAGAATTTCTAGGCGCAGCCGAAGCGTTGAGGGGTTCCGGTTTGGTGACCTCAGCATTGCATTTCTGCTTTTTGCAGATGATGTAGTGCTTTTGGCTTCATCAGGCCATGACCTCCAACTCTCACCGAGCGTGAAGCGGTTGGGATGAAGATCAGCACCTCCAAATCCGAGACCATGGTCCTCAGTCGGAAAAGGGTGGAGTGCCCTCTCCGGGTCGGGGATGAGATCCTGCCCCAAGTGGATGAGTTCAAGTACCTTGGGGTCTTGTTCACGAGTGAGGGTAGGAGAGAGCGGGAGATCGACAGGCGGATCGGTGCAGAGTCCGCATTGCTGCAGACGCTGCACCGGTCCATAGTGGTGAAGAAGGAGCTGCGCCGAAAAGCAAAGCTCTCAATTTACCAGTCGATCTACGTTCCTACCCTCACCTATGGTCACGAGCTGTGGGTTGTAACCGAAAGAACAAGATCCTGGATACAAGTGGCCGAAATGAGTTTTCTCCGCAGGGTGTCCGGGCTCTCCCTGAGAGATAGGGTGAGAAGCTCGGTCATCCGGGAGGGACTCGGCGTCGAGCGTTACTCTTCCGCGTTGAGAGGAGCCAGCTGAGTTGGCTCGGTCATCTGGTTTGGATGCCTCCCGGACGCCTCCCTGGAGAGGTATTCCGGGCATGTCCCACTGGCAGAAGGCTCCGGGGAAGACCCAGAACACGCTGGAGAGACTATGTCTCCCTGCTGGCCGTGGAACGCCTTGGGATACCGCTGGAGAAGATGGTTGAAGTGGCTGGGGAGAGGGAAATCTGGGCTTCCCTGCTAAAACTGCTGCCCCCGCAACCTGACCTCGGAGCAAGTGGGGGCAAGATGATGGTATGGTATGGTATGGTGTGGTGTGGTATCTTGCTTTGAGTGTTAAAGGCTAGTTAACAGATGAATGTGTCGGATGGAACACTGACAGATAATTTCACTCATTCCTGGTAGATTTACACAGAAAGCAAGGGAATTTAAGGTTTTGTTTGTTTGTTTGTTTGTTTGTTTGTTTGTTTGTTTTCCAGTTTTAAGGAGGTGGGTTTTTGCAGTGCATTTGTATTGGTTCAGGTGATAAAAACCTTTTGACTTACCGGTAAACCTTTGTTTTCAAAAACTACTAAAACATTTTGAAACTTCCAGAATAAATGTCTGGATTTTAGTTGCAAATTTAAATTGCAATATTTGAACACAAATTATATTAACATGCAAATACAAACTTGTTAATCATCTCTTAACTATGCAGGAATGCAAAAAATATATATATTTTTCTAGATACAACTCAAAATTGTCTGTCTAAATAAATTAAACATCACAAAAAACTTGTTAGTCAGGGAATAACACAACATGGATAAAAATGGTGCCTTCCTTCAGGTAAAACACTACTGCTTTTGTCCACAAGCACAGCCAAACTCAACAAAAAAATGAAAGTTCCTTTGGGCTTCTTTAAGACCACATGAATGAAATAAAAATGGACTCTGGAGAAAAGGGGGTAAACCTTAGTTCACTACATTTCTTACAGTTTAATTAACGTTAACAGTAGAAAAGTTACAAGAGGATATTTCTCTTAAAGCAGCTTCCTCCTCAAATTCGAGAAATTCCCACAGATTAATGTTATGCTAACTCTGATGTATGTCGGACTTTCAGTAGGAAAATTAGTTGTTTGTTACCCACCTCTTCAACATTGACGTCTGTTTAGATTACTTACAGTGGCTGCTGCTGGTGGGAAAAGAAAAAAAAAACTTCGAATATCCCTCGTTTTTGAAGAGGGCGGAGGAGGCGGCATGTTGTCAACATGTAATTCTGTCGGACTGTGAAATGAATGAGTGTGTGTGTGTGGGGGGGGGACATCAAGTCATTAGCCAATCAAACATGCTTTTGGGGGTGGGGGGGTGGACTGGCACATTCAGCAAGTGAAAAGGGGTCAATATAAGTCATAATGAAAGTACTGTACTCTAATTCACTTGATAGTGGTCGTGTCAGTTCTATCCTTACAACAATCTAAATTACCTATACAACTAAAGTCATTATATAATGCAAATAAGGTTGCTTAAAAGTTGGTAGGGACAATTTGAGCATCCTGAAATGTTGGTAGTGTTATGTCCCTATGAAAACCTACGCCCTTGGATCATGGTGTTGATGAGCACAAATGTTTTAAATTATTTGTGACATGAGAGTTCTAAAAGCAGGATTTTCCTTGTTTCCTAAAAATTATAGCTCAAACAGGATGGAGGAATAAGTACTGTAAATCACATTATCAGGTCAGTCATATTATCCAGTACTTAAGATTTATCTTGGGAACTTTTCAAACAGTAGACAACTACACCCCATTTTAGAGGCGTGTCAATTGCCCCGTGAGCAAACTGTTGGCAGCATTAGTGAAAAAAAAACTCCCTTTTTCCAATAGCAAGCAGCTGTGAGCAGAACCAACTCATACATCTGTCTTAGTTAATTTGCTTAAATCTTAATAAGCAGCGTTGATTCAACCACATATTAAGAAAACAAATGTCTGCTGTCTAAATGAAGCCTTGAAACTGCAAATGAATTTTGAATTCTTTTTTTTTTTTTTTTTTTAAAGAACACCTAAACAAATTCATCCTTGAGGCAGTGTCAAATTTACACTCGTTGCAATTTCAGATCACTTTTGTAACATAACAGCAGTAACTTACATTGCATTGCCCGCTATTCATTCACTCATTCATCTTCTGAACTGCTTATCCTCAAAAGGGATCTCGGGGGTGCTGTAGCCTATCTCAGCTAACAACGGGAAGGAGGCAGGGTTCACCCTGAGCTAGTTGCCAGCAGAGTTGCAGGCAGAGGTGGACTGGCCATCGGGCGTACCGGGCACTTTCCTGTGGGCCGACACACATTTTTGGGCTGATGACGCTGTTTAATAATAATTTTTTTTAAAAAGTTTCTCGGCCGTGCCAATTTGGTCCAATTTTTGTTAGTCCAATGAAATATCTCTGTGCTCCACTCCCCCTGCCCCATGGACAACTAAGACCAATGGTGTAGGTTTCCATAGGGACATTAGGGACATGTTACTCCCAAATTTTTAGGATGCTGAAATTGTCCCCACCAACTTTTAGGCAACCTTACTTGCATTATATAATGGCTTCAGTTGTATAGGTAATTAAGATTGTCGCTCCGTATGTTGTCTCTCCATATGTTGTAAGGATAAAATTGACCCTAACATTATTAAGTGAATTATTTTTATTATGTTCAGACTTACATTTACCCCTTTTCATTGCTGAGTGTGCCAGTCCATTTTTTCCCCTCAGATGCACATTTGATTGGCTGATGACCCCCCCCACACACACACACACACACATACACACACACAAACACACACGCACTCACAGCTCCAGCCCCCATGCCGCCTCCTCCGCCGCCTTTGAAGAGGAGGGATATTACAAGGTGCCGCCACTGTAAATAATGTAAAAAGACATCAATGTTGTGAAGGTGGGGAATACACCACTAATTCTGCTACTGAAAGTCCGACCTCTATCAGCGTTAGCATAACATTAAACTGTGTGAATTTGCTAACCTGTAAAACTTGAGTAGGAAGCTGCTTAGAGAGAAGTGTCCTCCTGTATGTATTTTTTACTGTTAACGTAAATTAAAACTGTGAGAAATGTAGTGAACCGAGATTTATCCCTTTCTCCACAATTTTCATTTTTGTTTTATTTATGTGGTTTTAAAGCAACTCAAAGGAGCTTTCATTCTTTGGTTGGCTATGCTTGTGGACAAAAGCAGTAGTGTCTTAACCTGAAGGAAGGCAGAATTTTTTTTTTTGTTATTCGTTGACAAATATTTTTTTTCAGTTATATACATACATATATATATATATATATATATATATATATATATATATATATATATATATATATAAATAAAGACTTCAATGTTGTGGAGGTGGGGAACACTCCACAAATTTTGCTACTCAAAGTCCGGCCTGCATCAGACTTAGCAAAATATTAAACTGTGTGAATTTGCTAGCCTGCAAAACTCGAGTAGGAACCTGCCAAGAGAGAGAGAGAGAGAAAGCGAGAGAGAGAGAGAGAAATGTAGTAGTAAACCGATTAGTAGTGAACCTATTAAGCATAATAAAAATGAAAGAATAACATAAAATCATATTTGATTGATTCATTCTGAACATTGGCAAAATAACTTTTACCTGTATGCTTAACTAGTGTTGAAGTATGAGAAATAAAACAAGGAACTCTTGTTTCAAGTCATCTGTGTGCCGATCAATGCTATGCCAAAAAAAAGATTGATTGATTGATTTTGGACTGCATAAAATATATATAAAATTGCATTGCATTAAACAGAAATAAATTGTCCCAGCTTGGCGTGTTGTTCGACACAAATATAACATGTTGATGTTGACGGCAATATTTACAACCGTGAGACAACAACCACCAAAAGGCTCCCAAAGGCGGACACTGGTGCGTAACGTCTGTCCTTCATCCAGTCTGGCCCGGAACTTCCATCATGCCATAAACTGGCACGCTCGGGGAACATGGTGACATCACGAGTTGTTTTCACCAGCTATCTGAGTCATTCACTTTTTTTCACTGTTTTTAAATACATGTTCCAAACTGAATACCTGGAGGGAAAAAACCACTGAAATAATGAGTAGTAAAAATAGAAAACTGAAATTCTCGGAGCTGTAGTTGAAGTCCATACATAGAAAGAGTTGTGTAATTTGTGTGGCTGTCTGAACCACACTGCACACTGAGGTACACCTGCTTGACCACCTGGGGAAACAAGTCAGCCCAACAGATTGTATTACAGTATAGCATTCTGTTTTTGCAGACATTAGCAACATATCCACTACTTTGAGGTCAAGTCCTTTTTGGGAAACTCCCTAAATTTCCCCAATAATTCACTGACATTTATTCGAGCGTTCTATCCTCTGCTTCAATATCCATCTGTCTTTTTTAAACTATTTATCTGGCTTTGAGCAGGAGGTGAGAGAAAACCAGGATTGGTCACCAGTCATTCACAGGGATAGTTAAACAAGCATGCACCATCAGATTCACACCTCTGAGACGAAGATACATGTTACATACTAAACACTACTCCACAAGTTGCAAAATACGCATACAATAAAAATGAACTATTATTACCGTATTGGCCCGAATATAAGACAGTGTTTTTTGCATTGAAATAAGACTGAAAAAGTGGGGGTCGTCTTATATTCGCGGTCTAGACGTTATACCCATTCACGACGCTAGATGGCGCCAGATATCATTGAAGCGATGTTCAGTCATGACAGATCTCAGCTATTCTCAAGTTTAACCAGTTTGCATTATTTTATTGCAATGTTTTTCCTAATTCAGATTTGTTTCAAGACTACAGTAACAGTTAGACTTCACTTTGATGGTTAATGCAGTTATTGCAATTTTGTTGTTTTATCACAATAGATTGGTTTACCGTAATTTCCCGAATATAACGCGCACTTTTTTCCCCAAAATCAACTTGTAAAATCATGGTGCGCATTATAAACGGGTACATGGATGGAGACAGAAATATATATATATTACATATAAATATATATAAACCGATTTTTTTTTATTGACATGGCCACGTTGTGTTAAAGAAACATATGCGGCGACCCGTTGCCGACGATTACGGTACGTGACGTCACCATTTTGTTTCGGTAATACTTCACTGTAATCGGCCAAATGATTTCGTCTGTGTTAGATTCTGCTTTTTTCACTCTTCATAAAGCACAGAATTTAGTTTCTTGAACTCATTTGAGTCATTGTTTATTGCAGCTCCGCAACTCAGACCATAACAAACGTAAGCACACAGACTTCCTGTGTCCGTCAACTATATCTGTACCTCGGGAAACTAAAACCCAAATAACAATAGTTCCTATTGTTACTGTCGTGTCGACAGCGATGAGCTCTCACGGATTTCCGACTTACGTTCTCGCTTTCATTGTACCGTATGAATCCATGGAAGAAACATTTATTCATCATGATGAAACGAGCAAGTTATACAGCAGCCTTTAAAAGAAAAGTCACATCTGTTTTGTTTTCTCCTAGATTCTGGTAAGTTGGAGAAGTTGTCAAATCATATTATTACCGTAAATATTGTCAGTTTATGGTAATGTTTTGAACTACCAATGTGCTATGCTTGTGCTGTGTTTCACCAGTCAGTCAAATGACATTTCTGTATCTGTACACGAGCTCTGTTTTCTTGTATTCTTCTATTTATTGGTGCTAAAATTAGGGGTGCGCGTTATAAACGGGTACAATAATTTTCCCTAGATTTTACAAGTAAATTTGGGGTGCGCATTATACACGGGTGCACCTTATATTCGGGAAATTACGGTATTTACATTTCAAAAACCAGAAGCCATTTATTTACAAATGTGATTGCATTTTAGTTTACATACTTAAATGTTCAGATATTAAGATTTGAATGAGGCAAAATAACAAGCTTTTTCTCTCAAATATATTGTTATAATCATTTGTTTCAGATGTACTGTAATTATTTTCTGTATAAAAATTAATTTGGTGTTCAAAAAGTCTTTTTTCAAACTTGAGTCTTGAAAAAGTGGGGGTCGTCTTATAATCAGGGCCGTCTTATATTCGGGCCAATACGGTATTTAGGATCTGGGACTGAAACACATAGAAATATCAAACCAAGGGTTGACAAGAATTCATTAAACAACAAATGCAATTTAGATATGTGACAATTATTGTTACTGGTTATTGTGAAATCTACCCTCATTCCATTATTAAAATACAAAGAACCTCTACCATACTACATCAATCTCAATTTAATGACATTACTGTGCTTAAAATGTCATCTTTAGTTGGGTTTTCAACGCAATACAGTGATCCATCGTTTTTCGCGGTTCATAGAGACCAGAACCTGCCACGATACGTGAAAAACCGCGAAGTAGCGCCCCGACATGTGTGTATGTGTGTTCAAATTATTTATTCAGATTTAGCATTGGCTAGAGATGCATATAAAACATGTTTTTTTTTCCACTTTTCTTTTCTTTTTCTTTTCTTTTTCCAAATTCTAATTTAAAAAAAAATTACATATATACAGTGGTACCTCTACATACAAAGTTAATTCGTTCCAGGACCTTGTTTGTAAGTAGAAATGCCACAAACAACCCAAAAACCTACACTAAATCCTTAATATATGCTGCTGGTACTATTGCAAATAGCAATTACACAGAGCAAAACAAATAAATTATGAATAAAACTCGCAATAATAATGTAATAATAGTAATAATTAAGGCTGTCAAATTTATCGCGTTAACGGGCAGTAATTAATTTTTTAAAATTAATCACGTTAAAATATTTAACTTATTTAACGCATGCACGAAATGACCCACTCACGCATTGCCGCAAACAGACTACAATGGCGCCGTTTTACGTATATTGGTAGCTAAGAGGCAGAGACAAGCGAGTGGACTGGACACAGGCATTCATTGAGGCCGTGCTATTTATTGGCAAAAGCTTTGGCATCTCTTCCACAACAATTATAACTATTGTGGCGAGCAACGTGGGGATGAATAACAGGAGATGATCTTTTACTTAACACCCTGTATTGATCACAACGCAGACAAGATATACCATTTGCAGCCACCACTGACAGTCATGGTTGCCCAACTTCCAATTATGCATTTGGGCGGAACAGTTAAGTTGCTACAGTATCATTTACTGAATGCACAACAAAAATAATATTCCTATCTCCCCCAAAAAATAATGTTCACAAAAACAAAAGTGCTCAATGCAAAGAGAAATTTCATTCCCAATCAAAATAGTTATGCAAAATAATACTCAGACTTTGGTCAAACTCTATTTGAACATTTCGTTTAGCTCAACAAATACACAAAATGGCAATATTTAGTCACAATATACAAACTCACATTTATCTTTTAAGAATTACAAGTCTTTCTATCTGTGGATCCCCTTCATAGGACGAACGTTAATAATGTTAATGCCATTTTGTGGATTTATTGTAATAATAAACAAATACAGTACTTATGTACAGTATGTTGAATGTATATCTCCGTCTTGTCTTATCTTTCCATTCCAACAATAATTTACAGAAAAATATGGCATATTTTAGAGATGGTTTGATTTGACTTTAATTACGACTAATAATTTTTTAAACTGTGATTAACTCGATTGAAAATTTTAATCGTTTGACAGCCCTAATAATAATAATAATACCTGTAATGATGTAACGAATCAGGTTCTAATGTGGCGGATGTGTTTTGCGTGGTGTATCTGAACACACCATGTGGCTGACTTGACAGAGTGAGAGAAGGACTTTTTACTGTCACTTAATTTAGTTGCGTTGGACAGTTGGCATGTTGTGTTGCACAAGTTCTGAAATATTAAAAACCTGACGAAGCTGGCAATTTTTTGGCGATGTTACCACAACAATAGTTGGAAGTAGGAAATAATAGGAAGAAATGTAAGCTTGAATGCTTGTTTGAACACAACAAAGTTATTCAGATTATGTTGTAAGAGGCCAGACAGAAGAGTTCAGAAGGGCAACCTACGACCAGACAGGCATAATGGCAGGAGTTTAAAGAGAATACTCGGTGAACAGCCTGTGAACACAGCAGATAAGAGCCTTTGGCGAGGGCACCCCAGCCAGTGACAGTGATGAAGATTCGGAAAGCAGCCTGACATCCAACTGCACAACTGTGAAGCATGACTGTGAGGGCTTATAAAGCACTGGAACACTAGGCGGCTTTGAAGGCCAGACGAGGCGGTGGGCGCAGACTGTTTGCAAGGAAAGATCAGGAAAGGAAATGTCTGAGGAACACCACTGCTTTCAATCTGGCTAGTCGACTGTGTGGGTGCAGGCTGTGGCTTGTTGCTGGAGGCCAGGTGTGAGGCCTCGAGGGGGTACTGTCAGAACCGAGGGAGTTTGAGGGCCTCCCAGCTTACTGGATGGGAATCAATTGACCTGTGTAAATGCTACAACCTACCCCAAAACGAGACAGACAACATTCAAAGAATGAAAGAAATAATGGTCATTCCAGAGTTATTTTTTTAAATTTTGGCTTCAGAAGTCTAGAGAAATAAGCTTTCACTTTTCTAATTTTCTGCTATATATGTAGGTAATAAACTATCAAAGGGCTTGATTAAAAGGAACCTCATACTTTATCTTTTAAGAACTACAAGTCTTTATATCTGTGGATTCTTTTAAGATCGCTTACTGATCAGTGGTAGCATTTTTTTATGCGATTTGGTGTTTCCAATATTTGATTTAATCTAGGGCTGTCAAACGATTAAAATTTTTAATCGAGTTAATTACAGCTTAAAAATTAATTAATCGTAATTAATCACAATTAATCGCAATTCAAACCATCTATAAAATATGCCATATTTTTCTGTAAATTATATATATATTCTGTAAAATAAATTGTTGGAATGGAAAGATAAGACACAAGATGGATATATACATTCAACATACGGTACATAAGGACTGTAGAGGGCATTTCACTCTCATTTAAATCTGTCTATGCTGTCCTCACTCCGAAGCGTCTACTTTTTGTAAATTATTGTTGGAATGGAAAGATAAAACACAAGATGGATATATACATTCAACATACGGTACATAAGGACTATTTGTTTATTATAACAATAAATCAACAAGATGGCATTAACATTATTAACATTCTGTTAAAGCGACCCATGGATAGAAAGACTTGTAGTTCTTAATAGAAAATTTTTAGTACAATTTAGAGAAATTTTATATTAAAACCCCTCTTAATGTTTTCGTTTTAATAAAATTTGTAAAATTTTCAATCAAAAAATAAACTAGTAGCCCGCCATTGTTGATGTCAATAATAACTTACTCAATGCTCATGGATGCCTATAAAATTAGTCGCACCCGAGCGCCAGCAGAGGGCGGCAAAACTCCATAAAACACAACAAGTGAGCGTTTCAATGTGTTGTGTCATTTAAAACTCTCTGAGCGGGGCATCTGCGTTAATTGCGTCAAATATTTTAACGTGATTAATTTAAAAAATTAATTAACGCCCGGTAACGCGATAATTTTGACAGCCCTAATTTAATCACAGTAGCAGGGTTGTAAATCTGTAGTACTGTAGTGTAGAGCTGAAACGAATACTCGAGCAACTCGAGTAACTCGAGTTTAAAAACTGATCCGAGTAATTTTATTCACCTCGAGTAATCGTTTATTTTGACTGCTCGGACTACTTTTAATGTGGGACAACGCGCTGATGTCACGTGTGTACAGGAAGAAGCAAAAAAAAAAAAAAACATACTGCAGCCGACAGCCGCTACAAATGACGCCGACGTTGCTAAATACTAGCCCGCACGATGCTACATTGGTAGCAGGTAGCGTCTGATGAGTCTCATAGAAATCACATGTATGTTGAACTAGATGCGAAATGACAGATTCGGCCGCGTCTGGGCAACGTTAGTAAACAGCCGCCATCTTAAAGCAGTAGAGCGCTAAGCGCTAATAAAGAGCGCTAAGCACTAATAAATGAGATTAACGTTACTGTCACTAGCTCACGTAACGTTAGCCCTGCGGAGGGCTAGGTTTCTATTAATTATGACCACTGTCGATGCGTGGCTAACGTGTCTTACATACAGGCTTTAACATGACATAGCGATGTGGAGTAATGAGGGTGTAAAATAAAAACTCAATAATGCTAACTATCAATTTTAGCTCAGTACTCATTGCTGGATAAAACACCAAGTAGCACTGGTCCCTAATGTGCTCCAATACAGCCTGCATCATACATTTATTTTGAACACTGCAAAAACTCAAAATCCTATCAGGACTTACAGTTTAGACTAACTTAAAACTTAACTAGAACTTAAAAATGGCTTGTCACAAATAGAAATTCAATTGAAACGCGTGGGAAAAAATCTTAACTTTTATGTGATGTGTGTTATCAAGCGTAATGGCATTTTTAGGTATATATATATATATATATATATATATATATATATATATTTGGTTTTTTTTTAATAAGATCTAAAGGTTTTTTGAGTGAAAGCAGTGAATTAGTCTTTTTTTGTTTTTATTCTAGTTACATCTGAGATGCAATTGTTAGCTGTTTTCAACAATATACATTGAAAATAAAGACATTGATTGACTGAAAATGGTTCAAGATTAGATGAAATGTCTTGTTTTCTCATGTATATTTATAATTGCTCTTCACCTAAAAATATATTTGTTTTATCCGATTACTCGATTAATCGATAGAATTTTCAGTCGATTACTAAAATATTCGATAGCTGCAGCCCTACTGTAGTGTTAGTTTTTTTCTCAGGAGTTGAAGCTAGCTGTTTAGCTAGCTGTTACTGCTTATCAAGAGGACAAACTTCAAAAATATTTTCAAATTTTGTTTTGTTTTGTTTTGTTTTTGGATTTGATCTCAGTCAATTTGCTCAGAAACTGCATGTTTTAGTATTTTTTATGTGCAATATTTAAAACTTGAAGAGTCGGATGCAAAATGTCCTCCATTTCTGGAATAACCCATATGCACCCTTCGATTTTCCCATACTTCAAATTTTGTTCAGGGTCCAGGGTAGGAACTAATTATAGCTAACTTTGAACCAAAGGATGAAGCCCTGCCAGTTGCATTGGCTTAGCTACGTAATGTGAAGCACCATACTTTACAACCAATGGTCCGACAAGAAGGCACTTGGTTTCAAATTGGCACTCAGACCAAAGCTATAGCAAAACCAGTATCTGTTTGAATTTTATCATGTCAAGACACCACAATCATCAATGCGTTTTACATAAAAGAGATAAAAGAAATAAGTATGCTCTTTGATGAAAACAGTCAAAAACCACCACAATAAAAAAATCACCAAGATACCACTAAATTCCAAAAAAAGCCGTCAATAAAAAAATAAAGTCTGTAATTCATCATAACAGTCAATAAACATCAATGTGTACTGTTAGTCATGAATGGGTGTGATGGCCACCTCCCACTTGTTCCTGGTTTTTAATTTTTCATTAATCTGGACGTCACTTTGTTGTAAACAATCAACCCACTCCCGAGCTTTTACGTACAGTACAGGCCAAAAGTTTGGACACACTTCATTCAGTGCAACACAAATGAAGGTCCCAACCCCAATGGTAAAGCAATAGATTCCACTAATCAACCCTGAAAAGGCATACCTGTGAAGTCAAAAACCATTTTAGGTGCCTCCATTGCAAAAAAGCAATCAGAGCAAAGAGTGGCTACTTTAAAGATTATCATTATTTCACCTTTTATTGCTAAGTACATAATTCCACACGTGTTTATTCATAGTTTTATTACCTTCAGTGAGAATTTAGAATGTAAATAGTCACAAAAATAAAAAAAAAACGCACAAATGAGAAGGTGTGTCCAAATTTATGGCCTGGACTGTAAATGGCAACTTGAAAGCACAGAGTAGATACAGTATCTGATATTGCCTTATCCGATCATAATTGAGTGAAGTTATTAGTGCTTTCTATTAAATTTGCTTTTATCTCAGTCAGTGTTGTTTTTGGCAGCACTTTTAATTTTCGTCTTAGTCTTTTGGACAAAAATACTGATTAGTCTCAGTCATATTTTAGTCATTTCAAAATGTGTCTTCGTCTAATATTTGTTGATGAAAGCTCAAGACTAATTTCGTCTAGTTTTAGTCGATGTTTCCTAAAAATGTTTTCGTCTGTAAGATTAAAAAAAAAAAAAAAATACTCCAACACTAAATAAATGAAGTTTTCCAACTATTTCAAATGAACATTGACAGACGAGGACATAAATCTAGCATCTACAAAGACAATGCCAACTTGGTGATAATACAAACTCAGCAGGAAAAAAGTACAGTATTATTTTCAATTAATTATACCCACCTGGATGCCACAAACTGTATGTAAATTTTTTAAAAAAGTTGTCCGAGAGCTTAAGAGGATGCTCTCCGTTAGCATTAGCTTAATGCTAAAGCAAACGCGAATGCTATGCTAACGCTAGGGGTTACATTTAATATGTGATGATCAATCAGCACAGACCATTGAAGGTTAAAGCAACATTGCATATTCTCTCTGGCCAGGATAAGAACACAAATTTTACCGTGTAAACTGGAGTGACTGAAGACGACACTGGTGAGTTGGGGGGTGCAACACGTCACGAGTGGCACAACCAGACAGGCTAACTACGCATAAAATGTCACATATTGTGAACATTTTACGGATACTATTGCACATTTTCGTCTCGTTCTCGTCTCGTCAGACGAAAACTAGCATTTGTATCGTTATGTTTTAGTCTCCCAAACCACGTTTTTAGCTCGTTAGTGTTCATTGACACAATATTTTCATAATAGTCGTCGTTGACAAAAACAACAATGATCTCAGTGTTTGCAAACGTTAATAAAGTTGGACTGGTTCAAAGTTTCCTCCTCAGCAGTGTTGTTTTTGGCAGCCCTTTTAATTTTTGTCTAAGTCTTAGTAGTTTGGACAATAATACTTACTGGTCTTAGATAAATTTTAGTCATCTCAAAATGTGTTTGTCTATTTTTCATTGATGAAAACTCGACTAATTTCGTCTAGTTTAAGTCAACGTTTACTAAAAATGTTTTCTACTGTAAAATTTAAAAAATGTACTCAACAAATAAATAAATAAATAAAAGTTTCCAACTATTTTGAATGAACATTGACTGACAGCTACAAGGACAACGCCAACTTGGTGATTATACACACTCAACAGGAAAACAGTACATTATTTTCGATTAATCATAGCCACCTGGACGCCACGAACTGGATGTAGAAAAAGTTGTCCAAGAGTTGAGAGGACACTCGCTGTTAGCATTAGCCTAATGTTAACGCGAATGCAATGCTAACACTTCGAGTTACATTTAGTGTGTGATGATCACTCAGCACAGACCTTTGAAGGTTAAACCAACATTGCATATTGTCTCTGGCCAATAAAACAAATCTTACCATGGAAGAAGAAGACACACTGGTGAGTCGGGAAGTTGGGGGGGAGACGCAGCGTAGCACGTCATGAGTGACACAACCAGACACTGCTACGATGTAGGCTAACTACACATAAATGTCACACACTGTGAACATGTGACAAACTATGGCGCATTTTCATCTCATTCTCGTCTCGTGAGACGAAAACAGTTATTCGTCTCGCATAGACTTCACTATCAGTTGACAGGACATTGGGCTCGGGCCCGATCCGTAGGGGGCCTATTTTCAAAAACTTTAAATTCTAATGTTTTCAAAACCAAGGACGCAAGCGACCTAAAATCAAGACACATCCCTTAGGCATATATGAGTCTCCATGAGCAGTGACATTAAAAATTCAGTCGTTCCCTAATAAAATTATACAAAACTTAAAATTTCTATAAAATGCTCAAATTTTACACTAGATGCACAAAAATCACCAAATGCAGAGAAAATCACCCATATTTTCAGGATCAATAGCAATACTTAACATATAAGTTTACGCCCAAAAAGCAACGTACTTTTTTTGCAAGTTTTCAACAGCTAATAAACCAATCAAATTTCACTTCAGAAACTTAATAATTGAGCAAAGCATGAGAATCATCTTCATTTTACTCAACAAAAGCAAAACTTGCATTTTTCTTTATACAATCACTACTTATTTAGGTTGAATTCCGCTATTGTATAGAGATACAAAATCCAACATGCCGGCTGTCACAAAAAGAGAGGTTTTTAAGTAAAAATTCTTGCAAATAAATGCTTAAATAGCTGAATTTCTATAGATATTAACGTAAAACAGTCTAGATTTTTGGTTAAAAGCAAAAAACAGTTATCGTTCATTTTACTTGAATATTTCAAGCCAAAGTTTCAGAATTTTTTAATCCAACATGGCGGCTGTCATGAAATAAAGAGCTTTTTAAGTTGAAAATTTTTGCAAATAAATGCTTAAATTGCTGAATTTCTGTAGATATAAACGTAAATTTGTCAAAACTCATGGTTAAAAGCAAAAAAAACAAAACAAAAAACGGGCAGTTGTCATTCATTTTACGTAAATATTTCTAAAGTTAGGTAATTTTTTTCCATTCATTTCATTGTATTCACAACGTTTCAAAGTGCATGCATCGTGCGAAAAATATAATAATTACCTTGAATCCTCGACCAAATCACTCTTGAGACACTCCTGCCTGCTTGTATGCATCCTATTCATCCTATTTCCACCTAAATCCGGCGTTAGAACGCAGCTTGTGTTTGAGTTAACACAGTGAAGAGTGAAAGCCACTTCAACGCTGTATGGGGTGGCCCCCTACGGGAAGGCGTGGTGCAAAGTCTGTGGGAGTTGTCTTGTCAACTGATGGTGGAGTCACTGCGTCTCGTTACGTTTTAGTCTCCTCTTAGCTCGTTATCGTTATGTCATCGTTATGAAAAAAGTATTCCTCAATGAAATATTTTCATTATCGTCATCGTTGACGAAAACAAGACTGCTTCTCAGAACTGTTGATTTTGGACATGTGAGATTTTCGGTGGATAATAATTTGCTCAGTGCTTCCAGTAGCAGCAGCCGTACATACTGCAAGAATATAAGTGAATGTGTGTATCCTCACACTCAAACATTACAGTCCAGACACAACATCATCTCTATCAGAGAGCATCCCCTCTTCATGAAGTCTCCATTCCTTATCTCCATCCTTATGTTGATCTGACTGTCTGGGTCTCGCCAATTCCTGGCATGGACTGGCCTCCTATTCTCGTTTGTTTACTGTTGGCAAAGGTCAACTCTCACTCAGCTATTCTGTTTGAGCCAAATGTGATTTTGGAGTTGCGTAACTCTCAAATAGACACCATAATCTTACTCCTGCATGGACCTCAGCATAATTGGGCCATTGAGACATCGGTGGACTTGGCTGTGAAGCTACCGCATAAGCGCTTTTACACCCCAGACATGTTTGCAAATAAGCAATAAATCAGAGTGATTACTTAAATTAACTTTGTTTTCACCTCAGGGGTTTGTTCTCTGGTTCTCCGCCCCTAAGAAAACATCCTCCTTTCATGAATGTAAAGGAACATTTCCAAAAATCCCCCCAAGTAAATCTTTAGTGTTTTGCTCTCTGAATCCTTCCATCATCAAGAATTGCTGCCCGTGCCTTACCACAGCTGAATTATGGGGCCTAAAAGTGGAGTGCGTCTACTGAGTGGATAGAAGGATGGTGGTGAGTGTGTTTTATATAATTTGCTGCAGTCAAATGGCAGTGAATATTATCATGTACCTGCTATGAGCCAGGTTCAATGTCCCTGTGCCAGGCTTCTTTCTCCCTGCTTCTGTTTACCCCTCAGTGTTTTTCTTGCCTTCCCAACTACACTGGTGAATCATGGGAGTTGGGGAGAGTGAGCTAATACTCTGGTCTGAATAAATGATTGGGGGAAAAAAGAGGGCTGATACATGTGAGAAGGGAGGAGAGAGGGCAATTGGGGAGGGAGTCGGTGGGTGAAATGAAAGGGTGGAGGGAGGAGAGGTAAGTATAAAAGACATGCTCAGAGGAATTAGTCAATATTCCTGAGGAAAAATAGACTGACTGATATTACCAACACTTCTCACTCCATACTTAACTAACGGTGAGTACATTATGGAAACATGTTTTATGAATTAATTGCTTGTTTTATTTCTGTCTTGAATTTTCAGTTTTTCAATATGCTCCAGGTTATATTTTTCCAGATTTTTTAAAATATGTCCTAGGGTTTATTTATTTATTTATTTATTTGTTAGACCAAAAAAACAAAATGTGCTATGTCTTTTAAATGCGGGCACAAATTTTGGTAAATTTAAAAAAATACCCCTGATATAAATTACCACTAAATGTCCATGACCATGCAAAAGAACGTTTTTCACTGATGTAGACATTGTAAACTGCAGGGGGCTTGTGAGCCATAAACTCACAAAAACGACCATTAAATTCCGCAGACAGTTTGGTCAGCAATTTATACACACGTGTATGGGGCTTCTTTCGGAACTTTGGCCTGCAGAGGTGCTGTTTCTGTGCCGACTGCTGAGGTTTTTAAGTGAAGCCAAAATAAGCCTGAGGGGTTAGTGTTATAAACATTCAGAGAGTGCGTATGCATGTGTCAAAGTGTCCCATGGGTGGGTGTGCGTCCTCACTGTATCATGAAAGCAGCTATTGACAGTGAAAACGGGGAGGCGACTGGAACGGAATCTTATCCAAACTCATAAACACAAGGGAGGGATGAAAGCTCCTCTGCAGCGGAGTTATGCAAATACATCATGTTTGCTTGGGAGTAATGATAATAAGTGTGAAACGCAACTAGTTATTCTGTTTGTACAGGTGATGGATACTTTACATTCAACCTTTCGATGAGTCATCATGCCAATTTGGCGTGAATTCACATGTGGGTGTGCATAAGCACACTTCTTTGTAACTATCATCTATTTCTTCCTTTAGTTGGTACTGCTGCGTTAAACACCAAGTGCTCTTTTATGGTTCTTCCTTGCAGAGAGTTTTGAGCTGCAAAGCCCTTTTTGTGGATTGGCTCTGGAGTTGAGGGTTTTCACTCTGGCTTTATAAATACAACTTAAGTTATATTTGTCCCATTTAAAGCACATACTGCCTGGGAAAGAAGTGTATATGTCATGGGATAGTGAAGAATTGAGAGGAACACAGTGGCATCAAATCATTTGAACTGAAAGAGTGAGAGAAAATTTAAATTCTTACTTGTGGCAAAAATACAGTATGAATTCTGTAAAGATCTTTTTTCATTGTTCCAGGCAAAACACCAACGATGAAGAGCCTTTTTCGGTTTTTGGCGGTCTGTGCTGTGCTCTCACTCTGCGTCTGCCTTGGTACAGGTAGAGCCACTCGTTCAAATTCAGGTAGGCACCCCCGCCATGCCATGGTTACGTGATGCATCCATTTTAAACATTTGTGATTAATCCAATCCATGACTTTCCCCATAGACTCCAATGAAAGTACAGAATCCAATGAAGGTAAATACATGTTTAGTGTCTTCTGTTTGCTAAAATTACATTTAATGTCAGTGCCCCGTTGTGTGGCTTTAGTGAAATGGGTGTTTTTGTTAAATGAAAAAAATAAAAATATATATCCTTTCAGATGTGTTTGTGGCCCCGAGGCGAGCAAATGCCTTCATCATGCCTCAGAGAAACACTGCATACAACCTTCCAAGAGGAAACGGCCACAGCAGTTACTTAATGAGGTAAAATGTACTGTTTGTCTATAAATTAGGGCTGGGCGATATGGACTAACATGCACTAAAGTTTTTTTTTCACCCAAAATTTGTTATGATTTTTGGGGGTTGGATATTTTTCTTCCACCTCCATTTTTAATAAGACTGTAAGAACAAAAAACAGGTACGCTCAAAACAAGTTTAACCCATTATAGGACACGTATTAGCTGCCATTGATGGTGCTAGACATCCAACCCATTTTGACTTACTAGGAGGGGCGAATGAACGAATGTTCTTTTACCCCTCCCTGTCAAAATACATTGGAATTCTAGCGCCGTCAGTGCCACTTAAAGATAAGCACTCACATCTGGTCCTCCTATTTTACATAAATTAGACATCTATCTTTGTTAATATCAGGACAAAAGAAAACAACTACTTTTAAGTAGGGTTGTTCCAATCATGTCTTTTTTGCTCCCGATCCGATCCCGATCGTTTTAGTTTGACTATCTGCCGATCCCGATATTTCCCGATCCGATTGCTTTTTTTTTTTTTTTGCTCCCGATTCAATTCCAATCATTCCCGATAATTTTTCCCGATCATATACATTTTGGCAATGCATTAAGAAAAAAATGAATAAAACTCGGACGAATATATACATTCAACATACAGTACATAAGTACTGTATTTGTTTATTATGACAATAAATCCTCAAGATGGCATTTACATTATTAACATTCTTTCTGTGAGAGGAATCCACGGATAGAAAGACTTGTAATTCTTAAAGGATAAATGTGACTTTGTATATTGTGACTAAATATTGCCATCTAGTGTATTTGTTGAGCTTTCAGTAAATGATACTGCAGCCATTTAACTTCTGCCCAAATGCATGATGGGAAATGCAATCATGACTGTGCGTAGGGGCACCAATTGATATATCTTCTCTGCATTGGGAGCGAACATAGGGTGTTAAGAAAATGCTCAACTACTACCTTTCTTCCCCACATTGCCTCCCATGTTATTTTTAATTGATGAGTTTTTGTAAGGCTTTAGCCACATAAAAAATGGCTCCAAAGGCTGTCAAAATTCTCTCTACTCATTAGACACTGCCTTTTAGCGCTATCTATAGGTAAAACGGCATCTTTATAGATTGAACGCGACAATGCGTGAGTGGGTCGAGCAGCGCATGCGTTAATTATTTAACGTGATTAATTTTTTAAAAATTAACGTAATTAGCCAGTTGCTGTTGCAACTCATTGTGTGTAACTGAGCAGAGGAATGGAGCGAGTGGACTCACTCAATGAAGCATTTGATAAAGCCGAGCAATTTTATACTACTTTATTCTTGTTTAAAAATAATTCAGTGGGACAGTAACATGTTTAAAACTTATCATAATTATCAGATTTGAAATTCTGAAAAAACCTTGATTAATATTTTTTTTTTATTATACTTTGGGGGGAAAAAGGTAAACATGTCTTTTATGTATCTCTCTTCAATGCTAAACCTGAATAAATACATTGAAGACACAACCACAAAAACTTTTTTTTTTTTTTTTTGCTACTTTGCAGTTTTTCACTTATTGCAGCGGGTTCTGGTCCCCATTAGCCGCGAAAAACAAGGGGTCACTGTATTTCTGTTATCTTTTTTTGTAAAGGTTTTTATGAATTTATCAATGTGTTTATTCATTTAAAAAACGAAACCAGATTATGGAATAATAATTTAATATCATTTAAATCTTAAATCTCATATTTGGACATCGCTTTTTAGGCCATGTAAGCTACACTTGTAAAGCAAATATTATTATTGTGGCCAGATCTTCATGGGGTTAAGTTTTTGTTTTTAACAAAAAATAGTCACATGCCCTATCAATGGTTAAAAAAAGTTGAGTTAAAAGCTAATCAAGGGCAAAACAATCTTAAATATCTTTTTCTCTCCCCCTATTTGGGCTGTCAACCCTCAAATACAAAGTAATAACTTCACAAAGAAACAAACTCTCAGGGAACAATCTATTCAATAACTGGTTGCTAGAATTCCTTTTTGTCAAAACGCAAACATAACATTATTTCAATCAATCATCCACAATAAAAAACAAAACTCCAATCCATTCATAAAATCCATTTATCACCCAGGCTTCCTATACATTGCAATTTGTGCACATTCTGAAAGACTGAAATGCCAAAACAAACCCAATTGTTTTCCCTCTTAAATTCAGTCGCAGAGTAAAATCTCCAGCTGAGCGACGTGCAGAGACCTGCGAGGATTACTCTCCCTGCCGCTTCTTCGCCTACCACCACGGCTACCAGGTGGCCTATAGGAGATACTTTGGGACCAGCACTCCACAGAGGAGAGCATTTGCAAACCATCGATACAACACACGCTATTAAACCATACAACGCAAAAGAGTCTCTGACATCTGGATATGCGTTGGCAGCACACACATTTCACCATCAGGGATTTATATACAGTATAAGATAAATGAAAAATGATGGACTCATCTGGATGGAATCATTTTTTTAAATGATTTATGTAGCTACATACACCTTCATACTCTGTCATTTGTATAAACGCACAATGACATCTTTATTCAGTGATCCCATCTTTTAATCATTTTGAAGCTATATGTGTAATTTTTGCTCCCTACATATTATTCATGTGCTCCTTTATCTGCACTTCATTATTATCTACGATCCACCCGCAGCGCTGCTGTCAGTGAGAAAATAAATAAATCTTTTATTTTGTGTTTGTCTTCAATCTTGTTTTGGCTTTTTTTTCATTGCAAAGCATGGCAGATATTAACATCTTCCATATGGAAGTTATTTGCATTCATCAGGGGAGTCTGTACACCTTATGAAACGGGACGTTTTACTGCTAGATGATTGTTGCTCCAACACACTTCCTCGCAGCAGATTTGAAAGAATAAAAATACGCTTCAATGATTTTATTCTTAGCTGCCACATGCCCACAAATGACCCAATCAAAATATCCTTAAATGGAAGTGAAAGTCCGTTGAAGTCATTCACTAAAATACAGCCAAGGCCTAACAATGACCCAGACGTTAAAATTACATCTTGTGTTATTCCAGCATGTGCAATCCAGAATCAAATCCAAATGGGAAAAAAAATCAAGAAGTGCAGAAAGGGCAAAGATTTTCTATTTTTTCAGTGCGGATCACACAGTGAATTTAAATGGCTTATATAATAGCTAGTCAATTTCACCTTGTACTTCAGTAATACAGTTATAAAGAATCCACTTATACTAATACTATATGACTTTAAAAATGCTAATAGCAACACAATAGCGACACTCACAATTCTTAATTTTGTCACTGTGAACTATCATTACTTAAACCAGCTTTAGTTGCAAACCGTCATAATTAATTGTTGCTATTGATTACCTGAAAAATTGTGTTTTGCATATGACAAATTCTCCTTAAAGGGGAAATTCTGATTTTTTTTACATTAGGCTTAATCTTTGAATTAGCGGGGATTTAATTAGTCGGTGGAGTTGATTGCAACAAATTCCGTTCAGTTTGTCAATTATTTGTTAGTTTTAGGGTTCCAGAGTGGCCAAGCTAGCGCGAGTCAATGGTGTCTGCTTAGCATACCAATAAAAAACACCATATGCACGCATGAGAATCACCGATGACTCATACAATCAATAGTGTTTGCCTTGTTTTCAAGGTAAAGTTATTAAAACTTACCATTGCATGTCAATAATTCTAGTACGAACAGCAACATTTGTAATCCAGCAGCTCTGCAGGGAACAGGCAGGCTAGGCAAGCAGAGCGGAGTGATATCACATGGTTTTTTTCAACGCTGATCGTTTTTTTTTTTGTGGGAATGAAAGTGACTCCCCAATAGACTGAGCACAAGTGGCCGAAGTACTCCTCTCTATTGTGGACGCATTACGCATCTAAAAAAAAAGTAGTCCTGCAGAATGAAATGAATGACGACAGTTTGGTGTGACATTGTTTAGGCCAGTGTTTTTCAACCGGTGTGCCGCGGCACACTAGTGTGCCGTGAGAGATCGTCAGGTGTGCCGCGAGAAATGATCTAATGCCGCATTTACACATATATATGTAATATACATATTGTAATGTACGTAACTGTGTACGGGCACTTGAAGGGGCCATCAGACTGCAGAGTGGTGACGTAGCGGGAAGCAAGCAAAGAGGGAGGGAGAACCATGTGCGAGTGAAGTTAGCAGTCGCATGTTGCAGATGCCGCTCTTATTTTGTTTATTATTTTCCATTGTTGCCACAATAAAGTGGGAAAGTCATCACCGACTCCCCTCCTTTCTATTTCGCCGTTCTGAGCTATTACAATATTTTTTTTTACGTCGTCGGGCGGAGTTGCAGTAGCACAGAAGGAAGGAGTAGGTAGAAAGTTCTCTGACGTGTGCAGATGAGCGAAGTATTGCATGTGTCGTGTTCAAAATCTACTCGGCTTTCTAGCCATCAACGACCTTGCTGTCCGCAACAATGTGGACCCCAGCACGTCGACTGCACATAACTTGGTTAGACTCGTCATGTGTCGATATACTAGAAAGTGTCTTTTGTATTTTATCCAAATGTGACGACCGTCAATCCTCCCCCTGTGTTTTATTCCAACACATTGTTGAGAACAGCAAGGGGGCTAATGGCTACAAATCTGAACAGTTCTTGAACGCGACACGAGCAGCTATCCGTTCCAACAGCGCCATGGTACCAAGCAAGCTTAAACGTAATCTCCATACGAAACACCCGTCGCTTCAAAACAAGTCGATGGACTATTTTGTTCGCCTTCGTGAAAACACAGAGAAACAACTTTTTTGATAAAAACTACAAAGGTAAATGACAAAGCCCTCAAAGCCAGTTACCTTGTTGCTAAATCCAAAAAGTCCCACACCGTGACAAACATTAATGATTAATTAATACTACCTGCCTGCAAAGCAATTTTCTGCGAGATGCTCAGACCTGATGTGGTTAAAGACATTGCTCAAGTCCCGGTCTGATAGTTCTGAGCTTTTTCAAGCCCAACTGCTATAAAAAAAATTAATTATTAAAAACAGAGGAAGACTAAGAGCTGTTGAAGAATAAGGATATCGACTTTGTGTTCATCTAAACAGGCTCAAGTTTCACATTGAGTAAGTATACATACTGAGAAATTATTTTATAATTAAATATACAGTACAAAAAAATAATTTTGGAGCATTTTTGGTTTATGGTGTGCCGCGAGATTTTTTCCAATGCAAAAACGTGCCGTGAGTCAAAAAACGGTTGAAAAACACTGGTTTAGGCTGCATGGGTATTTCGAACAATGATCTGCATTTTGAATTTATTTGACTATGTTGGATCTGTTAATATCTTTTCTTTTTTCTTTTCTTTTCTTTTCTTTTCTTTTCTTTTGTTTTGGCATGAGCAGCAGGCACCATTGACTCGCGCTTGCTTAGCCACTCCGGAGCCCTGAAACTAACAAATAACTGACAAACTGCACAGAATTTGTTGTAAAAAATGTCAAAAATTCTTAACTTCCCCTTTAAGGTCACCTAATGTGTAGCATACAGTAAAATGGATCAATATCTGATATCAAGGTTGGTGTAACACTTTGCCACTCTGACACATCATCAAGCTTGACATTGAAATCATCATAAATCATGCGGAGGAGAAATTTTTTATTGAGTTCTGCAGAAGTCTCACATTGAATCTTTAGTGTTTATGAACATTTTACACAATATCATATAACTCCATCCAGCTTTAATTAAAGAAAGAAATAAACAACTACAAATATGGTTTCTTGGCAGTTTCCAAATCAAGCTTAGCATTCTGAAACAAGTTTACAAAATCCAATACCAATAATTTATCTAAAATGATTTCAGGTCAGCTTAAATTTAGAAAAGCTTTTCAAAGACTTTCAGAATTTATCCACCTCATTCGTTTCTTTTTTTTTTTTTCAACTTGGAGCGTGTGTGTGTGAGTGTGTGTGTGTGTGTGTGTGTGTGTGTGTGGGTGTGTGTGTGCGTGTGTGTGTGTGTGTGTGTGTGTGTGTGTGTGTCTGATACATGATTCCCTAGCCAATCATATTGAGAGAGCCACGTCTATAAATCTGAGTTGGTATATACATTTGCAGAAAGAGATCAACAGAGCCGTTCCCATCTTCAAGCCTCCACGTTGCCCGACCTGACACGCAAGATGAAGACTTTGGCCATCCTGGTATTTTTCTCCTTGGCTGTTGCCTGTCTGACTTCAGGTAAGAAATCCAGATAAATACATGCTTCCATTTAAATTATATTGTGGGGGAAAATATTATGATAATATTTTGGTATTTCAAAAAGGCAAAAAATACAACAACTGACCCACAGGGTCATAACAGTGTGTAAATTAACATTATTAGTATATGTCTTCATAAAACATTCAGGATTTGAACTGAAAACAGTAAATCTCATGAATCAACTTGGTTCCTTTTTCCATACTTGTTTGACTTTTAGTTCTGTCTTGTTTTTTGACAGACTCAATGGATTCCAATGGGGATGACCATGATGACCGCAATGACCGTGATGACAGCTACCGTCGCAACTACAACGGTGATGACAACTACCGCCGCAACTACAACGGTGACGACAACCTGCGTCGCCACTACAACGGTGATGACTACCGCCGCAACAACGGTGATGACTACCGCCGCAACAACAACGGTGATGACTATCGCCGCAACAACGGAGATGACGGCTACCGTCGCAACAACAATGGAGATGACACCTACCACTACCGCCAGGGTAAGGTCATGAACTCATATTTTAGTACCATAGTTGCTTCATGAGTTATTAGTGGCTATAAGTCCAACTGTTATAGGAAAAAAGCTGCTAATTTTCTGTTTTATTATGACATCAAATAAAATCAGGCCTATTGTCTTCAGTATAGTTGTTTTGTTTGTTTTTTCTATGTGGTGGTGTGCAGGAGTGTTTGTGGAGCGGTCACAGGCAGCTGCAGTGGTGCCACCAAGGAGAGCTCCTGTTGAGCTGTCCCTGACCCAGATGGAGAAGTATGTAAAGTTCTTACTTGTCAACACTAAGCATTGGTAGCTGAGCTAAGCCATAAAAAATTACCTTCGGAAGGTTGTTACCAACCTTATACGAATGTCTTCAACCTATAATATGCGCTATAATATATCTTCTCTTTCTTCACAGCCTGAGAGAGGTGTGTGAGTCTAACGTGGCTTGTGAGCACATGATGGACACAGATGGAGTCGTCGCTGCCTACAACGCCTACTACGGACCTGTTCCTTATTAAACGCCGAAGCCCAAGAATTGACTAGCCCTCGTAGCATCAATTGCTTTATATTGCTTTTAATTATCACCTTCTTCTTTAAAGTGAAACCCATTTCCACTTCAAATAATATGACAAAACTAATACAAGAGGTTTGTTTGTTTGTTTGTTTTTTTACAAAATTTGGAAGCAGTGCAGATAGAATTGCACTAGCGTGTGAACTTATTTTTCAACTCTGTACAATCCAGCCCAGTTGTCTTTTCGATTCTAATCACCTTTCAGCCTGTAGAGTAGTGTGATGATTAAATAAAAAATAATGAAAAGTATTTCGTGTGTGTGTGTTGTTATTCATTCTCAGACTTCATAAATCAAGTCCAAGGTACAAGAGAGTTAAATACAAATTCATCTTATGCATATGCAAATCCATCTGTTTTCTATACCATTTGTCCTCACTGGGGTCAAAAGTGTGGTGGGGACTATACTGGCTTACTTTCGGGAGGTGCACACAATCAACTGATTGCCAGCCAATTGCAAGGCACATATAGACAAACTTCATGACCAGTCTCACCACTATTCCATTAGTTTTGTCATCATTAACTTATTATTATTATTATTATAAATCCGTAATATAAGAAGAGTTTTGAGATCCACAACACAGTTTACAGAGTTTTACTCTCATCAACTCAAGCCGGACTAATCTGCTGTACGACAATGCAATTTAATGTCTTAATTTATACAATTATCAGAATTATATCAATTATTCATCTATTCAACAGTACATCCAACAATTTTCTATTCCACTTGACTTCATGAATCCCAAATGTCTTTGTAGAAGAGGTGAGCTACACCCTGAAATGGTCACCAAGTAATCACAGGGCACATCCAGTATATACAGTATACAACATCCATTCACGATCATGTTCACGCCACTGTGCAGTTTAGCATCTTCAATGAATCAAACATGCATGATTTTGGTATGTGGGAGGAAGCCAGAGTATCCACAGGAAACCCATCAAACACAGGGAGAACATGTAAACACCATACACACAGGGTCCAAACCACCGGTCACTGTAACATCTCGTTTTATATGACATAACTTACTTTTTCTTTCTTACTGTATACGCTTTCCATACGCAAAAAACTCAAACCCAAAAAATTTAAACAGTGAGTATTTCCAATTTCCAGATATTTCTAAGACTGCAGCAATGTCACCATAGCATATCAAACTGTAACCATGCAGCAAAGCCCTGATGAAACTTCAGCTTCCAACAGAGTTTACAATCTACAATCCAACAAGTCCAAGGTATACTTCAGCACACTACCTCAAGTTTGTCCCAAATTTTGTGCAATTGTTGTAATTAGTAGGTTTGTTGTAAAGGAAAATCGGACTTAGTAATAAAATGTGTCAGAGTTTCTTAATACAGTAGTACTGCACTAAAGAAACATACGAAGTCAAACGTCTCCCCCTGCTGTGTACTTTCTCCACACGCCACACTCTAGAACCGCTTACTTCATCACAGGAGCAACAATAGAGTTATCCATACTTTAACCTTAGTCTTGTGTTAGCTTTCTATTACTTTCCCCGGTGTTCGGGACGTTTTTTACGGTTTGAAATCTGCCATAGAATACAACCAAAAGACAAATATTCATGATCCAATGTGTTTCTTCTCTCTTGCTTACATTGTTAGGCTTCCTTATCCATGAAAACTTGCTTAAAATGTTTTTCTTGTTCCTACTGATCGCATTTCTTTTGACAGCATACTCGTTTTCAATTAAAAAAAAAAAAAAAAAATCCCAAGACAATTACATAAATAATTCAAGGGCTGTCACGCAACCAGACTATTCCTGGGGGATAATAGAACAAAATGGTTCAATGTTTATAGTGGTATATATTTTCATTCTAATATTATTAACTATAGTAACATATATGGTGTTAGGCTGAATTTCGACCCGTATATACTTACTTAGAAATAATAAGGGGGGCAGGGGGAAAGGTAATTTCTCTGTGGTTGTTTTGGCTGACGTCAGAGGCGAACTGGGACTATAAAGCAGCCCTGGACTTTGACTCAACCCAGCCCACAAGAATCGCTGTACAAAGGGAAACACAGACCCTCTAGGGGGGTCCGAGGACATGCCCCCCCGGGAGAGTTTTTTTTTTTTTTTTTTTTTACATTTTATTGTAAAATGCATCAATTTCATGCACTTTGAGAGAAAAATGAAGTGGCTATGAAGAACTACACATTGCATTATTATACATTTTAACTTGAATACTCACTGAGAAATTAACAGCACCGTCCAGGTCTCAATGTAGAGCCAGAAAAGGCAGGAGACTGCCTGAAGCACAAAGAAAACATGGATAACACTTTATAATAACTATCCATTTTACTAGTTAGTAGATCATTAGTAAACTGTTGATAAATGATTTATTGTTGATTTGTAAAGTATTTGTTAACAGTTTGTTAAGCATTTACAGGGTGTTCCAATATGGCTGACCCCATTCTAAATGCCCATGCTAGTTGATGGATCTTAATAAAACTATATACACTTTATGTTGAAGGTCATAAGTTTTATTGGTTAAATATACAAAGAAAAGTAAAAATATTTGTTGGTTCTATGGCAGATTTTCATAAATGTGCAACATGAGCGCTGCCTGCAAAAGGCCTTATCAAAATGCCTTTTCTTTTGAAGTGAACGGCCTGTCTTAACCTGAAAAGATAGAAATGCCAAACGTTACACACAATAACTTGAAATATTTCTACACAAACTGTGTTTCAGGTTAAGAACACCCTGTAAATGCTTAACAAACTGTTAACAAATACTTCACAAATCAACAATAAATCATTTATCAACAGTTTACTAATGATCTATTAACTAGTAAAACGGATAGGTATTATAAAGGGCTACCAAAACATGGTATGATTTATGATAAATCACAATGAAAAGAGTCTGTAATTATACATTTTGACTTGAATGCTCACTGAGAAATGAACAGAACACTCTCAGGATCTCTATGAAGAACCAGAA
The DNA here is from genome assembly GCF_030265065.1 of Corythoichthys intestinalis. NCBI lineage: Eukaryota > Metazoa > Chordata > Actinopteri > Syngnathiformes > Syngnathidae > Corythoichthys > Corythoichthys intestinalis. The sequence goes on from NC_080410.1 coordinate 16,217,046, forward strand.
AAAGGCAGGAGACTATATTTCTTCTGAATTAATATTGCTGCTGCGTGTGCATACGTTGTTTTACAGCTAAAATATTTTTTCTTAGGAGAGGGATAGTAGGACTAGCATACTACTTGACACGATTGCATACGGAGACATGGACTAGCTGGCACTAACCCTTTAATTGCCATTTATTTCATTTAAAATGTAGCTACCAAGTGGATAACAATTGCCAATATACCTAGCAAGTAACCCTCTTCGTCCCTACTTACTTGCCCTTCGCTTGTGTGGGGAACTTCCACCAGCTCATCATTACCCTCTCCCTGCACCGGCTGCACGTGAGAGAGGCTGCCGCTCCCACTCTCACCATCGCTGGGGGCTAGGCTGTTGCTAGCCGGCGTGGCCGTTGCAGCCGGACTACTGCTTGCGAACATGTGTGTCAACTTGTGACATTTCGATGCTTCGCTCTCGAGTTTCTTCAGTTTTTTTCTCTGTAACCTACTCCACGCCACCCTTCTCTTTTCTTTTTTTGCCACCACCATCCATATTGTTTATCCACGCTCGTCGCTATTTTGCTTCCACAAGGAGTAAGGCTTTACCAAAGTTGGCTACTCTGTGTTTTCTTCGTTCTTCTCCTATCAGATTGGCGGTGAACAGCCAGGCGCATTGCTGCCACCTGTCGGATTGGATGCGAATTGTACATAATCATAGAGGATGGGGGGATAAAAACAGTGATGTATGTATGGCGGCCGCTGGCCGTCCAGGGCACCGGCCGTTCTGTGATCCTCCAGAAGCTACAGATTACCAGTCCACCCCTGGCTGACGTTGAGGTAGGGCTAGCAGAATGTGCCGCTGAGGACGTGGAAGGAGTATATGGTCAGCTCTGCAGCTGTCTGACCAACTCTGGTGAAGGCTGAGACTCTGTTTACCTGTTCCCTTTTTTCAATGTATGCCTTGGCAAGTGAATTTCCAAACTCATTGAGAAATATTATCTGCTTGTTTTGTTGTTGAATTCTACTTTGCATCGTATGCAGGACACATTATGGATGTTGTAAAAACAACAAAAACAAAACACTGACCATTGACCGCCGGACCCGCGCTGGCGCAGCTCCAACGACCCGGGCCGGCGGGAACCAGGCGATCCGGCCAAAATCCGCGCGTTCACCTTAGTCTTAACCCTTTATACTGACTCAATTTTGAATGGTTTAAAGAAGGCTCACCAAGAACAAGTTGACAATTTATTCGGTTCGACAGTGATCAAACAGAAAGACGAAACAGGCACAGACTCAGGCGAGGAGGCAAACTCGTTCCAAGGTCACCATATCAGAAGTCAGCAAAAGGTTCCCGAGAAAAATGACAACGATTAGTTAAACATTTAGTCTTTTCAAGGCTCTCGCATGGCGGGCCGTGGCCAGGAAGAAGGGTGTGTTTGGGATTATTGTCTGTTTGTGGATCGGACAGGAGGATTCGGGAGTTACTGTTGTCAGGGAAACCAGGGTTGTGGATTTTGCCACCTCAGCGTCAAAGGAGCTTTTATCAGTTGGATATCGGGCGTTCTCCGGTGTTCCTTGTGTTGAGACAGAGTGTCCCGCCATTTTTTCTGGACTGTCCGGGAGACATGATTGAGAGATTTGGTGCGTCAGTCTTGCTCAGTCAGTTGTATGACCCACGCACTGGGCTCCCATGATAAGAATGCTTTGTTTATCTCTTATGCCCTATATTCTGCTTGTTTTCCTTAAAATATGGTATAAGTGCTATTTATTTTATAGTGGGTGTAATACAGTCAAACAGTAAATACGAGAAACGATGCTTTTCCCTTGATTGATTATATTGTGTTACAGTAATGCAAACAGTTAGACGGTGCCTACAAGAAAAGGTACTATCTCCTTCAGTTTTCTACTCCTTGTTTTTATTGTAGTCAAATGCATTTCTTTTTTCACTTCTTTGATGACACCGCTGCGCCTCTATGATGAGTGGACATCAGTATGGCATTCCGGCGTGTTTTGGGACAGTATGAAGCAGCAAAAATGCTTTCTGTAAAAACAAACTTTGATGATAGTGGACCTCTGTCCATTACCTGCAACAATTCAGTAGGAAGCTCAGGTTTATTTATTTTTCGGAGCCCACCTTGCCAAGTGCCAAGTTTCCTTCTTGTGCAAGGTCATAAATGGTAACAAATAAAAAAGTTTTCAAAGTGATGTTTTGACCTTGCAGTCATGTAGTCATATCAAAAACAATGTCTTTTCCCTATATTTTTCCCCACGGGAATACCAGTAGCAGATTTGACAGTGTAAATCTGAAGATTCCAGGAGTAGCATGTTTCTGGGTTAGACTTACCTATGCCATATTTTCTTGTCTTACTGGGCATGTATTGCCAGAAGGGGCCTATTCCTTGGAATGGGAGAAAATGTTCATCAACTTTCACCTCTGGCCCTGGTTTGAACATCAGTGGAAGGAGTTTCACCCATCTCTCCTAGACATGCTAAACAGTCAGAAAGAACTGAGTTCCGACAGATATTGCCACTTTTGGATTAAAATATTTGAGCAGGTACAGCTTCTTCATGACCAGTGTTGTTAATAACGGCATTAGAATATAAGGGTGTTACTTTTTTTCAGTATTGAGTAATCTAATTAATTACTTTTCTCATCTTGTAACGCCGTTACTGTTACAGAGGCGGGAAAGGCGTGCGTTACTATGCGTTACTATGTTGGTTGAATGACGCGAGAAAAGTCTGAGAGAGACGGACTCACGGAGACGAAAGAGCAGAGCAGGAGTGGTGAGGAGGCAAGGGAGTTGTGACGCCGTTGCAAACGCAATGCTAGGTGGCGCCAACAATGCCTGACTGTAGCCGATAGCCTTCAAACTACGCCCACATGACGCTACGGTAGATATCACTTATTATAGAACTAGATGCAAATGGCAGACACGGCGGCATTAGCAACATATATAAAGAACTAGATTCGTTAGTAAACAGCCGCCATCCTAAAGCAGTAGACCTCTCAGGAAGGCTGTGTTGTAGAGAACTTTCCTAGCGACCCTAAGTAACTTTTTATCTAAAATGCTCCTAAATCGGCAAAATTTTGACTTAAATCTATCTTTAAATGATGAAACAGTTTTAAAACATACACATGTCGAAAGTAGACTGAAGGGAACTAATGGAATAACAGGAGCAATTTTACCAACTTTAACGGTTGATTCACAACATTAAATGACTTCCACACATAGCAAAGGTTACTATCTAGTTATCGCAATATCCACAATACCCCTGTGTCTAGTTAAGTTTAGGGTAAAGAATTGGGCTAGGGCCAATTGTCCCAAAAACCCTTTAAACTTCACATTGTGTGACCTGATTTTTTTTTTTTTTTTTTTTTTTTGAGAAGAAAAAAACATGAAAATTATCACCAGTTGCTTTTCCAAGTAACTAATTACTCTTACGTTCAGGTAACTGAGTTACTATTACTAACGTAATTACTTTTGGAGAGAAGTAATTTGTAACTGTAATTAATTACTTTTTTAAAGTAAGATTAACAACACTGCAGTCATGACATGAGTGACCTCTTCAGATGATGTGTCTGTGTCTTCCTATCGATACTTCACAATGTCTGCTTCCTTAGAACTCTGGTCTTCTGTATCCCCATGCTGCTCTGAGTCCCCAGCCTCATCATCAAGGAAAGATGTGATCAATAGCTTGGTTTGCAGTGAAAGTTCGCCTCATTGTTGTGCTATGTAATCTGAAATGCTTATTCTGTCAATCACAAACTCCAAACTAACCTTGCCTGACATGCCTAGGGAAGTCTTGAAAAAGCTCTCGAAGATTGAGTAGGGGTTTCTCGTGGACTGTTGGCACAAGTTTCCACCTATTATTGTAGTTTTAGTCTTACACTTTAACCGGGTCAAAAACGACCCTAACACCACAAATGTAGTAATTTTCCTCACAGCATTTAATAAAGAAAAAAAATATTAAATTTGAAAGTTTAAAGGAAAAATTGTTGATGTTCTTGATAAAGTCATTGAGTCTCAATGTGATATAAAAAATATGTAGTGCTCATAATTATTTAAAACTGCAAACGGATCGTTACCGACCCCAACACAAGACAAAGGTTAAACCAGGACATTTATGCGTTCCCTCAGAGGGCTGTTTTTTACGGAAACGCTGAGCTGCTAGTGTTATTGTAACATAAGTACGTTTTGAAAACAACATAAATATGTTAATTCATATACGAAATTGTCCCTGCAATTGATGTTACATAATTTAAACAAGAAATCGATTTTAAAATATGATTACAGCAGGAAAAAAAGAAGCAACAGTAAAATAATTACAAGCAACAAACAAACAAACAATAAATACTGCATATAGATCAGTGCTGTCAATTTTATCGCGTTAACGGGCGGTAATTAATTTTTTAAAATTAATCACATTAAAATATTTGACACATTTAACGCATGCGCGGAATGACCCGCTCATGCATTGCCTCAAACAGATTACAATGACGCCGTTATTTGCACATTGAGAGCTAAGAGGCAGAGAAAGGCGAGTCATTGGACCGCGCCGTTTATTGGCATAAGCTTCGGCACCTCCTTCAACAACAACAACAACAAACATAAGTATCATTTAGTGAAAGCACAGCAAAAATAATATTCCTATCACTCAAAAAAATAATGTTCACAAAAAAAAAATAGCTATGCAAAATACGCATAAAACTTTCTCAGACTTTGGACGAACTATTCAAACATTTCGTTTAGCTCAACAAATACACTGGATGGCAATATTTAGTCACAATATACAAACTATCAGAGGTCTCGTATGTGTGAAGCCAGCACTCAAATGACCGTGAAGTACTGGATGACCTGTAAACAGGGAATTACGTCAACAGTCGAGGAACAAGACACACTCATTGGCTTGATTTCTAAGTAATTTAAAACTCGCCATTGACACCTTGTGATGTGTTTATATCACTACCTTACGTAGTTAAAGACACTGTGGAAGAACGGTAGGAAGCCCATGTGACGTCCCCGCTCGGCGACGTCAACAATGACGAGCTACTAGTTTATTTTTTGATTGAAAATTTAACAAATTTTATTAAAACGAAAACATTAAGAGGGGTTTTAATATAAAATTACTATAACTTGTAGTAACGTTTATCTTTTAAGAACTACAGGTCTTTCTATCCGTGGATCCCTTTAACAGAAATAATGTTAATAATGTTAATGCAATCTTGTGGATTTATTGTTATAATAAACAAATACGGTACTTATGTACAGTATGTTGAATGTATATATCCGTCTTGTGTCTTATCTTTCTATTCCAACAATAAACAGAAAAATATGACATATTCTAGAGATGGTTTGAATTGCAATTAATCACGATTAATTAATTTTTAAGCTGTGATTAACTTCATTAAAAATTTTAATCGTTTGACAGTCCTAAAATAGATACATAAAATCTCATTTTAGGTCAGCTAAAACTAACCCTGCCAGATAAGGTTTCTGTTGCAAGATGGCCGCTGATTTGGTCCGCCGCAGATTCCAGTTTGGGACCTCTAGGCTCTTACATATTATATCTACGGCGGCTGCTAAGTGCTAACATGGCGCGCGGCTAACTCAAAGTCGTTGTTTGTGGTGTTTTTAGTTTCATGTTGTATGGCTTAAGCAAAATATCGTGTTTAAAACCAAATACGGGAAGTTGTGTCGGAAGGTGTTGCGCTTCCCTCTTGTTTTCTTCATTATAAGGTAATGTTGATATTTCTTGTGCATCTTCTGTTGAAGCAACACGGCCCTTGCTACAAGTGCAGGCTAATGTTAGCTTTTCGGCTAATTCACGGCATCGTATGAGTGACGGACGCATTTTTTACATTCTGGCAATGCTATCTCGTTACTCTGCATCTGAATAAACCCGCACATTATGCTATATAGATTCGAAATCGTCATATTGATTCGTTTATCGATTGCTTACTTAAGTTTACTTAAAAGTACCCTGATCAATTCAATCCCCGACTACTACACATGACTAATTCGTTTATATACCATAATAAAAATCGTGATGATCTATCGTTTAAAAATTAAACAGAGACAAGTTCTCTTTGTGTGTCGCTTTTCATTGCGTGAACGTGTTATATTATTGAAAGTTATACTTAACATTAGTCATTCTGGACTGATTTGAGTGTCTCGTGTATTAAAAGGAGAGCACACACGCCATCACAATGGGGCGACGTTCAACCTCCTCCACCAAGAGTGGGAAATTCATGAACCCAACAGATCAGGCCAGTAAGTATCTGCCCGCAAAATCTATTTGTACAAATAAACAGATGTTGTCTGTTGTCATCAGAATAGCAAAATAATGCACACGTTATTCACTTACAGGAAAAGAAGCCAGAAAAAGAGAGTTAAAAAAGGTAATACATATTTGTTCGTGTGTGTGGTTAGGGTTTAGGGGGCAGGCAGATTTCTAACCATTTGACATGTAATACCAGTGCCATTTTCACGTAATTGCCCCCCCCCCCCCTTTCTATTCATAGAATAAAAAGCAGAGAATGATGGTGAGAGCAGCCGTGCTTAAGATGAAGGACCCCAGACAGATAATCAGAGACATGGAGAAATTAGATGAGATGGGTGAGAGACAGAATTTGTACCACGACACTGAAATACTTCTTTGGCTCTTTTAGGACCGCCACATTCACTGTGCTGTAATTGCAATATTTCTTAAAACTTAAAGGTACATTTTCATCTTTGCTATAGAGTTCAATCCAGTCCAACAGCCCTTGCTGAATGAAAAAGTGCTGAGAGACAAGCGAAAGAAGCTGCGAGAGACATTTGAACGAATTGTCCGACTGTATGAGCGAGAGAATCCTGAAACCTACAAGGATCTGCGCAAACTAGAACTGGAATACGAGAGTAAAAGGGGTCAGCTGGCTCTCTATTTTGATTCGGTCAAGGTTTGTGTCATAAGCTATTCTTTTTTAACATATAAATTGGTCTATTATTTGCCCCACTAGCTCAGACATGCAGCGAACAGCATGTTTCGCTTCAGGTTCTGCGGTCGTTGTGTTGGCGAACTTGAACTTGCACAGTGCATCTTCTACAGGCACTATAACAAAAACTAAAGTTCAAATATTATCGGTGATGCTTCACATATAATTTGCAATAAGTAAATAAATGTTTTCCCCCCTCCAGAATGCAGAGTCTGTGGAGGTAGACAGTATTCCCTTACCAGATATGCCACATGCACCATCCAATATTCACATCCAGGACATTCCTCTACCAGGGGCTCAGCCTCCTTCCATACTGAAGAAGGGTCCATTTTTTGGGTAGGCTTTAACTTGAAATCATTTTTTGACCAGCTCCAATAAATGTGTGCTCTTTGACACCTGAATGTCTCAACATTTGCTTTCGAGGGGCAGAACCCAACTATGAAATCCAGCATTATTATATTTATACATGTAAAGGTGAAATATCTGTCGAATTGATTAATGAAATTAAATTACTATATACGTTTTTAGCGTGTATCATTTGTATCACCACAGACATGACCTGTTGATACTAGCACTATTTCAAAAAGCAGAATGATTGTCAAGTATTGAATGCCATGCATGAGTTCTGACACAAAAGGTCTACTGTATGTTGCATAATTGCCACTATTCATTTATCATGTGTTTGCCACAGTAGAGCGCCTCCATTTTTGTCAATGTTGCCACCTGTGCCACGTTTACCCCCTGGGAAGAAACCTCCCGGGCCTCCCCCTGGGCCCCCACCACCACAAATCCTGGCAATGTATGGTATTCCTTCACGACGGCCTTACGGCAGTGACTTTGGTGAGGCATGAAAAATAACTTGTCTACATAAATAGTAGGGGTGTGTATTGCCTCGTATCTGGTGATACGATTCGTATCACAATTCACAGGTCACGATTCGATCCCAATTAATCCCGATACTACACCTGAAGACGATTATTGCAATACAGTGGTACCTCCACATACGAAGTTAATTCGTTCCAGGACCTTGTTTGTATGTCGAAATGGTCGTATGTCGAGCAGGATTTTCCCATAGGAATTCATTATAATTCCATTCATTCGTTCCACAGCCCAAAAACGTACACTAAATCCTTAATAAATTCTGCTGGTTCTATTACAATTACACATCGCAAAACACATTATTTATAATTAAAAATCTGAATAATAATATGATAATTCCTGTAATAATGTAACGAATCGGGTTCCAATGTGGCGGACGTGACTGATGTGACAAGAGAGAGGAGCAGTGCGGTTGAGTTTAATTTCGCTTTCAACGTTTTTCTGAGTATACAGTCGATTGCAGCGGACAGCAGGCGTTTTGTGTTGGATAAGTTCTGAAATAAATGATAAAAACCTGACAAAGCTGGCGATTTCTTAAGCGATGTAACCACAATAATAATTGTCAACTTAACTTATAAAGACTGGCGAACGATGGTCGAGGAGAACCATTGTTTTCCGAAATTTCCAGGTTCGCGGTGAATCAGTAACAGGCACACTTTTGCTCAATAGACGATGTTTATTGATTACGAAATGCAGAATAAATGAGACAATCCCACAAGAGCAAGCAAACAAGTATCACAAACAAGTATAACAAATGTCAACGATGACGCTAGATTTGAGTTTGTCAACCCCAGAATCCCTGCGTTCCCGTTACAGCAAAACAAAATGATCCGTACGTGACCCGCTGGCGGACTTCACGGGTCGCCCGGAAATGTCCGGTTTTGTAAGGACGCACCCCTCGGAGGCAGAGAGGCCAACTTCCGCCCCCAAGCGGCGCGGCCCCGTCCAATCACAAACATTTAAGCTACTTTTGGTTCAGCCCCCTTGAAAAAGGGCTTTTCACACGGGACAAATGAGCTGTGCTGCAACAGATGCAACAAATGGTAAATATTATGGGTGCAAAACAAGTTATCTCTATTGGACCCAGGTGTGCAACTATGGGACCCAGGCGTGTAGTAAAACAATACTATGGTGCAAAACAAGTTATCGCGTGAGATTCTCAAGCGCGTCTCCTAACTATAGGAACGAGGTGAAAAACGAAGTTGTTACAATCTATGTCACAGAAGCAATCATACATCACAAAGGCATAATGTAATATTTTCCCCCATCAACTATGGATATGTATTGTTGAGCCAGTTCACGGATGCGCACCCCACGCTCATATTTCTCTATAATTTGCATCTTCATTTAGAAGGTAAGCGTCACCTTTTTCCTTGTTTCACCACCTGTACTAACCTTTTTGAAACCTGCGTTGATTTCTCTCACAAGAAAGTCAGCCATGCGTCCGTCTGCGGTGCTGTCATGTCGTATTTCGAGCATGTCGTTGGATGTAGAAACAAATGGCGAGTCAAATATCATGTCGGATGTCAAAAAGATCGTGTGTCGAAGCGATCGTATGTCGAGGTACCTCTGAATTGTATATGTATAACGCTTTAGAAGAAAACAAATCAAAATGGACATAATAGCACAGGCGAAGTTTGACTTTTTTGGGGGGGGGCATGAAACAAATTTCAAATATCCATCTTGCCTCCTCAGGAGTAGTTTTGGCTGAGCAAAACAAATGACAGTCTCTAAGTTGCCAGTCACATGAGCTGTTTGAAAAATAATGTTGACCCATGATGAAATACTTTGTAGGATTCCTGTTGATTTCATTCATTTTTGTTGTTTTATTGCTTTACAACTTTTATAGACAACATTTTACCAGCTCGGTCTTTATTTTAAATTCATATACAGCGTACTAGTACCGTATTGGCCCGAATATAAGACGGCCCTGATTATAAGACGACCCCCTCTTTTTCAAGACTCAAGTTTGAAAAAAGACTTTTTGAACACCAAATTAATTTTTATACAGAAAATAATTACAGTACATCCGAAACAAACGATTATAACAATATATTTTGAGAGAAAGAGCATATTATTTTGCCTCATTCAAATCTTAATATCTGAACATTTAAACATGTAAACCAGTGGTGTCAAAACTATTCCACATAGGGCCGCGGTGGGTGCTGGATTTCATTCCTACAAAACAAGGTGACATCTTTTCACCAATCTGGTTTCTCACAAGTGTAATCAGTTGATTGCAGTCAGGTGCTGCTTGTTTTAGCACAAACTTAATTGGTTAAACAGTCTTTGCTCGACTGGTAAGAACAAAAACCAGGACCTACAGCGGCCCTAGAGGACAGGTTTGGACACCCATGATGTAAACTAAAGTGCAATCACATTCGTAAATGAATGTCTTCTGGTTTTTGAAATGTAAATAAACAAATCTATTGTGATAAAACAACAAAATTGCAATGACTGCATTAACCATCAAAGTGAAGTATAACTAACTGTAGTCTTGAAACATCTGAATAAGGAAAAACATTGCAATAAAATACTGCAAACTGGTTAAACTTCAGAGTAGCTGAGATCTGTCATGACAGAACATCGCTTCAAGGATATCTGGCGCCATCTAGCGTCGTGAATGGGTATAACGTCTAGACCGCGAACATAAGATGACGACCCCCTCTTTTTCAGTCTTATTTCAATGCAAAAAAACCACAGTCTTATATTCGGGCCAAGACAGTATATAGGAAAGTCAATTACATGCAATGACATTTTTCGGCCACTGGGGGGGGCAATCTCCGCGTATAAATAAAAGTACATTTATATCAATTTATTCCTGAAACCTCATCCAGCACACAAGTAAAAATATTTTTTGTCTGAAGAACATTTGGGTTTCGTTATAATATCTTCTCTTTTTTAGTGCGAACCTGCTTTAGTCAAAACCTCCTTAAACGCATTCTAAATTCAACATGCCTCCGTTTTTGCAGTAAATACCAAAACGAGCCCAAATTTCAGACTTACAAAAGGACTAATCCAAGCAAAATGACCGGAAGTACCCCGTCCGCCATTGATGAGCCAATAGCAGCTAATGTTACTGTTTACATTGACTGACGCTGGGCTGCAATAGGTGTGTAAACACCCCAGTAACAGCCACCCAACCACTAGAGGGCGACATACACAAATCTCTACTCGGGTTAGTCTAATGTTGTTGTTACTCCAGCAGACTGGAAGGCAGTGCTGCTGCGCGCTGCCAACTGCTGGACGGGAGTAGAAGTGACACTGAATTGTTTATTCCCATCAAAAACACACGTGAAAGGATCGATACAGACAGATTTTGAATCGATACGAGAATTGCATGATGTAATATCGCGATCTCTCAGAATATATATATATATATTTTTTAATTCCCATAATTAATGGTCTTGTTTTCAGGGTTGAAGAATAATCTTTAGGAGAAATGTATTATTTATCTTACATGTTGATTTGAGCATTCTGCTTTTTTATGCTTGAATAGAACCTTCCATTCCCGGTTTAGAGAAGACATCAACAGACTTGGGAAGGGATCAGGACAGCGGCAGTGGGAGCGACAGGGATGATGGAGACGATGACGACAGCGACACAGATGACAGTGATGACGAGCGGGATGAAGATGGTGAATCAAGAAAGGGATCTGATCGACACGATAAAAGAGATGAGGAAAGAGGTAATGGACAAGCATTTCAGATTTCAGCCTTTTGTAACTTTTACTAGAGGAATTTTTATTATGTTTTTAAATGTCAACGCTTTATCTAAAAAAGAAGTACAATGAAACTAGAAATTGTAATTTTTTGAGAAATTGCGTAGGGATGCTTTTTTTCATCCTGTGTGTCACTTCCAGTAGGTTTTTGCTCACTTCCCATTTTGGGGTCACTTCCTCGTCAACTCATTGGCCGCCTTTGACGGCACTAGACGTCCAAACCATTTGGACTGGGAGGGACGAATGAATGAAGCAGTCCAAATGAATTGGACATCTTACGCCGTCAATGGCATTGAAACATGAGCATTCACAGCCAGTCCTCCCAGTTTAAGTAAATTTCATATCTTTGTGAATGGCTGGCAATTACAGGTAGTCCCCAGGAACGAGTGCCATTCCTACGTTGGTGACGTAACCCGAATTTCCACGTTAGTCGGAATCAATCCTTTAAGTACCCCTAAATACCAATACTATCTAAAAACATGTATTTTACGTCATATTAATAAAATGAATGGTAAATGGTAAAGTAAAGAAAAAAATAAGATACATAGATATGACTTCCTTTTAGTAAAACCGATCATACCATAATTCTTATTGCAACTGACATTTATTTATTTGTCACCTCAAACTATGAACACACGGTTAGAAAATATAATACAATGCTCACAAAGACCGTACAATAACACTAGAAAGTAAATCAATACAGACATATTTGTTTACAAGAACATACCTCAATGACTACACAATAATAATACCGATGGAAATAAGGTCAAAATCTTGGGCAATACAACAAGGGAAACAGCAGCTATTAGTGGCACCGGTTCATTGGTGAAAAGAAATGCTGCTCAATAGCTAGCGGGCTAATAGCGGGCTAACGGGGGGCTCGGAGTTTACCATTTCTATGCCCTCTTGAAATGTTAAAGCGGTAGTTCAGAATTTTTGACATTAGGCTTAATCTTCGAGTTAGCAGGGGTTTAATTGGTTGGTGGAGTTGATTTCAACAAATTCCGTGCAGCTTGGAAATTATTTTTTAGTTTCAGGGCTCCAGAGTGGCTTAACTAGCGTGAATCAATGGCACCTTCTTAGCATGCCAATAAAAAAACAAGATGTTTATTTGGGAGTTTAATGTGCCTTTGGAAATGATTGGGGCCTATTTAAAATATATGTGTAAATTTTGTGAAACTATGGCGGCAATGTACGTTTTTGCCAAAAACTGGCTGATAATGTTTATGTGCCTTGAATGTGATGGACTGTGTCAGCGATGTTGTTTGATTTTGGTCATTTGTTTTCCTGGGTGATCTGCCTGCTGATCTGCTGATATGTTGTTGTTTTTTATTTGTTTTAAACCTACGTTAGGTCGCAGTGTCCGTTTTGCAGACATGCCCTCAGATGCATCCCACGAAGGATCAAAGAAGAAAAAGAAGTCTGGAAAGAAGAACAAGGCCATTACTCCTCTGCAGGCAATGATGTTAAAGATGGCAGGTTTGTATACTTGTGGGGATATTCTTTTCATAAATGTACTGAACCGTGTTTAATAAATAGTTTGACTTTGTTATTTTAAATGTACAGGTCAATCTATTCCTGAAGAGGATGAAGAAGATGAAGTCGAGGAAGAGTACAGTGATGAATCAGATAGTTCGGACGCTGAAGACAAGGCGCCGTCAGGGGAACCTAGCCAAGCTATTGCCGGTCAGCGTATCCCCCCTCCAAGTGGCACAGCGGGCCAACCTCCACCTTTGCAGGGACCACCAATGAGTGGGCCTCCACCTATGGGTCCCCCACCAGCTCCACCGTTGAGGCCTCCTGGTCCACCTTCTGGTCCACCTCCTGGCCCTCCACCAGGTAGATTAACTTTCTATTCGCTGTCACATATGCTTGTTGGCCATAAAAACATTGCAGTTAACAACGCAAACGCTGTTCAATCAGGCTGTAACGATACATGTATCAGAATCTCAATGCTCAGAGCCTCGATTCTTCATTAAGTTAAATGTTAATTTCACTGTTGTTATGGAACATATGTTTCATATTTAAGAAAGTCATTGTATTGAACAGTGGCTTAAAATCGTGTTAGAATCAGATTGTGAGTTTGTGTATCGTATTGCGCATCATCAAATCCAGTGTACAGACCAAGTATGTTTTAACAAGCAGTACATAGAATTTGAAATTTGCTACTTTTATCTATGTATTTAGATTTTGCTTTAAATATTTTCCCATTAGTTCATAATTTGCAATTTGCATCTTGTTTTCAGGTGCGCCTCCGTTCTTAAGGCCACTGGGTATTCCTGGCATGAGGTCTCCAATACCTCGTCTTCTACCCCCTGGACCTCCTCCCGGACGCCCACCTGGTCCACCACCTGGGCCCCCTCCCGGTCTCCCTCCAGGCCCCCCACCACGTGGACCCCCTCCAAGGTTACCACCTCCAGCACCACCTGGTAAGCTTCTTGGGCCATGTAGAGTTAAATTGGATAAAATATTTATGCTTGTGCGTTTATGATAATGTGTTGGTTTCGCTGAAAGAAATTGCAATTTGGACAACAGCAAACTTCAATGCATGCAGTTTGTCCTCTGGGTGTGGCCCAAAAACCAAATGCTAACTTCATTGAGATCCCACATTCTTCTTGAGCAAATTTGATTCATGGCATTTCTTTGTTGTACTTTCATATATCCGAAAACAGCTTTTATAAGGCCTGTTCTTTTTTTTCCAAAGTAATTTGTGGCCGGTAGTCAGGTTAGAAAGGATGATGTGTGAAAAATAGGAATGCAGTCTGGTTTGTTGGCTAATTGCTCTTTGTGTCAAGAATTGATATTGAAGAAACCCGTGGTCCGGCTGTTACCATGGCGATCAGTCATTTGGCGCACTAATAAGGGTCATGACCTTACACTGCACTTAAAACGAGACGGAAATGTTCTCAATTTTTTACGTAACTAATTTCTACTATTTTTTAAGTTATTGGGAAAAAATATTAGAAATAATATTTATCATAAGGACAGAGCTGCTGTCTTCTGTACTTAAAATCAAGTACAGACTTGCCATTTGTACTTTGTTGCAGTTAAATTGCAAAAACCTTATGATAATCCAATTCACATGTCTAATAGGTGATTAAAATGAGATGTGTGTAACACTAATCAATATACGTATGCTCTGCTTTTCTTTCCAGGTATCCCACCCCCTCCCCCAAGAGCAGGAGGCCCTCCTCGTCCCCTGGCGCCGCCTCTTGCCCTCTTTCCTCCACCTCTCAGCGCCAATGTTCTTAGTGCTCCTCCCAGCCTCGTACAGCGACAAAAAGGCCCGGGATCCGGCCCGGATGGCTCGTCAATGTCCATGCGCTCCAGCGTCATGCAACTGCCCCCTCCTCCCGGTACTGCTGCGGCCTCTGCTGTCAGCCACCTCCACGCAGCCACAATTGAAAAACGGGCCAACCTCACCTCTGTGGCTGGTGCTGGCGGCCTGGCAGCAGGCGCTGGCTCCGGGGCCACCATCTCTGCCAAACCACAAATTATCAATCCCAAAGCTGAGGTCACACGGTTTGTGCCCACTGCACTGAGAGTGCGAAGGGACAAGATTGGTCCGGCACCTGGACCAGCGATTGGTCCGCTTGAAAAATCTGCTGTCGGGGCAAGGAGGGGAGATGACGGTATGGGAGGTGTCCATGCTCACAACAAACAACACGCCTCTGCTTCTTCCATTGGCATGTCTCACCCAGCTCAGATTGGTGCTGTGGCTCAACCCAGCATGAAGACCAAGGATCAGGTGTATGAAGCATTCATGAGAGAGATGGAGGGACTCCTTTGAAACACAACACGGTCCTGAACTGAAATAATGTTTTTTGTTTTTTTGTCTATTTCAAAGTGCAGGTTTTTTGGTCTGGTAAGAGGTAGTGTTCTTCAAGGCTGTCATTGAGCTGTTGGTCTTTTTGGGAACCCAATACATTCTAAGAAATGTCATTCTGGAAAATTAAGTTTAAACAAAATTATATAGAAAATTTAAACATCTACAATTGTATGAGACATAAATACAACAGATACACATACTTATGTGTGTGGTTCCTGTACCTCCACCCAAACCAAGGTAGTTTATTTGTCCATTTCTGCATTTTTTGCCCTTGAATGACACAGGAAGTCACTTTTTGTGTTTTATTACATTAAACTACCAAATATTGGTTATGTCTTTTTATAATTCCACTGCAAAGCAAAGATGTATTCAAAATTGATCTGCAAACGGATAAAACACTTAAAGAACTCGTGTCTTGTGTTGTTGAGGTGGATGCAGCTCAACGTTGCATTCGTAGGAAGAATTGACGGAGAATACGTTTTCTTTCAGCCAAAACTCGGTGTGTTTAATTTCCACCGACATGCGGACACATCCTCTCTCATTGCTGTCTTCACAGGCAATCCCACAAATCAAAGTAATCAAAGTCAAACAAAAAGAAGTAATAAAAGTAGCACTTTAGACAATTAAGTCCCATCCTGCCATCTTGTGGCGAAAAGATAATATGTCAATAACAAGCAATAGGAACATTATTTCAACATGAATTGAGGACACATTTATGAATACAAAACATTTCTCCCACCATTTCTCTCAACGTGTGAAGCCAAGCGAACTTTATTTGTGGCAATACAAAATTCTGTTAGGTATGATAGTATAATATGAGTAGCCCACTGGTATGCTAAAGAGCTATTAAGTGAAGTTAATTTTTTAATTTGTGAATTGAACTTCTTTATGTATTAATTAACATTTCCTGGGCTTTAGCTCACACCTTCTGTGGTGGCGCCTCTGTCAGATAGTTAAATTAAACCCAGAGGTGGGTAGTAGCGCGTTGCATTTGCTTGAGTAACTTTTTGAGAAAAATGTACCTCTGAGTTGTTTTACTAAGCCATATTTTTTACTAGAGTAGATTGGTGAATAAGAAACGTCACGCATACTCCGCTACTTTGGGCTAAACTACTCGTTACGTTTTCCTCTATTCTACATACTGCATTACCTTCTACTGTTTTTTTTTTTTGCTTTTTGCTGCCAACAATGCTCTACCAATTTCACCAATGAGATGTCGCAACAATAATCATCTGACTCAATTACACCACGGAAAAAAGGAAGTATGATCCTTTTAATTTCATAATAGGAAATATTTTCTCCACTAGAGGGCACTCATGCTCCTTGGACAAATGATGCTACATTCATGCAATTAGTTTTATCGGAATTCAATGATTTTTTTTATTTGTATTTCTTTGGCTTAATGTGGTTATGTAACAGGTTATTGTACAGTATGACAAAAACAGTTCATATTAATAACTGCTAAGGAAAAAAAAGTTTAAAAATGAAAATCAAACATCGTAAGCCGTTACACACAATGTTACTCATTACTTGAGTATTCTTTCCACTAAATACTTTATTACTTGTACTTGAATATATTTTTTGGATGACTACTTTTACTTGAGTAATATTATTGTGAAGTAACGCTACTCTTACTTGGGTACATTTTTTGACTACTCTACCCACTTCTGTAGTGTCACTACAGTGGACAGCTTTTCAAATGTCGACACTTATGATCTTTAACCCTTTACGCCTTGCTGTGAATCCTCATGTTTCAGTGCCATTGAAGGGGCTAGACGGAATTCGCCGATCGCAGTCAATGGGAGCCAAGTTAAATGACTATCCTGTAAGTATATAAAAAACATAATTCGTGCATGAAAGGGTTAAGTAAGTGTAAGAAATGAACATGGTGTTCTCGTGCAAATGTAATAATTCATACTACCTTTAAAGTCGAGGTAATTTGGGTAAATGTGTTGCATTTAAAACAAGCTGTTACTCCTTTGCATGACTCAGTCCTCAAAAAGTAGCTTCTGATTAGCAGGCAAAGACTAATGCGAAAATACACTAATTGGCTGCACAATACAGCTGTAAAAACTTCAATTCCCATGAATCTTTGCAGCTTTATATAAAGCATTTCCGCATCTGCGCACTGCCGCAAAGAAGGCACGTTGGTTGAGGAAAAAGAAGCATGGCGGACATCAGTCAAGGGAGTTCAGAGCTAAACACAGCAGAAACTCATGAAGGATCTAGCAGTGAAGATGATAACACGAACGAAGACAGTGGCGAAACTCAGGAGGCGGTAAAGACCTTCCGAGACTTGGTAGGTTTAGCGAAAGCAAAGCAAGAAACACAATCTTCCGGCAGCATAAAGCTGCGAGGGCTAGATAAAAGTAAGCCGATAAAAAGCATTCTTTTAATCTCCTACTTTAAACTAACTAACGAAGTTTGGCAACTGAACAATTGTAAATGCAAAATGTTAAACATTTAATCCATGGTCATTGTTAGGGTGTCACCGACGTGCTGTGCGAGGCTTGTGATCAGCTGGGATGGAAGAATCCAACAAAGATTCAGATTGAAGCTATACCAGTGGCCCTGCAAGGTAACACATCTCACGTAATCGTACCGCTGTACAGAGGTTGCGCTCGACTTTTTCGTTGTCTGTCATTTTGACTGACAGGGTCATAAAAATCCGGTCATAATCTATTTTTACCCGTCACTTAAATTTTTAAAATGACTATATCTTGATGCAGTCACTATATGTATATACAATATAATATAAAGTAACTAACACTAGTGCAGTCATGGATTACAGTAAGCAGGCCAGTACTGTTTCCATATATATTTTTATTATATTACGTATATTCAGGATATATATATATATATATATATATTTTTTTTTTTTTCCCCCAAGTGGGACCTTCCATGATCCTAATACATTTAATAATAATAAAATATTATATAATTCCTTTATGTGTATATATATATATATATATATATATATATGTTTTTTTTAAAATATTATTATTATTAAATAAAAATGCACGTTGATACGACGCACATAAAGGCAACTTCCAATTTTTTAAAAAATCGATGGAAAGTTGTATGGACTTACAATCCGCTAGCTTGTTGTTTCCTGTTGTCTTCCGAAATACACCTGGGTGACGGCGCATCAAGTGTTCGTTCATAGCCGACGTGCTACCGTGGTATGCGAGCTCAGCTTAGCAAAAAGAGTACACACCGTGGTAGCACCCTCCATATTTTCCTTGAAATAATTTCAGGCTCTGGCTAGTCTGTTCCGCTTTTTTGGCTTTATGCCGCTTTCACCGTGTTACCAATTCTGCCCTTCTTGGTAATTGGCGGCGTTTTCAACTGCTCACCGCAGTGAGGAGTGAACCGGCGATTCACTTGATTCGTTGTCATCCTTCACTGCATCAGTCCCTCTTTTTTCACCTCTTTTATCAACACCATCATCGTTTTGGGGCTTTTTGAAGAAACTTCGGACACTCAGTTGCCTTGACATTTTTCCGAGTAAGGCCAACGACGTCATGCATCAAGACAGACAATAGCTAATTAATATGCTCACTCGCCACCCTGTGGTCTGGGGTGTTAATTGCAACCTGTCAAAATGACAGATGGACTTCAGTTTTTTCCGTCACTGTTGTAAAAAACCGGTCAACGACGGAAAATATTCGGCTAACGCGACCCCTGCCGCTGTATGTTGCTTTTCTTTGCTTCCTTGCCGATTAATGGATTGCTCTAATGCAGTGATGTGAAAGTTAAACGTTATATGTGTGAAACAGCATTTGCCTCAATTATTCCATATAAATAAATACTTTTCCCTTCACCTCTTGGATTAACAGTTCATGAGGTGCAAGGAAGAGCTTTCGTTTTAGCCATCCCTCCATTTATAAATATTATTTGCTGAAATTACAGGAAATTATGTAATTAGCATCTTATTGTTAAATTTTAAATTCAGTATAATGTCTACAGTGTCACCAGGTCCTTGGGCTGTTGTTCTCAAACCTCTTTATATAGAATTATGTTTTTTCATTATCACAAGTTGGTAAATTTAGATAATACCCAGATAGCAGACCGACATTGAAAAGATGTTGGATCAACATTCCCTTGTCGATCTTCTATCGCTGAATCAACGTCACTTTTGCACCCTCAATTAATGTTGTTTCAATGTTGAAATTAATGCTGCAACGATTAATCGACTAACTCTAGCATACGATTAGGATAAAAAAGATTCAAATTATTTTTTTCTGCTTCGAGTATTTGTTTAGTTTAAGTGGCGTTGTAATGGTTTGTTTTGAAAATGTTTGCATTTAGTTTTATTGATTTGGGTGGATACACTGCCCTCTGGTCTGCTTCATTTCACGTGGCTGAATCCAGCTGCTCCCCGTTCAGACCAACATAAACTAAGTTTTTGTTTGAGGTAATGTTTTTTTTTAATACATTCGTAATTTAGTCTATAGGTATATTTGGCGTTTTTTTTTTTTTTTTTTTTTTTTGTGGGAACACGTGTCTGGATCATTTGTTAAGAGCATTTAAAAAAAAGTTTGCATATTATAGCATTTGAGGTAGCGGACTTAAGTCAATTGTTCTTTTGTTGTACATAGATCTTTTTTTTTTTTTTTTTTTTTTTTTAAATACTGTTTGAGGCTCAGCTCAGATATTTTAATTTTTTATGTTGCTTATCCGATTACTTGATTATTCGAACTAATTCATCGATTAATCGAACACTAAAAAAATCGATAGCTGCAGCCCTAGTTGAAATCCTTACAAAACCTAAACGTCATTTCGATTATTAATAATATTGGAACAACGCTGAATACATGTTATGTTTTCGACCAAAATGCCCGCTCATCCATAATTCAATGACTTTTCAATCATATTTCGCGGTCAATCATAAATCAACTATTAGTCAACATTAGTTCATCAACTATAAAACAATGTCAACTCAAACATCGCCTGACATACCATAGAACAACGTTGTTTCAACGTCACTTGACGTCAAAAATCTCGATGTCAACTATACTGATGATTTTGATGGAAAATTAACGTTTATTCAATGTCTGTCTGCTATCTGGGTAGTGAGTAAAAGACTTAAAGGGACCCTTGGACTTAAAGACTTGTAGGCTCTAATAAGCAACAATTCCTCTCTTTTACTAAAATATGTTATTAGAAACACATACATTTTTGCCTTTGATTTAAAGATCTATAATATTTAGTACATGTTTTGACCTATGGAGGGGGCCATGTTTTACACGCACAATGCATGCTGGGAGTGATGACGCGGTTGGACTGGTCCGGGAGAATAGCTTTTCTAGCTAGCAAGTGAAGCTAGTATGACGACTGGTATGATTTTGTCACATTCTGCTGCTGGTCCGATTGTTTTGTTACAGAGCTGTTGGATGAGTTCCAAACGTCGTACCTGCATCCAATTCCAGCTCATCAGTAGTGTCTTTAAACCGATCCGAGGCAGCTTGCCGAGAATTGACTTGTGGCCATTTGACAGTTCGTTTTTTACATCTCTTCGTTGCTAGTTGCATATCTGCCTTGTTTTTTTCGTTTGCCTTCCTTTCACCGCCGCAGTTTTCCCTCGTTTTTTTTTTTTGTTTTGTTTTGTTTTTTTGTATTGATCCCGACCTACTGACACGGACCCTTTTTGCGTCTACCTTTTCGCGATTGCATGGTTTTTTTGTGTGTGTTCAGTAAACCCTTTTACCCAATCTCTGTTATTGTTGTCTGCTTGCTGTCTGAAGTGAGTCGCGGGAAACGCAACTGACGCATGTGGGTTGCGATTGCTTTAATAGGGCAATCATGGCTCTAAAATCATGCGAAAGAATAGTCCTGTGGTCTACGCGCTCGTCTGTCGCGCAGGTTCGACTCCCGCTGGAGACCTTCAATTAATTGCTTTTGCTGCTCTTTTTGTGAAATATCGACAGTGCTGTTCTTATTATTTATTTATTTATTTAATAGGGACAGTGCACATTGATGAACATCTAAAAAGATATAAATATGCCAGATTGTAGCAAGAATATACTAATTTACATCTGTAGTCCCTAAACAGGTGACACAAAGATACAAAAAGAAAAGAAATAACGAAAGATTACAATAAAACAACACAATACAGTACATTACTAAGAACTTAAAAGTCAGTGATTGCAAGACTGATTTGCTTTCAACCACTGCTTGAGCTGAGTTTTGAAAGTTCGTATTTTGGGACATTGCCTGATGGCGAGTGGTAAACTGTTCAAGGTTTTACTGGCCTTTACAGAGAGAGAATTGTGACAGAAGGCTGTTTTTCTGATTGGAACCTCACAGTCCCCTCCAGAGGAGGCCCTGGTCCCGAGACCTCTGTGAGCCCTTTTAGAAAGTCCGACATGGGAGGTGGGGCAAATCCATGTAACACCTTGTACACTAGACAGGCATTTAAAAAAAAAAAAAAAAAATTCTCAAGGCTCAATAAGCAGTACTTTTTAAAAATGTTACATGGAATGACATTGGTTTTCTGGCAAAAACCTTTAACGATTTCTTGTAGAGTGAGTCTATGTTACTGCACGTATTTACACCTGCCAGTTGCCAACAAGTAATGCAGTATTCAATGTGTGATAAAATCATTGAGTGTAGAAACATTCTAGCAGCCCCAAGTGTTATAAAAGATCTTATTTGTTTAAAATTATTCATTTTGAATTTTACAGTGTTACAAATTCGTTTAATATGGCTTTTAAAAGAGAGTGTGGAATCAAGTGTAACTCCAAGGTACTTGAATTCGGAGACAATTTGTAGTTCCTGTCCTCCCAAAAATACGCCTGAATGTTTGCTGTCCAAAGGTTTCTTTGTAAACATCATACAGTTTTACTTGTGTTTAGTAAAAGGCAAGATTTGTTGAGCCAATCATTTACAGAAATCATAGCCGATGTGAGAGCAGAAGCTGCGTCTTGAGTATTTTTTGCACTGGTGAAGATGACGGCCTCATCAGCATACATTTGAGATTCAGCATTTACACATGAATTTGGCAGGTCATTAATATACAGAATAACAGGGGGCCAAGCACTGACCTCTGAGGCAGGCCAAAAGGGACATCCCGAAATGCTGACCTGACACCCCTAATGGAGACATGTCTCCTGAATTCTAAATAAGATTTTATCCATTGAATTGTGTCCAATGAAAAATTGGAATTGGTTAATTTAGACAGGAGAATGTCATGATTTACAGTGTCAAATGCTTTTCTCACATCTAGAAATACTGCACCAAGGTTCAGTGTCCAACATGCGTTTGACCTTTTCTATAAAAAGACAATTTGCAAACTCTGTGGAATGATTGTCCTGCTCATCTCTTTTCCCCGCAGGTTCAAATTTGAAGGGCAGAACCGATGACATGTCTATGTAGCTAAAGAATAACACAGTTTTTTAAAATAATAATAATATATATATATATATATATATATATTTTTTTTTTTTTTTTTTTTTTTTTTGGGTGACACTGTGGTAGCCCGACCCTGCCGCCCAGTGACGTAACTGCCCATAGTGCATTGCGTCGTCAACGACAATGGCGACCTACTAGTTCAACTAGTTTTATAAATGTTATTAAAATGAAAACATTAAGAGGGGTTTTAATATCAAATTATCATAATTCATACTAATATTTATCTTTTAAGAATCACATGTCTTTGTATCAATGTTACCCTATATAGAAAAAGTCAATGTTTTTTTTTCCTTCTATAAATTCTTATCATTAAGGGAAGGATGTCATTGGCTTGGCTGAGACCGGTTCAGGAAAGACAGGGGCGTTTGCTCTGCCCATCCTTCAGTCCCTATTGGCCTCTCCCCAGAGGCTACACACCCTTGTCCTAACTCCCACCAGAGAGTTGGCCTTTCAGATCTCAGAGCAGTTTGAGGCTTTGGGTTCAAGCATCGGCGTCAAATGCGGTAGGTGTCCTGTAAAAGCCAAATGATGAACATCAGTAGAGTAGATGATTCTCTGTTTAACACTACCTACTTTTTATTGCAGCTGTCGTAGTTGGTGGAATTGACATGATGTCCCAGTCTTTGGTGTTAGCCAAGAAACCACATATTGTCATAGGTAAGACTTTATGTTCTTATTGGAATAGGTGTCTTACTAATTAATGAACCAAAAAAGAGCATTCACATATTTGTTTGATTTTACATTAAAATGAAACAAACTCAAATCTATTTTTAGCAAGATACCTGCATGAGGTGTAGACATCTACAATGCAAAAATGTATATACAGTGGTACCTCTACATACGAAATTCATTCATTCAAGGACCTTGTTTGTAATTCGAAATGGTCGTATGTCGAGCAGGATTTTCCCATAATAATACATTATAAGTTCATTAATTCGTTCCACAGCCCGAAAACCTACACTAAATCCTTAATAAATACGGCTGGTACTAGAGCTGTCCCAAACGACTAATTTTCTCCCGATTAGTCAGCCGACTATTTTTACGAATAGTCGATTAATCTAATAATTAATTTTTTATTTATTTTTTTTAACTAATTTAGTAATGAAATTTTTTGTTGACGCTTACCAATTCACACAAAACATATTGGAACACTCAAATTATTTATTAAAGTACAAATAAACACATAAATAACAATAATAAATCACAAATAAACAATGAGTTCAAATGCTGATAGAATTAACTAGTGTAGCATCCCGATTGAAAAGATGGTCTCTTAAACTGATGGTTTCCAACTTTTATTCCATCCTTGATGTAAACACACTGTAAGAGCTACGGTGCACACAAATAAAGCAACACAATTAGAAATTAACAAAAACTAACCTAATTGCCTTTACCTTAATTTATTACCTTATCATTGACAATCTCTCCCTTGAGTACAATCACTGTATATACTGTATATATTTATGACCTTTTAACCTTATATAATTTTCTATACCATAAAATAAACCTTTCAGTTAGCATTAAGAACAATACTAATAGCACTTATAGGCCCATTGTCAATGAAACGTTATTATTTAGTAAGGCGACAGCACCCTCTGGTGTACAAAAAATGAAAAAAAAAAAAAAAAAATTACAAACTGGGTGAAGGCGCTTGAGGTGTTTATTCACGGCCGACGTGCAGCCAAGCTTGGCATTGAAGAGACAGGACAGAAGAGTGTACTCTCCTTTGTTTCTTTGAAATAAGTCAATGTTTTGGACACTCTGGTGCGCTTTTTTTGGCTTTGTGCCGCTTTCCCCGCTTGCAAACAGAGCATCCGACATTCTAACTTTCCACGCATATATTTTTTTAACCCTTCATTAACCGTCGACGGATTTACGTCATCGATGACGTCGACTATGTCGACAGGTCGGGACAGCTCTAGCTGGTACTATTACAAATGACAGTTACGCATAGCAAAACAAATATATTATAAATAAAAATCGGAATAATATTATAATAACAATGATAATTCCAACAATAATAATGCAATAATGTAATGAACTGGGTTCTAATGTGGCGGACGTGTTTTGCGTGCTGTACCTGAACGCCCCGCGTAGCTGATGTGACAATTGCCACGTTTACATGGAGCCAAATATTCCAATTACAATCGGAATATTTGTTCAAACCGAATAAATGTGTTCCATATAAACACCTCATTCGGAATGAACAGGCCCAAACCGAATGGAATTTCATTCAGATTCACAGGGGTGGAATATTCCTTTTCCCAAACCAATTAGAAGTAAAATTATATCATGTAAACAGGGAAGCGGAATGGTGTCTGGTTACGTTCTTTCTGCACATGCTCCGTACTGACGTGGTGACGTCACTTGGTGACGTAAGTAACGTCACATGCAACATGGCTTCCAAGCACACGCACAGCGCACCCACACAACTTTTTAAATGAACGGCGTGTCATTCTGAAGTTTTGTTTCCACTCGAAAAGTTAGAACAGCAGCTGATCTGACGATCGATCTCCATGTTTTGCAACGTGACGCTTTGTTTTGATTAATCTGCGCATGTCAGACGGCAGTTGTCAAACGTCCTTTCGGAATAAAGGCCGACACATGTAAACGCTGGATCGGAATAGATGAAGTGACATGTAAACAGCTAATGTGAAATTTCCATTCGGAATGATTTGAATTGGTATGAATAAAAGTCAGCATGTAAACGTGGCTAGTGAGAAAGGTGCGGTAGAGATTTTACTTTCTCTTTTGATGATTTGTTGGCGTCAACTGCGGCGGACAATTGGCGTGTTGTGTAGGCCTGTCGCGATAACAAATTTTAGTGGGCGATACATTCTCTCATAACTTATTGCGATATGCGATATTATTGCGCGCCCCCCCCCCCAAATTATTATTTTTTTTGCCAATTTACAATAACACGGTAAGAATACAGTATATATTGACAATACTAAGTAATATTAAGTACACCCATTTAAACGCAATAAACGTTTACTCTTAAATTCAAAAATCTTTTAAGTTAAAGACAACAATATCACCGGCGGGAGGCCCCGGTGTCGACCCAGGACACGCTGGAGAGACTAATTCGCTCGGCTGGCCTGGGAACGCCTTGGAATTCCGCCGGAGGAGCTGGCTGAAGTGGCTGGGGAGAGGGAAGTGTGGGCTTCCCTGCTAAAGCTGCTGCCCCCGCGACCCGACCCCGGACTAAGCGGAAGATAATGGATGGATGGATGGATGGATGGATGGATGGATGGATGGACAACAATATCAATACCGCACAGAAACACAGAATAAATCAAATGTCTTTTTCAAGGAAAGATAAAATTGCACTTCAATAAGTTAAGCATTTAGGCACAGAGGTATAAAGTTGTAGTAACACAAACAATTGCACTTCATCAACAACAGAGAAAAATAGATTAATTAAGTAGCAGTAACAATTTGGCTTCACTAAGGCTAGGTTCATCCTGCAGGTCTTAATGCACAAATCTGATTTTTTGCCATGTCTGGTTTTTAGACTGCCTTTGTCCATGGAGTCCGTTCAAGTATCACACATACGCACTAATTCGCAGTCCCGAGATGCGCTCAGCAAAGTGACCGCATGCGCAGAAGCATCAAAACGAATTACACATGCTAGCTGTATGTCATTCCAGGGTGATCATATTTTGATTTCCAAAAAGAGGACACAAATAACAGACATTAATAATCGCCGTTTAGTCCTTTGTTCAAATTTTATATGGACTGATAGAACGCATACACGCACGCACATAAGCCTTGACTTGTGTGCGTGACATGACGTTGGTGTGTCAATTTGCCCTGTCTCGGCCATGTAAGCAATACAAAAGAACAAAAAGAAATATTGCTCATTCGGCGCATAGAATTAAAATCGAAAATTGTCAGGCATATCCTTTTTTTCATTTATTATTTTTATGACCGAGTTCAAGCCCGCTTCGTGCATAAAAGCAGAGTTCAAGCTAGAAGCTAATGCACAGCAACATCGCTCCCGTCCTGCCTGCCGCTTTTGCTTTGCTGATATCATTGCTGCATGAATTCCGATTCGGGAGACTTGAAAGTTCAGACTGCCAGCCACATTCTGGAAAAATGTGGCCCAGATCGGATTTGAAATGGCCCAGTTCTATGCGACTTGTCACGTTCAGACAGTCAAGTTAATACCTCGCTCAAGTCGGGAAAAACACGAAAAAATCGGATTCATGCATTAAGACCTGTGGTATGAACGTAGCCTGCTAGGTTCAAATGTGTAAAAGGAATATACCCAGAAGTCAATAAAACAGAGTGAATCCTCATCACACCATATTGCGCTGTTGGTAACAAGAATGCCGAACTTTTAACAGCACGTCCGCCGCACATCTGCACGTGCGCGCACGCACGCACGTACGTGAGGCGATAAATCCCACCGGGAAAATTACCGCCTTCATTTTCATTTACCGTGCGATAAATGGAATTATTGCATATTGCGACAGGCTTAGTGTTGTGCTGCACAAGTTCTGATATAAATGATTAAAAACCTGACAAAGTTGGCGATTTCTTTGGCGATGTTACCACCACAATAATAATTGTCACCTTAACTTATAAAGACTGGTGAAGGGAGGTCGAAGGAGGACCTTCAAGATCGTGGTCATTCTGTGGCCGTATTATTGAGCCAGTTCACTGATGCGCACACCACACTCATTTTTCTATCATTTCCATCTTCATTTCAATGGTAAGCGTCGCCTTTTTTGACCACCTGCACTAACCTTCTTGGAACCCCTGTTGATTTCTCTCACAAGAAAATCCGCCGTGCATCGTTCGTGCGGCTAAACAAAGAAACTGGCGCGGTCAAAAATCGTCTTATTTCGAGCATGTAATTGGGTGTAGAAACAAATGGCGAGTCAAATTTTGCGTCAGATGTCGAAAAGATCGTGTGTTGAAGCGATCTTATGTCGAGGTACGACTGCAGTATTACGACTGTCATGTATAATGCAGTGTGCAATTATTTTTTTTCCAGCTACACCCGGTCGATTGATAGACCACTTGGAGAACACGAGGGGCTTCACCTTGCGAGCACTGAAGTTTCTTGTCATGGATGAAGCAGATCGAATACTTAATATGGACTTTGAGACTGAGGTGGGTAATGAAAAATCCTGTTTTCTTCATGTTTCATCTGAAAGAGCAGAGTAACATTTATGTTTGTTTTAATCAGGTGGATAAAATATTAAAAGAGATTCCCAGGGACAGACGCACCTTTCTTTTCTCTGCAACCATGACAAAAAAGGTAATCCCAATTTGTGATCGTAATGTACAAGTGCACCAGAATTTGTATTTTAACAGAAACTGTCCACTTGTAATCTTTTTGGATAGGTCCAAAAGCTCCAGCGGGCCGCTCTGAGAGACCCGGTCAAGTGTGCTGTTTCTACCAAATACACTACAGTAGATAAACTGCAGCAGTACTACATCTTCATACCATCCAAGTACAAGGTAGCACACTGGTTTCCTGTCACTCCTTACCTAACAACAACTGAAGTTACAACAGGGTTCCGGCAGGGTCATAGAAAGTCTTAAAAGCAGTGAATTTATGAATTTGGAAATAATACCTTAAAAAGTTTTGGAAAAAGTATTGAATTTTCATATCTGGGTTTTAAAATGTATGTATACATGTAACTTCTCGGTGTCTCATTTTTCCTCAAAAGTGTCATCTGTCATTTTGATTAAATAACGTAGCGTAAATAAATAAACGGGGCAGAGGAGCCGATTATTGAGAACGCAACGCAGCCCCGGGTCAAAATCGCGTCCCGCGGGATTCCCGGGTGAATCCCGTGTCACGACGGGAGTCCCAACATAATGTCATGCTCTACACTAGACATTTTTTGTTTGTTCGTTTTTTTGGCATAGGCATGCATTTCATATTAGAGAGATAGGGAAATGTACACTGGAAAAAAACAACCTATAGAATTGAGGTAACAATTTACACCCTTTGATAATGTAAAGTTTACCCAATTTTACTTCATGAATATTACCTAAATGCATCAACAATAATATACTCAAATAATTTGGGTAAGGTTTACTTAACGTTTTACACAGATTATTTCACTTAGTACCTATTAAAATTGAGTATTATTTGCTCATGTTGTGTTTTATTGTATATTTTACTGAATATTTTTAAATAAATATTAATTTAAATATCAACTTAAATATTACCATTGTAGATTAGGTTTGTTTTACACTGAAGTCATTGTACGCAAGAGAAACATTTGATTGTCATGTGTTTTTTTATTGACAATTTGCTCATTAAACATTAAACAAATTCTCTGCCCAACCTAAATTGTATGCAAACATTTTTTTCCTCATAGTATGAGTTCAAATACAGTATTAACTCATGAGTGAAGAACACGAGGGCATCAGTCCAAAATAAGTAATATGCAAACAACATGAGTTTAAGAACAGTTTTAACTGAACAGTGAACAACACGAAAGCATCAAGTATCTTTCAGTTTGAGATTCAAATAAGGCAAAATGCTGTACCATAGATATTTGAACCCCACATGAGTGCTATGTTGTAGCATATTAAACTACATTGCAAAATACTTTCATGAAATTAGTGTGCAAATAAATGTAAATGAAATACATTAATAACGGAAAGGACTTCCTAGAGCAAGGGTCACCAACTCCATTCCTCGAGGGCAAATATCCAGTCTGTTCTCCCTCCTCCAACACACCTGAATCAAATAATCAGGATCATTATCAGGCTATTAGATGGTTTACTGATGAGTTGTTCCTTAATACATATTGACTAATCCGAGTTGTAATGTCATATAGTGGCTGCCGACTTTGCTAATGGATTTACGAGAGTGGATCTACGCACATCCTTTGGGTCCACAGCAACCATGAAAGCAGAGGTGCTGTGGTAGCCTGAGAGTCTAAGATGATGCTTGCCACGCTAAATGCTAATGCTAACAAGAATGCCTCACTTGGCCTGTGATCTGTGCGCTATGTTGGTGCCCCGCGAGTAGCCTATTCAATATGCTGCATTCTTACATGCTGCACAAATTCATTTCAACTTTCGAGAAATATATCAGTACAAATTCACAAATTTTGTTTTTCTTTATTGATATTGCTGTGAAATAGGCATTGTTTTTTTGGTGTTTTTTTTAAATGGTCTTAATTAGGTCTTTAAAAGTCTTAAATTTTTAACTTGAGGAAACCTGTAGGAACTGTAGAATATAAAAATGACACACATTATGATTGTACTTTGATTGTGGCAGGACTGTTATCTGGTGTCTCTCCTCAACGAGCTGGCTGTTACGATTGTGCTTTGTTTGTGGCAGGACTGTTATCTGGTGTCAATCCTCAACGAGCTGGCTGGCAACTCCTTCATCATTTTCTGCGGAACCTGCAACAGTGCGCAGCGTGTAGCGCTCTTGTTGAGAAACCTTGGTATTACTGCCATCCCTCTTCATGGTCAGATGAGTCAGGTAGGGCAAACTAAACCCAATACCCCACTTTTCTTGGATTCTCACTGAATTCCATTAACAACCTGGTGGCTAAGGAATACTCTGCATTTTCTTATTATTAGTTTCCCGTCGTAACTTCTTTGACAGTAGAGCTGGGAATCTTTGGGCACCTAACGATTCGATTACGATTACGATTCAGAGGCTCCGATTCGATTATAAAACGATTATTGATGCACCCCCCTCCTTTTTTTTTTTTTTTTTTTAATGTTTTGTACATTAGTTCCAAAATTGTTCAAAAATCCTCTCAGGCTAAACCAAACTACTATTTCAGTATCAAGTTAACATATAGCAGTAAACAAATATACAAAAATAACAGTAAATAAAAAACTCCAGTCCCCATTCTGTATCAGCAGCTTTAAACTACATTCACTTAATTTAATGTTGTGAATCAACCGTTAAAGTTAAAATTGCTCCCGTTATTCCATAATTTCCCTTTTGTCTACTTTCGACATGTGAAAGTTTTAAAACTATTTTAAAGATAGATTCAAGTCAATATTTTACCGATTTAGGAGTATTTTAGATAAAAAGTTAATTAGGTTTGCTTGGAAGGTTCGCTACAACAGCCTTGCAGGGAGGTGTACTGCTTTAAGATGGCGGCCGTTTACTAACGGTCGCATCTAGCTTTTTGTAGGTGAGCTGCTAACGCTACTGAATCCATATTGCATCTAGTCCTATATAAATGATATCTACCGTAACATTATTTGGATGTACTTTGTAGCAGCTTTTCGGCAGCAGTCAGGTATGTTGTTGTGTTTTTTTTATCTCGTGGCATTAGTTGAGCTAGAGCCGTGAGTTGAGCATTGGCATTACCCGAGGGGCCGGGTAATGAGAAGCATGATGTTTAGCTACTCTCGCTCCGTCCCTTATTGACCGCGCGGCGCGCTGAGTGTGTTGTACTTCCGCTTTACTTGGCATATTTCAATAATCGGAATTTGGATGTTTGTGAATCGTTCTCGAATCTTCCACGGCCGAATCGCCAAATAATCTAAGAATCGGAAATTTTGCACACCTCTACCTGTAAATGCCCTGAAAATCTGACAGAATGACTGTAAATGCTCTGGTTTCGAATGAACGAACGTTCCCAGTCTAAATGGATTGGGCGTCGAGCACCGTCAATTCAGCCTTAGAGTTAACTGAAACACTTACGGTGGAAGATTTTGGTAGCAACTTGTTGGTTCATTTTTATTTATTTTTTTTAGACATCGACACCTTTTTAAAACGATATCTCGATTCTTGGCAGGAGCATATCGATAACCTTTTGGGATACAAAGTAGCACGATATATCACCATTTCCATATTTTGTCACACCCCTATTTGACAGTATATTCGATAGTTCATTTTTCTCCCCATTGTTCAGAACAAACGTCTAGGAGCACTAAACAAGTTCAAGGCTAAGTCGCGGTCAGTTCTCCTGGCAACCGATGTGGCATCCAGAGGACTCGACATTCCGCACGTTGACTGTGTCATCAACTACGACATCCCTACGCATTCCAAGGTACTGTAGTGCTGTCAGGTGTTTCCGACACTTTTTATTTCATGGGTTCAGGAATGTACGCAGTAATCAGTTGATTCTTGTCTCTTTTGACCCATACAGGACTACATCCACAGAGTCGGGCGGACAGCAAGAGCAGGTCGATCGGGGAAGTCAATCACGTTTGTCACCCAGTAAGAACTTGTTTAATGCATACACATTTAACACATTCGGCCAGGGTGTGTAAACTCGAGATGAAAATTGAGGCAATTTTGCTCTGGTTAATTGACCTTTTTTCTTCAGGTATGATGTGGAGCTTTTCCAGAGAATTGAAAGCCTGATAGGAAAGAAACTTCCTGCCTTCCCCACCCACGAAGAGGAGGTGATGATGTTGGTGGAGAGGGTCAGCGAGGCCCAGCGATTTGCCAAACTGGTGAGTCAGGGTTGTTGCATAATCCTAAAATGTGTTTAAAAATCTTGAGTTCTCTTTTTTAACTATCAAATCGTAGTTGAAATATAAGAAACACCTTTTAAAATCTATGTCAAAAATAATTACTTTACAATGCACAGTCTTGTTTGCAGTATAGTGCAAAACTGTACTGCATAATCTTCAGCGAAAGTACACCAATAACATTTAACTACAGCAAACTAGTGCTATGAGATATGGAAAAAAAAAATCAATTCCATTATGGGCAATTTTATATTACGAAATCGGTATGCCACAAAATAATACATTTTTTATGATTGTTGTGAAAATGATAACGTACCACAAATGTTAAATGTATCAAGTAGTGCTGCAACCTGAAACTATCCAGTGTAAGCGGAAGCAGTATAGGAGTATATGTATTTTTGCTCAAATGTAAAGATATCTAACTGCCTACAAATACTTGTGACTTGGTGGTACTTGTGACTGCTGTATATGAAGTTAGCATAATATCATTAACTCATTGGCTGCTATTGACGGCACTAGACGTCCAATCCATTTTGACCAGAGGGGGGGGCGAATGAATTAGCCCCCGTGAAGTTGCCTCCCCTCCCATCAGAGGGGCTGTTTGGGCTGTAAAAAGTTTTGTTTGTGCTGCTATCTTTTTTTTTTGCAATTCTTTTATTGGTCAATCTGAGGTCAACCAGCCCCCATTCTGATTAAAAATGTTGTTTGTGCTGCTATCATTGTTGAGAAATTGAGATATTAATTTCAAGTGATGACATCAGTCAGCCCACCATTTATTGCAAAATAGTCACATCATTACTCGAAATTATTGTCTCAAGCCCCTTATTTTCTGCAAAGTGAACCCGAAATGGTGCCATTTGTTTATGCTACATTTGTGCTCGTTTCTGCTGTTAAAAAAAAATGTTGTTTGTGCTGCTATCGTTTTATAAATATTGACTTATTAATTTTGAGTCTTTTTCAGGACTGCGGGTCACGTCATCACTCAAAATTAATATTTCAAGCACCCCATTTATTGCAAAATGAACCAGAAGTGGTGCCATTTATTTATGCTACGTTTGTGTTCATTTTTGCTTTAAAAAAAATTTGTTTGTGCTGCTATTGATTTATAGATATTGAGATATTAATTTCGAGTCTTTTTCGGGGCTGCGAGTCACGGCATCACTCGAAATTAATATCGCATGCCCCCCATTTATTGCAAAATGAGCCCATAGTGGCGCAATTTGTTTGTGCTACATTTGCGCTCGTTGTTGGGACACCCCTCTGTCATTGAGAGAGCTGGTACGCTCAGTCAGCCGCAGGAGTTGGATATGGAAAAGCTGTGAGTGATGTCATCGCTTGAAATTAATATCTCAATATCTATAAAATGATAAAGCACAAACATTTTTTACACCACAAACGAGCACAAACATAGCATAAACTAATGGCACCTTGGGGGCTGCATGACGTCATCACTCGAAATTAAAGGGCAGCATAAGAGCTTTTCGGATTTCGGTGTAATTTTACAGATATAAACTTGGGACGATTTCGTCAAAACAACCATGTCATTTTTAACGCGTAACTGCGAGGATACTTTGCCGGCTTTTTTGCACTTCGTTAATAGTCCTTCCCGAACCCGGAACCCAGGAGGGAACAGAAGTTGTGCTGCACAATGAGCATAACAGTAGCAACGATATCAGTGATATTTCCACGAAAAGTAACCATTCAGGATCGCTCTGTCGTGACGCTAACGATGGCAAAGGCTCTCAGGAAAGATGATTTACAGTTAATCCCTACATGTTTGAACCTGACGCATCAGATGACGACAATTTAACCGGCACAGCAGACGTTGGTGATGACGCCGGTTGGCAGCTCGACACTTCACAACCGAGAAGAGTGGTAGGCCTATGTCTAGCATCGTGTTTTTTCTCTGAACCTCTTTGCCCAGTCATTCTGTGATATAATTATCAGTAATTGCAAAAACAGACGACTAGTTTTATAGATCTAGTAAGAAATGTATCAAATTGACATAAATAAACAACCTGTCAGCTGTCTTGTGACAGGCAAACAACAACAAAAAACAGGTCGCACGGACGAACAGGCAGCTGGTTTTGCCCTTCTATATCAACAGAATTGCATCAAATTTTAGAATTAAAAAAGCCAGTAAGGGTCTTATTACATCTTTGAAAAACCAAGGGTGTATCCTCCTAGGCTTTCAAAGCTGTCACCCCTGAAATGTTGAAAACATAGACGCGATCAAGGAGCCGGGGAGAGGTTCTTCCGCTTGACTCTGATGACCAAATCATTGCAGAAGAAGGTTTTTTGGGCCACTCATAGAGTCTCGAGCCTTCGTGTGAGCAATTTACACATAGAGATGGCATGAGTAAAGTCGCAAGTAAAATCTAGAAAATGTTTGCAATATATGGCAAGGATAGCATGGTGCTATACTTTAGTATTGGAGTGCTGGCAAGGTCTTGTGGACATGACGTCATCAGGTAGCGTCCGGCAGCGAGGCGCGTCCCTCGTTGCTAAGGTGTTGCTATGGCAGTAACTCAAAAACTACGCTGTCAGTTAAAAAAAAAAAATTGATAATGTGAGTTTTGAGAAAGCGAATGATGCATTCAATACATTTTAACCGAGTAAAACACTCGCCGAATTGAAGTCCTCGCCTGCCCTTTGATACCCCAATATCTCAAAAACGATAGCAGCACAAACGAAAACTTTTACGGCACATACTAGTACAAATGAAGCATAAATGATTGACAACATTTTTAGCCATTTTTAATCAAAATTGAGTGCTGGTTGACCTCAGATTGACCTGTAAAACAATTGTCAAGCAGCACAAATGTAACACAAACAATTTATGAGGGGCCAACTTCACGGAGGTTGTCTATTGTTGTCGATGGCAGCCAATGAGTTACTAATAAATTAATTACCATTGGAATGAACGGTTTTCTATTTTTGATTTTTATGGAT
The DNA here is from genome assembly GCF_030265065.1 of Corythoichthys intestinalis. Lineage (NCBI taxonomy): Eukaryota > Metazoa > Chordata > Actinopteri > Syngnathiformes > Syngnathidae > Corythoichthys > Corythoichthys intestinalis. Next base: position 16,252,214 of record NC_080410.1, read on the forward strand.
TGTTATCTTCAATTGTCTGACACATGTACGTTGGTAGGGGGAACCAATTAGATAACTATTGAGTGGACATCTTGAGGCCGGCCAGTGGTACTACTATGGTTTATGCAATCCCGTCTTCGTGGCGATAAATCAATGACGATAGACACATAAAATTTAAAAATTTAATTAAAAGATTTATATTGTTTTGTCTATATGAATCGTCATATCGTACGACACTAATGTCAAGCAAATTAAAGGATGTCGAATCAGGGATTTTCCGTTGTATTTCTTCAGGAAATGAAAGAACAGGGTGAGAAAAGGAAAAGACCCAAAGATCGAGCTGGAGACGAGGATGACACAGAGCAAGCGAGCGGCGTAAGGAAGAAGGTGAAAGGAGGCTCGGGAGCAATACGAGTAGGCGGGAAGAAGAGAGGCGGCGGTGCCTGGAGAGGCGGACGTTGAGGCTTCCAATTTAACAAAAGACTGTACATAACCACAACATAAATATCTTCTTTTTGATGCCAAAACTGGAACATGGTCACACCCAGTTTTCCTGCCTTTAGCTTTCGAATACATTGCCTCTCTGTCATTGCATTTTCCCATTTGTAGTAAAATTTCATAACTTGAAGCTTTGCTCAAGATTTTTTTTTCCCGCGGGGCGCGGACCCAAGCAGGAGTTAGTACTCTCAGTTGAATTTATAGTGATGAATATTCAGTACAGAGTTAGATTTTGAGTGTCCGGCTGAAGAGTGTGTCAAGTTACTGCTGTATTTAAGAGTTTTTAGTTTAATAATTGTGGTATTTTTCATAGAATTATATACTCTAAATCAAATGTTGAGGTTAGAAATGTCAGTGTAGGTAACCTCTTTGTGCAGTAGCATAAGAGTGTCGTCCCATGGCACATGAACATTCAATCTGTTACTGCAGTAATTTTGATTCACAGGATGAAAAGAGCCACATGATCGGATCTCTATTATTGTCAAAGGCACTGAAAGAGTGAAGTGAAAAAATTTTCTGCTGCACACCTATTTATATTGCTTGCAATGAAAAAAACAAAGGAGATGGGGGGGATTAAATTATTATGATTTTACACAAAACTCCAAAAATGGGCTGGACAAAAGTATTGGCACCCACAGCCTGAAACAACCTTTAGACAAAATAACTGCGAAGAACCGCTTCCAGTATCCATCATTGAGATTCTTGCTATACTCTGCTTGAATTTCAGACCAATCGTCTTTGGCCAACTGCTCCAGATCTCTGAGATTTGAAGGGTGCCTTCTTCAAACTGCCCTTTTCAGATTTCTCCACAGGTGTTCTATGGGATTCAGGTCTGGACTTATTGCTAGCCAATTTAGAAGTCTCCAGTGCTTTCTCTCAAACCATTTTCTAGTGCTTTTTGAAGATGTGTTTTGGGTTATTGTCCTGCTGGAAGACCCATGACCTCTGAGGGAGACTTGGGTTTCTCAGACTGGGCCCTACATTATGCTGCAAAATTTTTTGGTAGTCTTCAGACTTCATAATGCCATGCACACAGTCAAGCAGTACAGTGCCGGAGGAAGCAAAGCAACCCCAAAACATCAGGGAACCTCCACCATGTTTGACTGTTGGGACCGTGTTCTTTTCTTTGAAGGCCTCGTTATTTTTCCTGTAAACTCTATGTAGATCCCTTTTACCAAAAAGCTCTACTTTTGTCTCATCCGAGCAGAGAACATGCTTCCAAAACGTTTTTGGCTTTCTCAGGTAAGTTTTGGCTAACTCCAGCCTGTCTTTTTTATGTATCTGGGTCAGAAGTGGGGTCTTCCTGGGTATCCTACCATAAGAGTCCCTTTTTATTCAGACGTCTACGGATAGTACGGGTTGACACTGCCGTACCCTCGGACTGCAGGACAGCTTGAACTTGTTTGGATGTTAGTCGAAGTTCTTTATCCACCATCCGTACAATCTTTCGTTGAAATCTCTCATCAATTTTTCTTTTCCATCCACCTCTAGGGAGATTAGCCACAGTGCCATGGGCTTTACATTTATTGATGACCGTGCGCATGGTAGACACAGGAACATTCAGGTCTTTGGAGATGGACTTGTAGCCTTGAGATTGCCCATGCTTCCTCGCAATTTTGCTTCTCAAGTCCTTAGACAGTTCTTCGGTCTTCTTTCTTTTCTCCATGCTCAATGTACACACAAGGGCACAAGACAGGTTGAGTCAACTTTAATCCATTTTAACTGGCTGCAAGTGTGATTTAATTATTGCTATCACCTGTTATGTGCCACAGGTAAGTAACAGGTGCTGTTAATTACACAAATTAGAGAAGCATCACATGATTTTTCAAAGGGTGTCAATACTTTTGTCTGTCCCATTTTTGGAGTTTTGTGTAAGATAACGATTTAATTTTTTTCCATTCTCTTTTGCGTTTTTTATTGCATGCAAAATTAAGATCTTACTACCAAAGCATTTGTAACTGCAATCATTTCGTGGGAGAAATTGAGTATTATCTGACAGAATTGCAGCGGTGCCCATACTTTTGGCCAGCACTGTATGTGATACCCACCTACAGCATTATGGTGTCTAAGTAAAACTATGATTTATGTGAGAAACCAAATTGTTCATCTGTGGAATTTGGTAATTTGTGCCTCCCATATACTGTAATTTAGAGGCTGAATATGGGCATTTTTTGCCTCAGGTTTTCATATTTATGTATAATGAATATTAATATTTATTCAGTGATTTTCTTACCGTGTGAAATCATCAAGTGTTCTACGGGGGAAAAAAATCTTCAATTTCACTTAATTGTTCCAAATATCAGGATTTATTTCCTACTAATACTGTAATCCATTTGTCTTCGTCCAGCTATGCCAGCAACATCTAATTAATAGTATACCTAATAAATGTGCTTGCAGAACAAGTCAATGCTGTTCCACTAGATGGCAGAAGGCACACATATACAGTACTACAAATCAGACATCTCATTCATTTTCGTACCGCATATCATATTCCTCACAAGGGGATGAGCCAACCAATCGCAGGGAAACAAATCAGACAACACAATTAATATTTTGCGACGACAGGATCAGATTTTTTGTTGACTAAATTGAGATAAGGTCATAATCATTTTTTTTTTTAAGTTTCATTTTTGTTAGGTGGTGTCCTATGATTTTTATGAAATATGTGCATATAACCAAGACCGTCAGTTTGGTCTCAACATTGGTAGGGACGATATAACAGCATAACGTGCATTTACACTTTTTGCTGGGGACGGGACATTAATAAGACTAAACAGATTGGGTGAACGGGAGTCAGGTTACATTTCTCACCAATATGAACCGAATTAATTGATAGGCTAAATCTGTATTGACCTCTACACCTTTCATGTGTATTGTTCAGGTGATACACCGATTCATACCTTTGTTTTCAAAAACTACTAAAACATTTTGAAAACTCCCAGAATAAATCTCTGGACTTCCAAAATCTGAATTTTATCAGCAAATTTAAATTCCAATATTTGAACATACATACATACATACGTTTTACCTCAACTACCATTCATGTATGATTATATGAAGAAATGTCTGCATAGGCTGCAAATATAAATATTTTTTAAAATGTAGAAAAAAATACATTTTAAATAAATGCAAGTCATCAGCCAATCAAACGTGCATTTGAGGGGAAAAAATGGACCGGCACATTCAGCAAGTGAAAAGAGGCAAATCTAAGTTTCAACATGATGAAAATAATTCACATAATAAGAGTAGGGTCAATTCTCTCCTTACAGCATTTGGGAAGACAAAATTATATAAAATTATCTGTATAACTGAACTCATTAATATATGCAAAAAAGGTTACTTAAAAGTTGGTGGGGACAATTTGAGTATCCTGAAAAGTTGGTGTTATGTCCCTATACTGTCCCTATGCAAACCTATGCCTTTGCCTATGACTTGTCTCAGTAAAGGTTTAGAAACACATGTACGGTGTACTGAAGGATTTTATGCGTGTAAATATAGCAACAATATACTGTACAAAAACAGTAGTATTGTGAACTGAGAAGAAACTATCCATCCTGGTACATTTAACTCACTTATCTGTGGTCAGGTTATGGGAATAGCAGCTTCTCCAGGAAGCCCAAATTTTTCCCCAGCCCCTTCATTGAGCTATTCGGGGGGAACCCAAAGTATTATGAGGCCAACCAGGAGACATGGTTTCTCTGGTGAGGCCTGGTTAATCTCCAAGGCCTCCTTCAAATTGGACATCCCACCATGTTGGCATCCAGAAGTCATACTGGTCAGATGCCCAAGCTACTCATTTGGTTCCTCATTGGAGGAGCAGCAGCTTGATTCAGAGTCCCTCTGATGACGTAATACAATACAGTGGACGTCTATTCAAAAGTTATCATTAGATGTATACTCGTTCACTGCCAGCCCAGATCACAGAATATATGTTGTGATAGTTAGAAACAACAATAGATGTCCAATCCATTTCAATTGGGAGAGGTTGGAATCGATCATCATTATTCGATCACTTCCAACCCCTCCCAGTTAAAATGGATTGGACGTGTATTGCACTCAATGGCAGGCAAAGAGTGAAGACTGAGGAGGAAATCAATATTGGATGCAATTGTATGTTCTTGTTAAAAAAAAGTTACTTTAACCCATTCATGGACAATGGACATCTATTCAAAAGTTATCATTACATTAACTCATTCCCTGCCAGCCGGTGTCACAGAGTATGTGCTGTGGTAGTTAGAAAAAACGGCAAAAGACATCCAATCCATATAGTGGCTGGAAGCGATCATCATCATCATTCGATCGCTTACAGCCCTTCCTTGTTAAAATGGATTGGACGTATATTGCAGTCAATGGCAGCCAAAGCGTGAAGCTATGTGCGGTCATCAGAGATTTATAGAACAATAGATAAAATTCCCAGGTCAAAATCCACGTTGGCCACACTTATTCCACTGTATGTCTTTTTTTTTTTTTTTTTCAATTTACAACATATAGAATTCCTGAAAAAAATTATCACTCGTGGCTTTTTTTTTATTACTATTTAATTCTTTTTCAAAATGGATCCTTCAACAAATTCATTTGATTTAAAATTGTTTAAATCTTTTTTTTTTTTTTTTTTTTTAACTGCCCATTGCAAAACATAAGCGTGTAACACTAAGATGGGATATCAAATAGGGCTGCAAACTATTGTCGCAAGTTGGAGAGCCCCGTCCTATATGAATGTAATAACAAGGTTTTTAAAATCAAATAAATAAATAAAATTCATCATTCGTGGATGAAATGGTTTTTTAAAAAAAATAAGTTAAAATAGCTTTAGCTCTAATAGATCTACTGGTTCTATTAGTTTAATGTTGCCTTCCTTTTTCTAATAGAAAACAGCATGGTATTTGGGAGCCAAACAGATTGTGACGCGATCCTCTTGTTAAACTGAGGGTGCGTTGGGTGCCCGTTGTAGGCGGGGGCTGCGGCGGTCAAGTGAGTAACCAGAGGGTCTAGGAGGGGCCCCAGCGTCGTGGCAGCAGCCCTGCCTCTGTGGTTGCATACCAGAGCCCAAACACATGCCTGCATCTCCATTGTGTGCGTGGAGCAGAACGTTACACAGAGGCTGCGCATCAGTGGCACAGCGGACTGCGTGGGGAACCGGACTCGAGCTTCTCGGAACGACACCAGGTGAGTGTCCGGGGTCACCGGCCGGAAATGGGCGAAGATGGACGGCTGGATATGATTTGGGAAGCCGGTGTCTTCGGGATGGAGGCGGTGATCGAGATCATTTCCCAAACTTAGTCGAAACTCATTATTTGTCTTTCGCGAGTTGAGAAAGGTGATTTGAGTGCCCTCTTATTTGTTTTCTTCTAGTGTTAATCAGATGAACTCGAATTAGACGACGCTATAATTAGCAGTTTAAGCTAGCAGTAGGAGTGCACTTTGGGTGAAACTAAACAAACAGGTAGCACCGTTATCTATCACCCAATTTATTTGTCGCTTTTAAAGCTGGTGTGTCGACACGAACGCCGAACAGCTATTTACCCGTCGGTTTAACTTGCAATGACATCTTACTATCTTATATATTTGTTTGAATGGGTCAACAAGTTTTGTGTCGCATGCTTGCAGCTTGCCAATGCACAGTCATCTTACTGACGTAACAAGTATTTTGTTAAAAATACTTCTAGCATTTAAAAATATATATATTATAATCGATTACTGTGTATTCCTAATTGCAAAGGTTTGTAGATGTGGATTTTAATGGCGTCCCGTTGCTGTGCACAGAGAGGCGCAGTTACGCACAATGCGCAACATAATGACAGATCCAAAAGGCACACTGCGGCTCCGAAATACGTTTCGCAGATCTCCGTTGTTGTTGACAATTTTAAACGAATCTCTTAATTTCTAACATATTCTGAATTCAATTAGTATCCCAAGTTCAAACCGAGGCAAGTTTTGCTTTACTGGAAATGATCAGTCAGTAACTGAGAGGCAAACTGTCCACTCGTACAAACTAACGGCAATCCAATCCTCGAATACAGAAGTAGTGCCAAGCATTTGGCTTATCAATAACGTTTTCAGTTTTAGTTGTTACGGTCACATTGATTATAAGTTAACTCCTTCACTGCCAGTCAAGGTATGTCAACTATTCACAGAGTATGCGTTGTGAAAGGTAGTAAAAGAAGTAGAAGATTTAAACTAAAAACACCTTTTAACTGCAATAACCTTCCATTCCATTTAAAATGACAGTGCTGGCAGCAATCGAATCGCACCCAAAGAGTGAATACTTGTGACTGTGATTTTTCTGCAGAAATTAAAATTTTCTGGTTTGATTGGGAGTTGTTTTTGAGTGTGAAAGGTTGAATATCTTCACTATCTATGGTCTGCGGTACAGGTAACCAGTCCAGGGTGTACCCTATACTCAAAGCCAGCTGGGATAGGCTCCCCACAGGATAAGTGGTGTGGAAAACAGGTTGCTGGATGAATACCAGTGCACTGACACCTGTTTTTGTAATGTTTTGATTACATTAGTTAACATTCACTCATTGGTTGTGGTTCACGCGCCTGACTTCATGAACATTGATGAATGCTGGTAGGCCTGCACATACCGCAATGTGTGCATACGCAATAGTCGCATCGCAGGACATGCAGTTATTGATTTATTTATTGATTGATTTATTTTTTAACATGTAAACTTTTGTTTGACGTCATAAAAGCAGACAGTGTGCAGATCCCGGATCCCTTTCATATACAGCAAGCCTGGATTAAACAGCATTGTGGGGAGAACAAGTATTTGATACACTGCCAATTGGCAGTGTATCAAATACTTGTTCTCCCCACTGTATATAAATTAGGGAAGTCCCCGACCGGATCATGTGATTGGAAATCAGGCTGATCGTGCCATTTTTCAGGAATGTGAACCAGGTGAATAGGATTTGGTTTTTAATTTAAAAAATATATTCATGTTTTTCTGCTTCATGCTCGTACAAAGCCACAGCCTCTTACCCTCCCTCATGCGAGGCAGTGCGCCCATACTTTTTTTTTTTTTTTGGTCACCAGTGCAGCTGGCGTTTGGTACTTAATGTTCACGATGATTGACAAGTATGTAGCTTTGATCTGGCCTGAGAAGCCTCGGTAGCTCTACGATCAAAGGCACACATGTCTTAATCATCGTTAACTTGCAGCCCAGTCTGAAGTATGCTGTGCCAACTGTGTAAGTGAGAGCCTTTTCTCAGCAGCATGAGCGTTAAAGTTTTGTGCTGGTGCACCTTAAGTAAAAAGTTAGGCGCAACCAGTGCAACCAATGCAAAAAGTAAGTGTGGAACCTTAGCAATATATGTATATCGCAGTGTTTATGATTTCTAATATCGTTCAGGCTTATCCCAAGCAGAGTTATTCAAGTTATATTGTGAAAATTCTTCTAGTTTTAATATCACAATATAATATTGCAATATCTCGCAAACCCCCCAAAAATCGCAATAATAGTTATTTCCAATATCGTTCAAGCCTAGATGTTGGTGTGTACTACACAATGTTCCACTTGTCTCTTCTAGGTGCCCACCTTGCTCTCGTCAACCCAACATAAGATGTCCCATCGAAGTGGTCAAGAGGACCCAGAGCGGTACCTGTTTGTGGATCGTGCTGTGGTTTACAACCCAGCCACACAGGCTGACTGGACAGCCAAGAAACTGGTTTGGGTTCCATCAGAGCGCCATGGTTTTGAGGGTGCCAGTATCCGTGAGGAGCGCGGCGAGGAGGTGGTGGTGGAGTTGGCTGAAAATGGTAAAAAGGTGGTCGTAAACAAGGATGACATCCAGAAGATGAATCCTCCCAAGTTCAGCAAGGTGGAGGACATGGCTGAGCTCACCTGCCTGAATGAGGCATCTGTGCTGCACAATTTGAAGGACCGCTATTACTCCGGACTCATATATGTGAGTAACCTAGCTCCCCTTCAGAGGTTTCTCATAACTGTTTATTGTTCACGTGGTTATGATTAACCTCAAAACTCACCTCAAATTTTCTGTTCCTTGCACACGACTGGTAACCTTTAGCCTGTTATGCAATAGCTAGTTCTAATATTTATCATGGTTGGACGTTGACTTCCTGACCAAACATGTAAAGTCAATCTGTGTTGATGCTAAACCATTGCTTTCTTCTAGTGAAACACTTCTCCTGTTTCAACTGCAAACTATATACAGTGGTACCTCGAAATACGATCGCTTCGACACACTCTTTTTGACATCTGACGTAAAATTTGACTCGCCATTTGTTTCTACATCCAACGACATGCTCGAAATACGACGATTTATGACAGCGCCGCAGTTTCTTTGTTTTCCCGCAAGACAGGCGCACAGAGGATTTTCTTGTGAGAGAAATCAACATCTATTCCAAGATTGTTAGTGCAGGTGGTGAAAAAAATGAAAAGGCGAGGCTTACCATTGAAATAAAAATGGAAATGAAAGAAAAATATGAGTGTGGTGTGCATGTGCGTGAACTGGCTCAACAATTCGGCTGTAGAATGTCTGCGATCTCGAAGGTCTTCATCCAACCTCTGTTCGCCAGTCTTTATAAGTTAAGGTGACAATTATTATTATTGTAACATCGCCCAAAAAATCGCCAGCTTTGTCAGGTTTTTAATCATTTATTTCAGAACTTGTGCAACACAACAAGCCTACTGTCCGCCGGAGCTGAACATGAGAAGTGAGAGTAAAAAGTACTCTCTCAGTATGTCACGTCAACCACGCGGTGCGTTCAGCTACACCATGCAACAGATTCACCACATTAGAACCCAATTCGTTACATTAGTACAGGTATTATTATTATTTTTACTAATATTATTATTCCTTTTTTTATTCATAATTTATTTGTTTTGCTCTGTGTAATTACTATTTGCAATACTACCAGCAGTATTTATGAAGGATTTAGTGTAGGTTTTCGGTCTGTGAAACAAATTAATGGAATTATAATGTATTCTTCTGGGAAAATCCTGCTCGACATATGACCATACAAACATACAAACAAGGTCCTGGTCCTGGAACGAATTAACTTCGTATGTACAGGTACAACTGTATTTTGAAGTCCATACTGTTGCAACATACAAATGCTATATTCTAAACTACAAAATGGAGCAGACTTTCTGCTCGTGATCCACTTTATGGTTTTCAGGAATAGAATTTGGGTTGAATGTAGGCCTGAACGATATTGGAAAAAACTATTGTTGCGATTTTTTTTAGGTGTGCAATATATTGCGATATTATATTGCGATATTAAAAAAAAAATTTAAAATTAAAGAAATTTTCACTAAATGACTTGAATAGCTGTTTGGAAATACTTTACATAACACACCGTGACCACAGTGTATTCATATAATACCGTTTAATTTGTGAATGATGAAGATTTCTGTATGAAGGTATCCAGGAAGTCATATCTGCACAAAATAGATCATTTGTGACTTGAATGTCACTTAAGGAAATATCATTTAGGTACCACAAGTAGATTGTTGTTTTTTTGAAAATTTGAAAAAAAAGCGTAGACAGTACGCCATACAGTTACTGTTTATTAATGAAAAGTGGACTGCTTGTTTTCAAACGAAGAATAGCGCAAACACTTTATTGGTATTATGACTTTGGTATAGAGGACATGATGCATTCACATACAGTCCATTTTACTGCACTGTAGACCCACAAACATGCAACACATGTCACATCTGAGTCACTGTTATATATAAAGGGTACCAATGCAGATTGCGGGAACGAAGTAGAGCTAGAGGTATAGTATCATTCTCATAACAGATGCACGACTGCACCTCTATGTAAGGGGACGTTGTAATGCTTGGGATTTGATCCTTCTGTGCGACATATTAGGACCGCTGAATATTTGCTAGCTAGCTTTACCTAGCAACCACAATAACACAATAACAGACAATTGTGAAATTAATATTTCTAGAAATGCTTATCTAACCTTAATATTATGAACTTTGTAACTCTTGTATTGGATATTTTACTATGTAGTTGGTCCTAATATTGTGGCTAGTTGCTGTATTTTCTGATTAAATGTAAATTGTGTTCTTCTTCTCAAAGACCATGAATTCTGAATCCATTGTTTTCCAGATAACTCCTGAAACAATACAAAGTGGGGCACAATGTAGATTTTATATTGTGATTTCCCCCCCCCCCCCCCCCCCATTCATTCAAATTTGACGGGTGTGTGTTTAAAATTCAGACGACACTTATATTTTCACTTTACAGTGTTTTTATGTTTTATATACTTGTAACTGGTCATAGAAGTTTGATAACCCTGTGATTCTTGCACTTTCTGGTCCCATAGCTCTGCACACTAGTTTAGCGTCTTCATTTTTTTAAATTCTAAAACCAAGGTAGCTTGCGCTGCGCTTTGTCAAGGCTCATGTTCATCTAGGGATCTTCTTAATTTGTATTTTGGCTAAAACAAATTACAAACATGTGTTCCCACTAAGTGGTCTTTTTTTTTTAACAGGAAGAACATTTCCCTGCTCAGTTGTTTGACTTACCTCCTCAGTGTTCATTGCAGACATGCTGTAATACCCCCTTAAACCTTCCTCCTGATGAGGACTTTATGTGAAGGCTTCCATGTTTGAGTCATAGCGCAGACATATGACGCACACTGTCACTTAGGTGCTTGTCATTGTCGTAGTATCTAAAGGTGACCTCACGCTTGATTGGAAGGATTTATTTTGACGAGGTGGTGCGTCACAGGCTAATCAGAGCGCCCCACTGGCCTACCACGGTAGCTTGGAAACAAGCAGACCTTTGTATCGTAAGATAAGCCTCAGCTGTCAGAAGGCATCAGCATTCTTCCATGGCAAAAAGATTGTCATAATATCCATCTGTTTGTCAGTGTGCTTTTCTTCTGCGGTCTACTCTTAGTGTCTATCTCCGTTTATTTTCTGTTAGTCTAGTTTACTTTAACTTTAGTGTATATTACCGTAATGATTCAACGTTAGTGTATTCTGCAGTGATGGTCATGTTGTCTGATTGGATTACAATACCCAAACACACTTATAAATTTCTATTTAAAATAGTTTGAACATATGAATTATTCTGAACATGTTTGCTGATGTCCGCCAGAGAGCCTACTGTTGAATCCAAATTTAGAAATTGGGAAGCAGATTGACATCTCTGTTAGTGTGATTTGATTCCATACATAAGTACTGATCAGTATGTCAAAGACTCTTCTGTTGTCTTTTTGAGTTGCCATGACATGTATACATAAGAATGCTGATTTAAGGGAATGTCTTCTATTGTCTACGCTACACAGACTAGTGGCATGAAGGCACTATCATGGTGCACAGAATGCCCTCTCCTTTTCAGTAGAGAGCAGTGTATTCATGTCCCACCCAGAGATGGCAGATGGGGTCGGCTGTCGCGTCCGCTGTTGCTTGTGTGTTACTCAGCTGTTACCAAGCCACAGGATCGCCTGACCTGGATCTGATTTCACAGTGGAAATATCAACTTCCCTTTCCTAGATGGGACCAGACACGATGTTAAGTTATTTCTATGGTAGAATGCTGCCTGTCATAGTGAAGGTTTGCTTTGAAGGTATCTTGATCCTGTGAGACTCGTATACATTTTTTTAACTTGTGCAAAGGACAAAGTAACTGCTATACATACAACTAACTTTATTTTTTTTTTCTTCAACATTTTTTAAAGAATTGCACGATAACGTCGAGAAGTAGGGTGAGCAATGGCTTTTTGAGTGGTGGCTCTGTATACAGTAAATATCATTGTGTCTTAACTGTCCTTGATTAGTGAGCAAGAAAAACAGTTCGACTGAATTGGACCTTTAGAAAAGTCATCAGGCTCCCATCTTGCTTTCTTGCAGCCTCTCTATGTTTGGTCAACTTCGATCTACAACGTTGTTTTTTTCGGTCATGATTTGTACCAGAGCATCATTTGTTGGTGGTCTGGGGGCTCCACACTGAGCTATTATATAACAATTTTAGTATGCTGTCTGGTTCCTGGGTGTCTGCTCTTGAAGCCCTGTCTCAGTGGACTGTAATTATGATACTCATGTCAGCATATGTGACAGTGTGACGGTTCGTTGGGCAACAAACGGCTAGCTGCACTCTGCTCTTGCCAATGAATGGTAGGGTGCCTAAATGTAGGAAGTAAAAACTAAAAACCTTCAAGATAAGCTGGCAATTACCAAAATAGATTTTCCAAGAAATTTTTAAACACATCATTAGAGCTTTCATCCATGATGCTTCTTTTTCTCCTTTCCTGTATGGTTATAATTTGATGACAGGAAATATAGAGGTAAACTTGCCTTCAGTCAAATGATGCGCTATGTAAAATAAACACTTAACCCATAATCCAAAAGTACCAGTAATTACATACTGCACATGAGCTACAAGCAATATAGATGAGGTGGAGATTTGTGGTAACAGTAAATCCTGTGGCTAACAAGCAAGTGGTCAAAGTTATAATATGGAGAAGCGTTCAACATTCTGCCTTTTCTATAGGGGATGCAAAACCCCTATAGCATCTGTAGACAAGGAGAAGCAATACTCCACCGGGGCCTCTCACTCATTTTTTCTTTTTGCTCTCTGGTAAATTCAGACTACAGCAGAGATGAGACTGAGAGGCTCTCATACCACACACATTCTTGGGGGCAAATCACTCAGCCATTACGCACTCAAATCCAACAGCATAATAAGAAAGTAGGTTAATTGTTGGCAACCTGAACAATTTGTAGCGGAAGAGGTTATGATATTTCAACGTCCATATTGTTTTGAGCAGATAAACACAGCTAAGAAAAGTTGTTCCGTAGTGGACAACTTTATGGATTTAGACAAAAATTGTCTTTTTCTTTACCGTGTGATTATCACAAATATCACATATCACAAACTAGGTGCGGCTGAATGAACAAAGCAAAGTAAATACACACCATGTTGCCTCAGTTGACACAATTATTAAGGTGTAAATGATGACTGTATTATTCCTGTGCTATGAACCTACAACCAGTGTTGTTAATAACGGCGTTACAATATAACGGCGTTACTAACGGCGTTATTTTTTTCAGTAGTGGGTAATGTAATTAATTACTTTTCTCATCTTGGCAACGCCGTTACCGTTACTGAGGATGGAAAGGCATGTGTTACTATGCGTTACTATATTGGTCGAAAAGTCTGAGGGAGACGGACTCACCGAGACGACAGAGCAGAGCAGGAGTGAGGAGGAGGCAAGAAAGTTGTGACGAGGAGCAAACGCGATGCTAGGTAGCTCCAATAATACATGTTGTAGCCGATAGCCTACAAACTACGCCCGCATGTTATGGTAGATATGGTAGACATGGTAGATATCACATGTACTGTATATAGATATAACTAGATGCAAAATGACAGACATGGCACTAAATGCGTTAGTAGACAGCCGCCATCTTAAAGCAGTAGACTTTTTAAGACGGCTCTGTTGTAGAGAACCTTCCTAGCGAACCTAAGTAGCTTTTTATCCAAAATACTTCTAAATCGGCAAAATCTTGACTTGAATCTATCTTTAAATGATGAAACAGTTTTAAAACTTTCATATGTCGAAGGTAGAGAGAAGGAACTAATGCAATAATGGGAGCAATTTTAACAACTTTTAACAGTTGATTCAGGGTAAAGGGTAAATTAGGGTAAAGAATTGGGCTCGGGCCAATTGTACCAAAAACCTTCACAAAAAACTTCACATAGTGTGGCCAATGTTTTTTGTTTTTTGTTTTTTTCTTTTTTTTTTTTTTGGGGAGGAAAAAAAAAAAAGTAATTATCACCAATTACTTTGCCAAGTAACTAATTACTCTTACATTCAGGTAATTGAGTTACTAACGCAATTACTTTTTGGGAGAAGTAATTTGTAACTATAATTAATTACTTTTTTTCAATAAGATTAACAACACTGCCTACAACCAATGTGACGAGTTAGAGAAAAAAGATATTGATTGACATTTATCTGCTTCTATAACTGAACTTCCTTCATGATTTGAATCCACTGCTTAAGCATGTGTTTCTTTCCATTTTTATCTCTATAGACATATTCTGGCCTGTTCTGTGTGGTCATCAACCCCTACAAAAACTTGCCAATTTATTCAGAGAACATCATTGAGATGTACCGGGGGAAGAAGAGACACGAGATGCCGCCTCACATCTACGCCATCTCGGAATCGGCGTACCGCTGTATGCTTCAAGGTACGACTTTTGCATTGTCACTGACAGATGCGTTGTGACATTTTTAATCTGTCAAAGGTTGTAAAGCATTGCCACAGTATTCAGTATTCCTATACTCTCAACATTTTGATATGTTGCTTTCATTAGACTTAGTGAGGACCAGTTCTTTGAAGCAGATGAGAATTGTTTTTCACTAAGTGTTTTTCAGAAATGTGGTTTCTCTGGTGCAAGAGTTTAGCTCACTTGCAGCCAGCATTGAGTTTACTTGCATACTCCAGGAGATTAGTGTGTGAAGAAAGTGTTTAAAGTGTGTGAAAGGTCACAAGGTCACTGTGGATGTGGCATTTCTCATTATATCATAGAAGTGCCGTGCATCAAGGAATCATAGACCTGACATGTTTTGCTGAAATCCAACACTGCCAAACCATTAAGATGGAAAACTTGCATCGATATACAGAACAGCCAATAATGGGAAAATCGGACGTGTTTAGGTGTTCATTTAGATATTGATTTGATAGTATTCATCTGCACACATGCAGCCGCCGTCAATGTAATTCAAATAAGTGAAAGTTGAAAGTGGAGAGTAAGAGTTTTGGGGATCTTTGAACAGCTCAAGTTTCTTTACTTTGTGACTCTATTCCCTCACCATAGAAAACCAACATTAGCCTAGCTCCCGTTTAATGCCATTACTCAAATGCATGCTGGAAAGAGTGTTTCATTTTACATTTTGTTTGTTGGTCCACAGCTGTGGGGTTTATGTGTGTGGCTGATGCCCTGTCAGCTCCCTGTCATTACAGCCCTCAGGCTGCTCACTGAAGCCTGCAGGACGTTGGATTGGATGTACAAATAGCTGAGACCATGACTTGTGGGTCCGGATTGTCCATGGCCATTTCATGAACCACAATGGAGTAGTTTTTCTTAAAAGGAGCCTCTAGGGAATATTTGTGCTCTAGTTCTGGGGGTATTATTACTCTCTTCAAAAATCATTTTCATCCTTTTTTAGCATATTTCTTCAATCTCCAAATTGAATCGATTTCGTTTTTACTGTCGAATACACGTTTACAGGCGTTTTACCATCAAATGAAGAAGTTAAAAACCCACAAAATAATGGGTATCTATTAAGGATGCTTTTGAACACAACTACTCTACAGTGCCTGTTAAAAACGAGAACAAAAAACCTTTGCAGTGGGTTTTGCAGCATTTTCTGTGGTTGAAGATGCGGTCTGCTTAAATGAAAACACTTGACCCATGTAAAGCTGTGCCATGACGTACAAATTTAAGCAGCATTTCAATTCTCAACTTTTATGACCGTAAAATTGTAAGAGTTTGATTCACCAGTCGACACGCAGCTATACAGCATGCAGCTATACAAAAATTATAGCTTTTGATGAACTTTTCATGTTCTGCTACTTTGTAGCATCTATACAATACAACTTGTCTGGAATAAGATACTGTGTTCCATTTGAAAGAGTTTGTATATGTTTGAGTAGTTTTTGCTGATTTGCAAATAACAGCAAAAAATTAGTTGTCTTCATTTACAAAACAAAACCATGGTTGAAAAACTGAGGTACGGCTCATAGCGTGGTTTACCAGTACCATCCCAACCCTAATGGACAGTATATGACTCCGTTAACCTGTTGCAGCCTGCCAACATGATGTAAGATGTTTACGTCGATATGGGAAATCTCATGTGCTATCGGTCTTGTTTGACCCCATATTTCCCTGAGGAGGTTTCATTCTTTTGAGCCACTGACCCACACAGGGGGAGGGGCACGGTAGCCAGTGGAATGAGGTCATCACTGTCCCCTCGATAAATACCCTGGCGTGCTAAATTCTACACGCTGAGTCACAGTTAAGTTGTCTCTAGAGCAGGCCATTACCCACTATAGGACTCCTTTGGAAAAGAGTGCTTCACCATGGGTACTGTGTGTATGTGTGTGCACGTGCAACCAAAATAGCCATCACAAGGAAACTCTGATAGCAATGTCACTTACTGTCCGACAGTGTTTTAACAGACACAAAAACAGGAGTTTTTAACTCAATGCCCTTATTTGTTAGGAGTAGCCACCAAACTGGAAAGTTACAGTGCCTTTTTAAAATTTGAATCTTATTTCTAACTGCGACTTCACCTCCTTTACTGACTACAGCAGCTGGTCTTCTTTGCCGCCCTTTTGTCCTTTTCACTTTCTTATTTATTCTTTTTCCTACAACAAAATCTTCTGGCTTGGAAAAGAGGAATTTCCCACATCCTTGCAAGCATTTTTGGTCCCCTCTTGCTTAACATGAAAAATATAACCACAGATTTGCTGGAAGCATTTTACTCGCTCTCTCTTCTTTTGACCTTATTACTTACCCTTTTTACAAGAAAGTAACAGAAGTAGTCTGGAATGTCCTCAATGTCCCTTTCTGGATATGGCCAGTTTTGCATGGTGAGGTGAGCACTATTACTTTGTTATTCACATTCACATTTGATGGTGCAGTATAGGGATGGGAATCGAAATCCGATTCCAATTCCGAACCGGTTCTTAGTGTTTCGAGGCCTCGACATCCCAATGAAATAGCCTTAACGATCCCTTTAACGAGTCCGAAAGACGCATGTTGCGTCGTGACATGTCTTGTTGTCCAGACGCATCAAACTAGCATGGCGCCAAGAACCACTCGCTCCAAAGTTTGGCTACACTTCACCAGGAAAGAGGGTGAAAATGAAAGGTTACGATGGTTTAGCACGAGCATTGCATCCGTAAACATAACAATGACAGCATGTAGGTTCAAACGCTCGAAAGTGTGTCTTCACTTAATGAGGAAAAATTACAACAAAGCGACTTGCAGTCATTGCAAGGTGGAGATAACTGCATCGGGAGGGAATACGACTGCACTGTCCTCACTGAGACGCTAAGGCTCAGTCCTGGCTATACAGCTAGCTAAACGCCCAATTGACGATGCAGAAGACGTTGGTATAATTTGCTGACTTTTTTCAACCATCACTTGAAGACTGAAACTAAAAATAGAAATGAAACAAATCAATTTCGTCCCCAATAACAAACAGGTTTGCATCAACGTAAATCAGCGATGGTTAGCTGCTAATACAGTAATAACACAAACGGTTAGCATGCGTTCTCTAGCATTAGCACATCGTTCAAACCACTACACAACTGGATTTAAGTGTCCGATCACGAGTGGAAACACACAACAGCAACACAAAAGATGATAAATACAGGCGTTGCCTCTGTAGAGATTTTAGAAACATTAACAAAGAATGTAGGCTCGTAGGAGTGTTTCCCTCTCTCACTAACTCGCTCACTCGCTTGGACGCGGCACTTCTTCTTTGCGTGTAAGCGCGCTCTTCTTCACCTGAGCGCGTTCTTCTTCGCGTGAGGAAGCGCAAGAGCGCCCCCACTTGAACGTGAAAGCGCCATAAAAACTAAAAGGCATGCATTTCAATAAAATGGTAAATAATACACTATAACACAGGGGTCCCCAAACTACGGCCCGCCTCCACATTTGGTCCGCCCCCCTGAACAATACCAGAGAGCATTTTGAATTTTCTTTTTTTTTTTTCTCAATAGTGTTATTTATTTCCTGGCCTTTTTCTGTGAAGAACTCAAAGAGGGTTATTTGGTTAATATCTATTTAATAGTGTTATTATTATTTATTATTATTATTAGGGCTGTCAAACGATTAAAATTTTTAATCGAGTTAATTACAGCTTAAAAATTAATTAATCGTAATTAATCGCAAATAATCGCAATTCAAACCATCTATAAAATATGCCATATTTTTCTGTAAATTATATATATATATTCTGTAAAATAAATTGTTGAAATGGAAAGATAAGACACAAGATGGATATATACATTCAACATACGGTACATAAGGACTGTAGTGGGCATTTCACTCTACTGTCATTTAAATCTGTCTATGCTGTCCTCACTCCGAAGCGTCTACTTTTTCCAAAGCTAGACAGCTAGTGAACGACGCCTTAATAATCAGACTTCTTCCTTTTTCAACTGATTTATTAACCCTTGAGAGTCGAAGGACGCGCCGGCGCTTCCTCAGCGCACGTCGTCTTTGAAGCGCCTTCACGTTTTAATTACGTCACCCACATGCCGTTGGTTGGTCTCGTTTTAAAGTGCGGAAGTTGCGGTTTACTCTCGTTATTATTTGAAGTCAATCGACCAACTAAAACGTGAGATATTGACATTTAAGTTTTATAGTTTTATTGACCTCTCAAAAAAACATTAAAACGCTGCATGGATCATTTGTTTATGTCTATATTTCCATCATTTCTTGTCCTTTTTCAAAACGGAAGCTCCATGAAAAAAACACAAATCAAACGAACCCTTTCGAAGTCACAGTGGAAGCACAAAATGCGTTTTTTTTAAATTTATAAATATAACTGCCGTGCGAGGTTCCACCGAACGAGAGGGAGGAGTGTTCTGAAGCAGCGAGGTGGCGAGCGACAGCCGTTTGGATCGAGCAGCGACTTTGTGTGACTTTGAGAATGAACGGAAAACTAAATTTAGCGCAAGCAATTGTGCTTTTTGATCAACTTGAGGACGAGGATGGTCCAAATTCGTCATCATAGTCTTCTTCGGAAGAGTCCTCGAGTGAAGATAGTGACGGATTTGAACACGTGGGTGACGCCATCGACGAGCAGAGGTAAGCAAACTCACTTTTTTTTTTTTATGCTGAAAAAGTTTCTTTTGAAAGTTTCTTTTGATATTGCAAGACAAAGTTAATTTTGATGCAATATAAGTGTGTGTTTGTGTATATAATAATAAAATGTGCATATCAGATCAAAGTCGTACGTGCACTGTGTGTATCCAAGGCAGGAATTTATAATTGTGGTGTTCTTCTTTCTATATGAAGATTAGGGATGTAGCACATATTCAGCTATGGTATTCTTTCTATTGTCATACATATAGATTTCCATTATTATTTATTGCTGTATATATTTTTATTTTATACTTTATTATTTTCATAAATACTGACTTTTTTTCATGTACATTTATAGTGACAATGAAAGTAAAGTGAAATGAAAATGGAAGGGTGGAAAGAGGACCGACACCCCAGTGTGGGCTGTGTGATGTCGCCCTGTGTCTAATTCCAGGACGAAACTGCTTGTCGGAGTGGCATGCCTGAAAAAAATGTAACTTGTTTATTGTAAATATTTTTGAAAATACTTTTTTTTCCAATGTTATATATATATATTTTTTTCCCACAATCAGTCTTCTCAATTTGTGTATATAAATGTGTGTTCAATAAGCTTGATTGTGTGTACATAGTTTTCATCAGGCTGCAATACCTAAACTCATAAAGAGATGGCCTCTAAACACTTTTGTGTTAGATGGTATATATTTTTTCACTGTTCGGTCTGCTGTATATAACCTGTTTTGACTAGAGCATGTATAAAGGCAAAAAACGCCTATGTCTGTACCTGTTGTTTATGTCGAATTGTCAAATATAAGACTATTTATTCTAAAATTTTTTGGTTGAATGTTCATCCTAACATGTTGAATAAATATTACAAAGTTTCAAAACGGTTCGTTATGCATGTTTGGTTGTCAATTGGACATCAATATTAAAAATTTTGACAAAACGATTTTGGAATTTTTGGTCTTTTTGGGCCCAAAATGATGATTTATAATTGGTCAGTGAAGGAAACAACAGTTTGGACATGAAGTTCAAGGTGTCACAAAAAAAGGGACCAAACCCGGCCATTGTAAACAATTCTTTCTTTGAAATATAAAGGCAACTTCAAAGGCATGCAAAATCAGACAAAATAGGCCCAGACCTTAAAGGGTTAATAAAATGGCCTCAAACCATTGTCCTCTTTAGACCGTCGTAAAACTACAAAAAAAAAGTACACAAGCATTGCATTAGCAACAACGTTAGCTTAGCACGCTATACAGGTTCACTAAACAAACAAGAAGCGTCTCATACAAAAAATATAACATTTCGCTTACTAACATAATATGTACATTCTTTACAACAACCATACTTACAGACAAATCTTGTCCAAGGATCATATAAGCACAACATTACAACGTAGGCGTCAGCCCGAGACGTTGTGCAGCCATATTGAACTGGCAAGAAAACAATAAAACATGTCGCAAAGCGACCACAAGAATTCGCTGTTAGACAGCACAAAAAGCCTTGCTGTAAAACTTACCAAAAGGCAGAATAGTGTCTGAGCGGGACATGTGCGTTAATTGCGTCAAATATTTTAACGTGATTAATTAAAAAAATTAATTACCGCGCGTTAACGCGATAATTTTGACAGCCCTGATTATTATATTATATTATTATTTTTATTTCATTTACTTTTGTTCCGTGAAGAATCCAGAAAGGATTATTTGATTGTGGCTTTCTGAAAAACAATATTTTTTTTACATTTAGGCACTCCTGCAATCGTCACACTTTTTCAGTTACAAACTGAACCCGGCCCCTCATCAGAGAAGGATAAAGTTATGTGGCCCTCACAGAAAAAGTTTGGGGACCCCTGCTTTAACACATATTGCCAAAGGTAGAACAACACCCTATATGCCAATATATACCAATATTTGTTATTTCTGTTAGAAAAATGTTTCAGTAAAATGTTACACATTCTTGTGCATTTGCCACTTATTGCCACAGTTAACATTGAGCCTTTAGGCCTCTTTTGACCTGGTTGTGAGTTTGTAAGGTTGTGACTTCTGATTAAACAAACTCAATGCCAATCAAAACATTTGTTGTTCTTTTTCCCCAATTTGGAATCGATAAGAGAATCGATAAAGAATCGAATCGTTAAGCAATATCAATAATGGAATTGGAATCATAAAAATCGTATCAATTCCCATCCCTAGTGCAGTACGTAAATTTCAACAATCTGGGTGCTCCTGCCATTGTTTCTATACTGTATACTAATTTCTGGTTTATCGTTCTCAATGTCATCATAGTTTAGAATGTAATTGCTAATTGTGTCTTTTATTATTTGGGGTCTTTATAGCTTTGGATTTGTACAGATGCAGGAGCATTAACTCATAGCTGCCGAAGCTGTGTCTTATTTAAACTCAGTTTTAATAATTCATGAAACTGTTTGAGCCTTTGTTTGTTTTTGTTTTTTCCCCATTTTGTTTTCATTTTGTAACCATCTTGACTATTTAGCTGAACCAAAAAATATTTTGATTGGGTGAACATTCTGCAATGTGATCACAAAGAGAAGTTGAATTGAGGACAATGTCCATTGGATGTTTTAACACTCCCTGTCATTTTTAGTAAAACATCCTTTTGCTGCTTGTAATTAAATGACAAAGTAATTTGCACTTTGTAATTTGACCTTTGGAACCAATTTTATACAACTATGTTTTTAGTTTGTGCCCAAATACTTTGAAAACTTGACAAATTATATTTTGTTTTGGCATAAAGTCATGACTACCCTGGATAAGTTTGGTGAGACACAATCACAAATTAGTGTTCACATTACAGATTTGGAGCATCTTTGTTGTCAACAGGATATCAATTGATCAATATTGAAGAGGTAAGTGGGACTAACGGTACTGGTAAACTGTGGTGGATTGAATAATGTGACACACTGGTGGACAATCAATTACTGAAGACATTATCATTACTTTGGGAATAATACCAAAAGTGGACTAGGAGGATGCTGAAAGGATGCTGACTAGAAAATACAGAACAAGAGAACAGGAATTGTGCGAAAGTAAGAGAGGGCAGGGTAATGGGGGGAAGAGAGCAGAGGGTAGATGGGAAATTTAGAGGGGGCAGCCAGCATTGTGCTACACAATGGAGGCTTTGTGCAATCTGAAGGGGGCTGGGACCTGTGTGCTGTATGGGTGCGGATGCAGACGGGTACTCCTGAAATCTCCCCTTGGAAACGAGGCCTTTCTCTGGGGCAATGAGGGTGAGCAAAGCCAGTGGAGGTTACACATATCGCCTGAGTGACAAGACAGGTGTGGTGGGTCAGACGCAGTGTAATGTGTGTGTTCAAGAAAGGGGTGTCCTAGTCTTCAAAAGATATGTCTCTCCACTGAGCATGTTCAAGAGATGACTTTCAGACAAATGTGAAGTCTGTTTAAACAGTCTGCTGCTTAGAGCTCACACACGCATGCAGTAATATATTGGCAGATGCATCTTTTAAGAGCGAACAGCTGTGGAAGTCATACAGTATATGGTTATATTTGATTTTATAACTTAGTCCTCAGTCATATTAGCATATGCCTACCCTCAATATTTACCCTATCATTAGCATTTTCACACAGATTTCCGAAGAGGAGATTCTGTGCTTTGTCAGTGGGCAGGGTACAGAATATTCAGATTGCAATGATCATGTTTGAATCTAAAAATCAACATGAATTACTATATACAGTACATGGTAAACGTAGGAAATAATAAATCTGGTGTTTAGGTTTAAGCATGCACAAAACGTATAGAAAGTAAATATTAGTAATGACTAGTGGTGTCAACAATAATCGATGCGGCGATGCATCCCGATGCGGGGCATGGACGATTCGATTCGATGCGGGCAACAAGCCGAATCGATTCAGCGCATTTTTAAATATATAAGTACGTTCAAAAATCTTCCATGCGCAATTCCGGTGATGCAATGGATTTGGTTTCCCCATTTGTATTATTATTGTCATGTTTCATTTTTTACACACTGCATAACTCTGGTCAAGTTTCCCACCAACCTCATAGAAGCCAAAATGTCTCCAGATGTCAGCTTTCAATGTCTTAGGTGCATCAATAATCTTTCTTGCTCCCTCTTTCTCCGCTTCAGCCATTGTTATGTTATGTCCTATCTCTTAGAGGTTAGAGCTTGTGCCCGAACCTGAACGGGTCGGGCCCAAAATGTTAAGCATTCACGTTCTGGTCGGGTCAGGTCGGGCCGCCCCGCGCCGGACTAATAAATTATTTTATTTTTTAAAATGGGATAAAACCAAGAGCAGGCTCTCTGTAATGTGCATTTGCTTGTGCACTCACATGAAGCAGTGGCGCCGCCCGCTTTTTCTTCTTCTCCTCCGCTGTGGCGCTTGCGATTCCTTACGAAAGACACTTTTATTTATGCACACAAAGGCAACACAAATGTGATCCTTTTGAATCCTCTCCTCTGTGTGTCTGCAAACTCGTTTTTTTTTTTATATATATATATTAAACTTTCCCAGCGTTATTTCGTTGAGTAAATGATTTTATAATGATTGCAAAAATATGTAGACTATTTAAACATTAAGAAAAGTTGCGGTTTTTTTTTCTGCCAACTGAGAATTCGTTACGAAAGACTTTTTTTCTGCACACAAAGGCAACACAAATGTGATCCTTTTGAATCTTCTCTGTGTGTCTGCAAAATCGCATGTTTTTTTTTTTATATTAAACTTTCCCAGCGTTATTTCGTTGTGTGAATGATTTTATAATGATCACAGAAATATGCAGATTATTTAAACATTAAGAAAAGTTGCGTTTTTTTTTTCTGCCAACTGAGAATTCGTTACGAAAGACACTTTTTTATGCACACAAAGGCAACACAAATGTGATCCTTTTGAATCTTCTCCTCTGTGTGTCTGCAAAATCGCATGTTTTTTTTTTTAATATTAAACTTTCCCAGCGTTATTTCGTTGTGTAAATGCTTCTATAATTATCACAAAAATATGTAGACTATTTAAACATGAAGAAAGGTGCGTTTTTTCTGCCATCTCGAAGAAATGAAAATAAATTGCTGCTGCTGCGTTTTTTTTTTTCGCGTCACTCCAAGCCGGGTCGGGCTTCAATACTAGCGGGCCGTGTCGGGTCGGGCTGGATTTTTTAGGCCCCATCTAAGCTCTACTATCTCTCTGCTCTCTCAATTGCAAAAAAAAAATCATATTTCCTCATGTTGAAACATTGTTATGGCTGCTAAAATGCTGCTGCACTTCATTTTAATTCATTATTTTTTTTTGTTATGTGGTAGTTACTGATTGCATTTCTAAGTTGATTGCACATATATAGTGGGCTAGGCCTACATTTTACTTTTGATCTACATTGCAATTTAGTTGGATGTTTTGTTTGCAACTGAACTGATCCCTGGATTGATATTGCGATAAAGATGCTGCTGCACTACAATATTTTCTTTGTCGCTTTCTTTAATATTTACTTGAATATTTTTATCGATGGGTTGTTGTGACTAAAATACAGTGACTGTTATTACTGATTTTGCACAGGAGTTCAGATGTTGCACTGTGTGAAAGGCTGCTACTGTGTGTAAAAAAAAAAAAAAGGAGAAAGCCCTGGTCTCATTCAAAGCACCAATTAAATGCTGTGATCATTTTTTTTTTTTTTAAATATATATCTAAAAGTATTTTCATTTGACTTCAACCAGGAGTGACACAAGAGCCAATAAAAAGTTGTTTAATGTCTGACCGCTTGTGTTGCCTCAAGATTCACGAAAAATATGCTTTGCTTTAGAATTTTAATGCATCCCAGGCTTTAAGGCATCGCGATGCATTGCCGAATCGAACCGAATCGAATCGTGACCCTCTGAATCGAATCGAATCGAATCGTGGCCCTCCGAATCGTAATCGAATCGAATCGTGAGGGCAGTACCGATGCACACCTCTAGTAATGACCTATAGACGGGACACGGGGGCCTAAATAGGGGGCCTGCATTGTTGGCGAGGCCGTCAAAGTTGACTGAATGGAATCACAAAGAGCTTTTTTCGTTGAAAATTCTTGTGAATAAATGCTAAAATCCCTGAAGTCTTCAATGCATATAATGCATTACATATATATATATATATATATAATATATATATATATATATATGGATGTAAAACAGTCTCGATTATTTGGTAAAAGCAAAAGAAACCGTGCAGGTACCATTTATTTTACGTAAATTTGTCGAATGTGCGGCCCGTCTTTAAGTTCACTGTGGTGCGGCCTTACCACCTTTCCAAAACAAAGAGCTTTTTAAGTTGAAATTCTCGTGAATAAATGCTTAAATCCCTGAATTCTTTATAAATATGGACGTAAAACAGTCTCGATTCTTGGTTAAAAGCAAGAAAAATGTGCAGGTAGCATTTATTTTACGTAAACATTTCAAACCTTGATGCCAATTCCATAGCGGTGAATTTCTCTATTTTTTTTACAACGTTTCAGAATGCATGCATGGTACGAAAAATATAATAATTACCTTGAATCCTCGAACAAATCACCCCTGAGACAATCCTGTTTGTATGTGGTACAGCTTTTGTACTTTTTGAACCGAAATCCACCATTATTTCGCTGCGTGCGTGTTTTTGAGTAGCTCCTCTTGATGTGGGCAGCCCGCTGCTTGAAGAAGTTGCGCAGTGCATGGTCGAGCTGACCCGTCAGTAATAATGATGTCTATAAATGACCACTTTCAAGGCACTTTTGTTTTGTTTTATTAATTCAGTGGTTAGTTGGTTGCTTGAGTTGTCCTGAGACCGAAGGGTCGGTGGTTCGATTCCTGGCTACGACTGCCCATTGGGCAAGGCAGTGAACCCTAATTTGCCCCCAGTGGGTTTGGCAGCGCCTTGCATGGCAGCACCACCATTGGTGTGTGAATGTGTGTGTGAAAGAGTAACTGTGTGCTAATGTAAAGCACTTTGGGCATGGTAAAAACATGTATGTAGATGTACTCTCCATTTACTATTTGTTGACATTCCATGACCTCGATAGCGATTCCCAATCACAGAAACCATTTCCAGCAGATTTAATCTGATCTGTCCACCACTTTCAGACTGTTTGACACAATAATACACTCCCTTTTTGTGATTGGGGCTCTGCTCCCCCGTGTGTGTCTGGATTCCTGCGGTGCTGCAGCATTTAGTACTATGATCTTAAAGGTGCCAGCATAAACAAGCATGCACAGACATACGCATGAAAACAGCCTTGTTTCGTTGGATTATGGCGGGCCTAGCCACCACAAAGAGCCTCTGTGGAATACAAGCCACCCAACGGCCGCCATCTGCAATTGATTACTTTGCCAAATTCTTTCTGTCATATCTCCTGCAACAGCTTTCTCCCCACTCATCGGTCCAAAGGTAAATAACAAAGATCAACAACATCCGCAGAAAATAACCATCTTTAACAAAATATAGGGAGAAAATGTTAATCATCAACCTAACTCATTGCCTGCTAATGACAGCTATAGGTGTCCATTGCATTAAAACTGGCAGAACTGGCTGTTAGAGGCGTGCGAAATTTCCGATTCTTAGATTATTTGCGATTCGGCCATGGAAGATTCGAGAATGATTCACAAACATTCAAATTCCGATTATTGAATTATACCAGGTTAAAGCGGAAATAAAACACAGTCAGCGCGGTCTTTGGGTCGCCGTGCTCTTCGGGACGCAATAAGGAACGGACCGAGAGTAAATATCATGTTCAGCTCATGCCGGTAGATTTAAAAAAAAAAAAAAAAACCTGGCTGCGGCCAACAGCCGCTACAAACGGCGCCCAGTTGCTACAAACATACGGCAGCATACGGCTATGGTAGATATCACATATATGTAGAACTAGATGTGAAATAACAGACGACAACCGTGTTAGAACATGTACAAAGAACTAGATGTAAAATGACAGACTTTCCAGCGCTAATAAACAGCCGCCATCTTAAAGCAGTAGACTTCTTAGAAGGCTCCATTGTAGCGAACCTAATTACTTTTTATCTAAAAACTCCTAAATCGGCAAAAACTAGACTTGAATCTATCTTTAAATGATGAAACACTTTGACATGTCAAGAGTAGAAAGGAAATTATGGAATAACGGGAGCAATTTTAACAACTTTAACGGTTGATTTACATCATTAAATTAATTGGATGTAGTTTAAAGCTGCTGATACAGAATGGGACTGTTTTTACTGTTTTTAACTGTTAACTTGATACTGAAATATTGGTTTGGTTTAGCCTGAGAGGATTTCTGAACAATTTTGAAACTATTGTACAATACATTAAAAGTGTGTGTGGGGTGGGGGGTGCATCAGTAATCGATTTATAATCGAATCGTTAGATGCCCAAGCATTCCCAGCTCTACTAGCTTTGAATGCTCATGTTTCAGTGCCATTGAAGGCGCTACACGTCCAATCCATTTTGACTTGGAGGGGAGATTGCGCAGTCAAAGGTTGCCAATGAGTTCTAATTTCCTCATTCCTTCCATCATCCGCCAATACAGGACTCAAACAAACAAATACAGTTGGATGTTATGTTTGGGATATTAGGCATTCTAAAATAGCCGCCTCCCATGTACATAGCAAGGGATGTTCCTCCAGGGTTCTGATTGTCACAATTCCCTGCGACTTCATCATATAAGAGATCAAATATGTCATTGAATGTCTCATTATGATGTCCGATTACTGCAAACCAATGTCTTTGGATGTCTATTGTAGTCAATAGTAGCCAACTAGTTAAGGTAGAGCAAACATACTGTATTTCCTTAATCAGTCCTGCCATCATTGCATTTTACCAAGACTATTAGTTTACATTTGGAGCATTCAAGTACCTTTGTAACTCCATGTTTGACTGACTATGTTTGCGTGTTATATAAAATTAGGTTCTAATGTGCATGATTTGTTAGGTTCTTTGGAGTAAAATCCTTCAACATCGATGGAGGTCTGCTGTTGTTATCTTACTGGATCACATTTGACTGCTTGTTAGTACCTTATGTTGCAGCTATTGAGTACATTTATCAGGTTTTGAAGACTTAATAGTGGCAAGTGGTTTAAAACCAGCAGAAGTGTAGGCAGGAACAACACATACAACAGTCCAGACTAGAGTGTGACATCATTACGTCTGTTTCCACTCATGCCCCCACTCAGCAGATGTTATCATCCCAGATGCCCAGACTTGTGACAAGAAAGCACAGCCATGGATTTTTGCATTTCTAATACTAATACTAAATACTTCAATTATGTGTTTGTCGTACTGGCAAAACCTCTTCATTAGTCATAGTCAAATGAATGCATTACATTTCAAAGAATCTATTCCTCAGCTCAATGATGTTTTCCACACCATGAGAAACATGTGGGTACTGGATTTCTTCCCCATAATCTCCCTTTTGTCCTTCACAGATTTTTCCTATTTCACCTCGACAATAATAACTTTTAAGAAATGTGCTCTGTGGAACATGACAAAAAAACTGAATAAGTGTGGCGTGTGTAAGATAACCTTAACGGCCAACCATCTGTCCGCAAGACATGCAGCTGAACCTCAATTTTTGCACGCAAGAGACTCCACCGACACATGAACTGTTATTCATTCATGTTTTACAACACTTTTTCAAATATAGACTTGCATTTAAACATCCAATACATTAGCCAGAAGAACTTATAACATGTCATAATTGATATATTGCAAACCTGTATCTTTGGATATTCAAGGTTTTTGTCTCTGTTTACAATTAAGCTGACCCACAGTGTGCCAAGTAATAGGGAAGAAGTGAGGGAAACTTCGTAAATCAAACCTGTAGTGATTCTGTTTTCATGTGTTTGCATGGGCACTGTTACAAATGTACCTGTCGTAAAGAGGCTTTATCTTTTTGATTCATTCACTCGAAAGTTCAAAGCATATCACTGAGGTTAAGTCTATTTCTTTGGCTTGGTGCGTCTATTGTTGGAGTGCATTTTTTCCATGCTTTAAATTATGTGTCTACTCACTAAATAATCACGTTCTATCCTGGCTTGCTTGTCCTTGCATTCCTTTGGTAGAGTTTTACACTGCTCAAAAAATCGAAGGGAATGCATAATAATCATGGTAAAAATGGAGTTCATTCAAAGGTCAAACAATATCAACTTGTGCAGGAAATATTTAACAATTGCGAATCAATTCTGCCTGCTGGTACGCAAATGGATCAGAACTTGGAACTCAGGTTGGGAAGTCAAAATTCGGTATGTGCACCAATAAACTGGCACCACGCAAGGTACTTCATTAAACTGCTACATTAACAGCAAGTAATTGAACTGCCTAGGTGTGAATGACTGGCTTCCGCTCTTTTCTCCCCGTTAGTGTGTGTGTAAAAGCCACACACATTGCAGGGGGTCCCTAGCTCACCGTGCTCATTTCCACGAGGGCGTGGACATTCACTAACCCCTGATGACAGACTATTTTGGTCTGTGATCTCAGCTGCCAACTGCTGTCACGAGCCCGAACCTGAATCAATGCAGAAACACCCATAGGATTTAATCCTCAAGTATGTCAGTGGGTGACATAATGCTATATATAGCAGATTCATATTCTGTGCCTACTGCCTTTTTTCAGGCCCCGAATGTTCCACTTTCTTACTGCTAATCCGTATTTCCAGCAGTTCATACTCGTATCTGATTTTTCCCACTACACCAGTTGCCTGGTCTCTGGTCTGCCACCTCTTGTAAGAGTGACACATTCTTCCTGTTGTTGCACTTTCACACTTTTCTCTTTCCTTTAGTTCATTAGTTCATCAAGAGGTAATGATGTAGCTGAACCGTCGATTTTTTTTTTTTTACTCATGACATTTTTGTGTTCGTGATAAGGGCAGGGAAGCCGCTTTAATACTGGAGGGCAACCAGTTTTTGATTAGAAATCAATGCTAAAAGCCATAAAAACTGAGTAGATGTTATTATGTTGTCTTCTATAAAACTGCCTCTCATTCCAGCATAACCTATGTTAAACGGCCAACCTGCCACAAATGCCACCCTTTCTGTACCCCGAGGCCCCGATGCTGCACCGGGCGGGAATGCCAAATTCCAGCACACATGCATATCCACACAAATGGCCAGTCAGCTCTGTGGGGTTGTCTGGCCTGCTCTTCATACGTAGGCTCGTGCATGCCTTTGAATGCCAAACTGGCAGCTGGTCTAACAGCATGGAAATGACTAATGCTTCGTCATTCAGCGGTTACAAAAACCACTGTGAATACAATGAAACATGCTTAGTTTTCCTTCAAAAGTACTTTATCTTTAGGCCAGAGGTATGCAAATATCCTAATATGTCATTAAGTATCATTAATTGCAAACATTGTATGATGTAATTTGCTGCTCTTCTACTTTTTGCAGCTGTTATAGCAGAACTACTCTACGGGAAATGCGGCTTCCGTTGTCTAGTTTTTCAAAGTTGAAGTTAACACAGGTGTCTTGTGTTGGGGGATGCATAGCTTTTTTGTTACAGTTTTAGTTTAACTCATTAGAGCATATTCATGTGTAGCAATTGTTCCATATTTAAACCCTGTTTCAAAAGTATTGAGACTCTAGGCCAATTCCTTTTTAATTTGAGCCGTGGGCTGAAAATATTTGATTTTGACATCAGAAGATGAATATGAGACAAAACATTTTATTTCCAGGTTTTTGCAGGTGGGAGGGCCATACAGCAAGACAAAAAGGATTTAAAAAAAGAAACATTTTTTTCTACCAATGGCAAAAATTGTTTTTGGCTGAAGCCGATCTCCAGACTAAAACCCTCCATAGCATGCTTTTTATTGATGAGATGAGAATGAGCAACATAAGCAACCAAAGCAAATACGTGAAACTGGCGGTGTTAAAAGATACAAGGAACCCTCATGTTTCAGTGGCATTGATGGCGCTAGATGTCAAATTCATTTCATTCAATTTATTCCTCTAGCGCCACCAATGGCAAACAGGGAGTTAATATTCAAATAGCTCACATTACTAATGCTAGCATGAACAGTTAATGTAATAATTGCAGCTAGAAATATTATCTTGATCTAGTCACATTTAGGCTAAACCTTGATTGGCTTCATGATTATTTTTTTTGCTACTTCACATCATTAAATGTAAGAACAAAAATAAATGTTGGCTTTATTAGTGGGCCAATGAACCGACACCTGGTGAGTTGTGCTTCACAGTAATAAAAAGAGCCAACATCGAACAATCAAAGTGCAAAGTTGTTATGAATGCTTGGCCACCGTAAGCCACCAAGATAACATACAGTAGTCAATCTATCTGCAAAGCTGTTTTTGGCCATTTAATATAGCTTTGAAGGACAGTAGATCCACGTTTATTTTGTTTTTGTTTTTTTGTGTGTGTGGGAGGGGTAAATATTATTGTTGTGTCCGTTTTTTTTCCCTCATAACAATTTATATACTTTTGCAGCCCAATATAGATTAGGTTTTTCTTTACCAAGAGAGATGAGAGTTCGGACAATCGTGCAGCTGTGGGTAAATGTCACAAAATCTAATAGAGATCAGTAGCGCAAGTGCTCAGGATTTTTGATGTGACTGAAGTGGTTGCCACGGTAGTAGACCTTTCACTGCATTATACTGCATTTTACGACTTCTTTTATCAAGCAAATTGTGAGCTTGAGCAGCAGAGTGGGAGAAACATGTTTACATTGACTAGTTGCAAGGAAAACAAAGGGGAAAAAACAAAACAAAATCACGTTCCTAAATTCACAAATCCCCTTGTTTACCTACAGAGTAATTGGCACATAGTGTTATGTTTTCAATGCCGTACCACAAGCAACACGTCACTTCGCAAATGCTACTCAGTGACAGCCAACGAAAACTTATAATTTTTTCATTAACAACAAATATAAATTCTATAATTTATTTACTCTTCCCTCTTACTAAAGTTGTTTTTTTACAACAGAAAAGGTAACAACAGTGGCAGTCAGATACCATTTTAATTTTTTTTCATATCATTCGTTGTCAGACAGAAGCAGCACGGCAAAACGCCACGCTAAAAAATAAGTAAAAATATCAAAATGGCTTACCTCTTCATCCTCTGTACAAAACAAAATGTTTACTGCATATGAAGATGAATGGCTTCACCTTGACTGGTCTTTTGACGTCCACACAAGTTGAGCCATTCTTCATATTTTTTCCTCCAAGTTTTTGGCTTTGGGAAACGTATGAAGAAAACATCTTTCATATATTGTAATGTCGAGAGTCGTACCTACAAGTTCCATAGCAGCAGTGTTTATTCGGCATGTACATTTTTGAAAGCTTACCGGCAGAAACAAGCAGTAATAACATAGTTTGTATGCGAGGGTGTGTCTATGTTGACCCACTTCCTGGTTAAGATGGGGACACTATTACAAGACGTCTAATGTGTATGCAATTATTATTTGGTGAACATGAAATAAGAAAGTTGAGTATCACTCCTACACTGACTATTACTAAATGGTTTTGGTAAATGGACCGAAAGATGCAAACAGTGGCTTTAATGTAAGGATGTTGTGGAGAGAAACAACATTTTTGAGCTGATAGATATCTTTCAAGGGTTAGAACATGCAATCCAACAGTGGTGATGAAGATGCACATTGTTTCACAAGCTAGATGTGCGATTGATAGATATTATTTAGACTTTGGTAGAGGTGGAGGGAGAGTGGGAATGCTCTGGAATGTAGAGAATTAGGGTTTGGCTAATCCTCATGGGGGATAAATTATTAGCAGCGAAAGGAACCCTGCTGGGCAAGACAGACTTGCGAAGTAAATTGACATTCATGTTGATTATATATGAATGTTTTACACCACTGATACAAATTGTGCTGATGTGTACATATATATTCTATATAATATGTGTTACTTATTAAACCTTAGCTCCCTCCAGTTTTTAATTGTACATTAGCTGGTCAGTTTAATACAGGCTGTGTGTGCTGAGCATTTATTTAGTATTAGGTATTTCTTCCTCAGTTTAATGTATTCCCAAAGTCTTAGTTTACAACGTGAATGATAAATGACTGGGCTTTCTTATTTCCATAACTTCCACTCTGCCTTTGCATAACTTGGGGGAGTGTATCAAGATATGTTAATTTAGGCCTGTGAAGCCCTCAGAGAATTATTTGTGTGATTAAGGGCTATACAAATACACTTGAAATCAAAATGAGTGACTGTGACATGTTACAGTTCAGCTACAGGTTCTGATGAGGTGATCAAATTATAAACATATGTACTTTTGAGAGTGTGATTACGCTCCAGGAAGGCACTAATCTTTTTTTAGTGCTCCATGAGGTTTGAGTGGTCTGGCTTCACACCATCCGTGCAGACCTTATATTGGAAGAGAGGTGAGTTGGGGGTTGGGGGAGATGAGAACCACAGAAAAAAAACGAAGGCACAAAGGAAAGAGACATTTAGCGAGGAAGTAATGAGCTTCTGGGAGGGAAGAAAACGTTCCGTTTGATTGACCAACGCCTTGCTGGGGCAGTGTCCTGGGAAAATATGACCTAACATTGATTTGCCAAGTGGGTCAAGATGGGACACTAGGACAGGATTGATGAATTAAGGCATCTTAATTATACATTCAAGAAGCACATAACTTATTTCTTGCCAGACACCATTTTGAATCAATTTATGTGAGAACATACAGCCAAATGCTGTTTTAAGAATAGATGGAATTTCGTACAGAATGAAAAGTAGACATGTTTTGTATTGGGGAAATTTTTTGTTTTCAACCATTTTTGTTTAAGAAACTCCTTTCTAGTTTAAGGCTAATGGGTTGATGAAAGTAATGACTTTATGAAAACCACAGAGTATCTGTGATGAAAGGAATCATAGTCTCACTGGAAGATGATGGATGTTCACAGGAGGTGAGGTCAAATGAAAGTGAATAGAACATGACCAACAGATCTTAAAAAGAAATTGCTATCTGATGAGTGGATTAAAAATGGAAGGGAAAGCTCATGGACATACACAGATGTGTTTACTCCACTTACTCTGTTATTTCCTGCCTTGTGATTTTAATGATTTCCCATTAATGCTATTTTTTATGTGATCGGATTTTTCATGTTGTTCCTGCTGCCATAAACATGTCCCGTGGTGAGGATTTATAGTCCTGGAAACACTTTCCTTTTCCCATAATGGCCGTCAAGGCACTTTTGCAACTTCTGACAACAACAAAAAGATTGCCAGTGGTGCTCAAGGTGCAAATGTACACATCATCATCATCATCAAATTATTACATTGTAAAACGGATTTGTCATTATGTGTAGATTGCAGATACTGCCAGGTGTTGCTTTGCTAGTCATGATGTCATTCATGAAAACCAGCTCATGCTTTAATCATTCAAAGCTGGATAATGTAGCTCTGTTTTGTGAGTAATTGCCTTGGTTCATGCATTGAGTGCCTGAGTTGGTGCAAATGCTAAACATCAGGTTTGTGTAGCTCTAGAGGGTAGACTGGAAGATTTATCTAATCAAAATTTCCTGACATGCGAGACATAGCTGATAATATTTGTTTTATATACATCTGCTTCACAAGCCTTGCCTCCATAAGATTATCTGTGTAGATGAGCTCACACTTAAGTGTGAGGACAAAAGGTCATGTTGAAGGATACCACCTTGCCAATCGTTTGAGCTGTGTGTAAAAAGCGAAGTGAAAAAGTTGTGCGTTTACAAGCTATGTTCAGCCCTGCTCTTTGTCCCATGCTAGCTTTAAAAAGAATAAAGGAGCTCAAACAAAACTTCACTTTTCCAAATGCATATTCAGCCAGGGTGACCTCATTTGAGTTTGTTCATCCTAAAACCAGACATAGCAACAGCATCTTGGATGGTGTAAGTGTAACAAATGATAAATGAGGTAGCATTGCCAGCATTTAGTTTAAAAGCATGTACTGAAAAGTTTTTTTCTGAATTTATCATTCAGGAAATGAAAAGTCTCCAGTTCATGCCACAAGAATTCCAGCAGCAAGGAATAGACGCGTTATTAACCCACAAAGCGGTTGAAAGATAAATTAAGCTTTTGACTAGGAGTGGGAACCTCAGGGCACCTCGCGATACGATACGATTCGCGATACAAGGCTCACGATAACTATTATCTCATGATATCGCGATACAGCGATGATCGATATACAGGGTGACCCAAAAAAAAGTTTACACTGCCATAATACAACTTAAATGCCATGTTTATTCATCTTAGAATTAGAATTGAATCACAAATTATACATTATTGTAAAGAACATGTACAGTACACTCTATTTTTCAATATGTCCTCCCTTAAGTGTCACAACAGCCTCCAGGCGCCTGCGGAAGCTTGACAGGCCTTCTTTATGTAGGATGCTGTCATCTTTTCCCAAGATCTAACAATGGACCTCTCCAAGGCTGCCACAGAAGTTTGTGGCTTCTTACAGGCACTGTCCTCCACAGTTGCCCATATGCTATAATCCAGGGGATTGAGATCTGGACTCTGGGGTGGCCACATATCACCTTGTCAATCAACTTTTTGGTCCGCACAGATCTTCACTTCCAGACCCAGGTTTTCGTGAGGCTGTTCCAGTATCTTTCAGCTTCTTTTTAACTTTGTAGACTGCACATCTGGATATTCTCAGATTTGCTGCAATCTCAGTAGGTGTCAGACCGGCACGCAGCAATTCAGGTACAGCTAAAGTTTTCTTCATTTTCAGCAGAAGCACAGGAATTGTAGAGACGAGAGATTACTAGCTGCATTGAGTGACCTTATTGTATCACTTAACCATGACAACCTATTTAGATATGTTTCAATGGCTTTTAAACAAGCAGTCAACTGAGTGTAAACTTTTTTTTGGGTCACCCTGTACTAGTATTGGTCAGAAATTTGATACATAACATTCTACGATACAACTGTTGAAACAAAAAAAAAAGATATTTCAAAATAAAATAAAAAAAATACTGTTTAAGTCGTTTATTAAACAGTAACCCCTTTTCTGTGCAACAGCCATGTCAGTCAGCAGTTGAGCTTGGAGTTGGGCAATGATAAAATTGGTGGGTCTTTTCTTCGTATATGACCTTTGTTGCCAAAAACATTGGTTTGAGCACTTCCACCATCTGCTTCAGCATTTGAGATGTCGGACTCAGTCAGTCACATTCTTCCTCACCTTAAAAACAACTAAATAAAACAAAAAATATTAGCTACTTGATAGCTTTTGAGTTGAAATCGTGATTTTTTTGTGTGTATGTGTGTGTGTGTGTGTTAGAAGTGTACTGAGTGAATTAAAAAAATATGAATTAAATGTATAGAAATTAAATATGCAATAATTACCTATGTTTAATATGTAGGCTACATTAATTATCATGCACATCACCTTATATATCTTGGAAGCTATTCAAACCATTTTCATAGCTTATTGTATCAAAGTGGCCGTAATAACAGTTTGTGTAGTAAACTAGATGGAAAGAGGTTCTCAAATAATATCTAATAAATCAGTAAATTCATGTAGGCTTGTTCGATATTCATTTTCATCCAGTTTAGGTTCCTGGCTTATTTTGTATCACTCAACACCAAATGTCATCAAAATAATACATGTAAATTAAAAAATCAATTACATTGCAAAACGTTCTTACCTCAAGTGATGAAAGCGAAGCAGTGAAGAAATCAGTGTCCAGTTCTTCACCAGCTGCCAGTGGACCTTATTTTTGTTAGACAATTTTTGCATACAGCAAAGTCCTTGTTCACCTTACTTCCTTTCTTGTTGGTGTAAAATCTAAAGTGTGTCCACATGTGTGATTTGTAGCAATATTTTTGTCACTTTTTCCTCCACCGTTCCCACAAAGCTTTGTTTTTTTCAACCCACTTGGAGCTTCCTCTCTTCTTCTCTAGATGGCTTGTGCGCACTTTACCTTCACCGCCACCATTGAACGCCCCTAGTGGACCGCCAAGGAATTGCTCAACAAACAGTGAGCAGTTTACAGCATCCATACTCTATTGTATGGCCAATATGTCAAATAAAAATATCGATACTTGGCAGGAGCATATCGATAACCGATTGGGTTGCAAAATATTGCGATATATCACTGTATCGAGATATTGTCACACTCTTACTTTTAACTACTTGAAATCTCAACTGCCATCATCGTGATAGAAATGATCAATTTTTATTATATGGCTGTATTAATTACCTGAGGGGAATGAAGGAATTCTGAGAAAGGGCTGTTCCTTGGGGCATTCGCGATTACTGTACTGGTATTCATTAATGTAAAGAAACTGATTATGGAATAGGAAACTGATGAATAGGGCTGCTTAATTGAACCAAAATTTTAATCTAGACCCTAATTTTTGCTACCTGGTGCTTGCGCGCACCACGTTGGTGAACCCTGATTTAGACGAATTAAAGTTCAACTTCATAATTTCAGTTGAAGAAAGATGGATTATTTGGAAAGATGATTTGAACAATCCAAAAATGAAGTAAACTTATCCAGCATTAAGACTATCATGGCAGTCTGCATTGTGAGCCTGTCAGTATTCCCCAATAATTAAGGTTTTAAGTGTCACATACCAAACCTCAGTTAGGTTACAAGTTGATTTTGCAACCAAGACAGGACTGGCTACATTTTGGTGCCTATTATATGCCGGTGAAAATACATCTTCGTGTCCCAAAGCAGTTGGAGTAACTATTTTCCCTCTTTACAAAGCAAACAATTGCGTAACATGAAATCATTAAATAGGAAAAGAAAAATCATAAGTTCTTGGCTGATGCAAAGTAGACTATTGGATCACAGACAAACCTTAAAAGATCTGACTGAACATTGTACGCTGCCATAATGTCTCATTGAGTTTATAAGATCCAAGAATATTGTCACTCAATGATAACGTAAATGTGTGTGTTAATGGTTGCCCTACAGCTGGCGACCAGTTCTGGGTGTAGTCTGCCGTTCGGCCAGTGTCTGGGTAAGAGGTGTTAAAAATGGATGGATATTTTGTTGAATTGGCTGTGGCTCTTTGTTGAAGTAATGTATTTCTTCAGCAAAGCACAGGAGCAGAGTGACTGCACTAACATTTGGTGACTGCAGTTGTTTGGCAACTGCCATTGTATTACATGATGTTTTTAATCATCTGGTTCAGTTTTGAGGGGGTTAGGGGGTGGGGAAAGTGGCTTTGGTGTGTAAGCACAGTATGTGTGGGTTGTGGTTGAGGATATGATGATGGTACTTTACAGAGGGATATTATTAGATCAGGTTATGTGGTGGATTTCCATTATAAGAGGTATTTTTTGTAGTTCATTGAGCACTTTATATCACAAGATGACGTTGTTAATATATTGTAACTAAGCTTCCCTGTTATAGATAGTTGAACAACAGGTGTTCAAGACTTAATAAGATTGTTGTTCAGCTAGAAAGCAAAATTTCAAATTTAACCATGACTTATTTGAAGCATACATCGGACCACAGTGTTTGCCACCAGGCCCTGGCCAAAAAGTCAAGTGAATGCACACTTCAGTTAACAAAGATGCTGTAGGCAGTTTTTTTGAAACTTTACATTAAAATTAGGGCTGTGAAACGATTACAATTTTTAATCGAGTTAATTACAGCTTAAAAATTAATTAATCGTAATTAATCGCAATTAATCGCAATTCAAACCATCTATAAAATATGCCATATTTTTCTGTAAATTATTAAGACAAGATGGATATATACATTCAACATACGGTACATAAGGACTGTATTTGTTTATTATAACAATAAATCAACAAGATGGCATTAACATTATTAACATTCTATTAAATTGATCCATGGATAGAAAGACTTGTAGTTCTTAAAAGATGAATATTAGTACAAGTTATAGAAATGTTATATTAAAACGCCTCTTAATGTTTTCGTTTTAATAAAATTTGTAGAATTTTCATTCAAAAAATAAACTAGTAGCCCTATTCTGTCCTCAATGTGTGTGAGTACACAAATTGACAGATAGCGAACATAAGTTCCAAAAAGAAATCAGACGGTGTGGCAAAAGTTGCATGGGCTTTACTGAAGTCATCTCTTTTTGACAGGAGCACGTTTCTTGTATTTTTGTGGAACTGAAAATAACAAGGCAATGTGTCAATAACTTGCATAAATCACAAAATAACATAAAATGTACACACACGTGTCCATTTGAGCAGTAGCACTAGCCAATTAGCTCACAAGCATCTAACAATGTAACTGCATTTCACCATATATGTGAACAAATTCAAATACACATCATCAATAACTATCTAATGCTCATGAATATAAACAAAGGAGGAATATAACTCACAAGCGATGCATTATTAGACACAAACAGTGTGATGGGGCTATGAGAACTGCCACTGAATACTGGATGCGGACGTTAGCTGGTCTGAAGAGCACTGTCTATTAGTGTGAGTTCGCATCGACATATAATCACGTCAGAAAAGCGCGCCGAAACCCAAATAATCAGCTGCACTGAATCGCCAACAGAGGGCGACATTACGCCACATAACATATGCAAGTCACACCCAAGCGCCAGCAGAGGGCTGAAAAACTCCATAAAACACAATTAACAAGTTGGCCTTTCACTGTACTGACATTTAAATCTGTCTGAGCGGGCCTAGTGCGTTAATTGCGTCAAATATTTTAACGTGATTAATTTAAAAAATTAATTAACGCCCGTTAACGCGATAATTTTGACAGCCCTAATTAAAATATTTAAAACATTTGTGTAGAAAATGTACAAAGATCGTAATTGTTCTTTTCTCATTTCAACAGATCGTGAGGACCAATCAATCCTTTGCACGTGAGTATAGTGACACTTCATATTGCATTGACCTTTTTATGTGAAAGCTTTATCTTGCATCATCTGCTCTCATGCTGAGCTATTCCCCTTTCAATCCCTACTTCTTATTCACTCACCCTGAGACGGTTAACAGTGCCCGTCATCTTGTCATTTGCAGTAGATTAAGATTCCTGCAAATAGCTTCTTGTGGCATCCACCCAGCTGTGTTTTGTTTAGAACTCTGCCATAATCATCTATAGCACAACATACAGGAGCAGCTGCATTTCCAATCAACTATTATATGTTTATTTGTGTCTATTTGCTGCATATTGAACACTCTTTTTAGTTGAGGTTTAGGCTGTGTGCCCCTCCAGACTGCTCCCGCTGCATTTATCACGGATTGGGAGTTGCCTCTAGTTTGCACCCGCTTGTGTTCCAATGTGAAATATCAGTTAGTAAAATACTCTTTTATGGGGATGTTGAGTAAACTGTCTGGTAAAGATTGTGGTGATATCCAGAAAAATATTCTGACATTTTTTCTTACTCATTCACTACTATGAAAATATAAAGCCAAACTAGATGTTATGACCTACATTGCCATGTCTGCATTCGGCCTTTGCGGGCTCAACCTTTTGCATCTAAGTGCAGTGAAGCTAATAACCAGCTTGACTAAAGCCACTGGTATGTTGCCGCATCTAGAACTGCTCGACTGCTTTCTGTCTTGGCCATCGTTTTCCAAGCTCTGGGACCTGACTTTGAGATGGTCCTCTCTGAACACAGCTATAATTAGAATCTGGCTTGAAAGATATGCTGGAAATTTTGGTGACTGGCCCATAAAACCACTTGCTGTGCTGATAAACCATTTTAGCGGATGGGTGAATGCATAAAAAATGCATGGCGCTGTTGTTCACCTTCTCCCATTGATACTTCTACTATTTTGTGTCTTTACTGCACCTTGACAAAACTGACTCAAAACTGACTCATTTACACCATATATCCACAATGTGCAATTTGCTTTCAGAGGTGAATCAGGCGCTGGAAAGACGGAGAATACAAAGAAAGTGATCCAGTACCTGGCCCATGTTGCCTCCTCGCACAAAGGACGCAAAGACCACAACATTCCAGTAAGAACCCCACTCAGACTACCATTACACAAGCTTTTGTTTTCCCTTTCCCCTCCTCGCTTTTCTTCCTCTATCATCCATCCTCGCTCTCTGACTTCTAAATTGAATGGTCGTGTTGACTATATTATTACACTATAGTGAAAGATGAATGGATAACCTAGTTTGCATATTTTGCTGAATAGGAATCCCACGCTAATGAACCGCCAACTTAATAGATTTGTATGTAGCTTGTTCCTGCTTCATGCCATGCAAAGGCAGTGTTTGTGGGAGCTCGGCTTGTCTGACATAACACTTGCATTTGTTTATCCATAACAAACAGCCAGAATCTCCCAAAGCATTCAAGCTACAGGCAAGTGCATCTACCGCTATCTCAATTATGTTATCATTTGTGCGTGTGTGTTTGCATGCCCTTATCGCCAAATATCCACCATTTATATGACAACTTTGCATGAGTAATCAAAGCCTCGTTCTGCTCCATTGTTCATGGTGTACAGTATTTGTTTGTTCTGGCATAGCTTCCTTATGGGATTATTTGAGGTCCAGTAAATCTGCCATGAAATCAACAATTGGATGAAATTATTATACACCAGAATAGGATTTTAGTAGAAACACATGTCAAATGTGCTTTAAGAAATATGTCTTGTCCTATTGCATTCAGTAATATTTGTCATTTCTGTATTTTTGATATCAGTAGGATTCTTACTGTCTCATTTGAAGCTACTGTAGTAGTGGCTATGATGTACAGTTGTGGTCAAAAGTTTACATACACTTTTGAAGAACATAATGTCATGGCTCTCTTGAGTTTCCAGTTATTTCTACAACTCTGATTTTTCTCTGATAGAGTGATTAGAACAGATACTTCTTTGTCACAAAAAACATTTATGAAGTTTGGTTCTTTTATGACTTTATTATGGGTGAACAGAAAAAAGTGATCAAATCTGCTGGGTCAAAAATATACATACAGCAGCGCTAATATTTGGTAACATGTCCCTTGGCCATTTTCACGTCAATTAGGCACTTTTTGTAGCCATCCACAAGCTTCTGGTTGAATCTTTGACCACTCCTCTTGACAGAATTGGTGCAGTTCAGTTAAATTTGATGGCTTTCTGACATGGACTTGTTTCTTCAGCATTGTCCACAAGTTCTCAATTGGGTTTAAGTCAGGACTTTGGGAAGGCCATTTGAGCCATTCCATTACCACTTTTGATGTGTGTTTGGGGTCATTGTCCTGTTGGAACACCCAACTGCGCCCAAGGCCCAATCTTCGGGCTGATGACGTTAGGTTATCTTGAAGAATTTGAAGGTAATCCTCCTTCTTCATTATCCCATTTTTACTCTCTGCAAAGCACCAGTTCCATTGGCAGCAAAACAGCCCCACGGCATAATACTACCACCACCGTGCTTGACGGTAGGCATGGTGTACTTGGGGTTAAAGGCCTCACCTTTTCTCCTCCAAACATATTGCTGGGCATTGTGGCCAAACAGCTTGATTTTTGTTTCGTCTGACCACAGAACTTTCTTCCAGAAGGTCTTATCTTTGTCCATGTGATCAGCAGCAAACTTCAGTCGAGCCTTAAGGTGCCGCTTTTGGAGCAAGGGCTTCCTTCTTGCACGGCAGCCTCTCAGTCCATGGAGATGCAAAACATGCTTGACTGTGGACACTGACACCTGTGTTCCAGCAGCTTCTAATTCTTGGCAGATCTGCTTTTTGGTGATTCGCGGTTGAATCTTCACCCTCCTGACCAATTTTCTCTCAGCAGCAGGTGATAGCTTGCGTTTTCTTCCTGATCGTGGCAGTGACAAAACAGTGCCATGCACTTTATACTTACAAACAATTGTTTGCACTGTTGCTCTTGGGACCCGCAGCTGCTTTGAAATGGCTCCAAGTGACTTTCCTGACTTGTTCAAGTCAATGATTGTTCAAGTCAATAATCACTCACAAGAAATTGCTAAATCGTGTTGCTGTATGTATATTTTTGACCCAGCAGATTTGATCACTTTTTCTGTTAACCCATAATAAAGTCATAAAAGAACCAAACTTCACGAATGTTTTTTGTGACAAAGAAGTATCTGTTCCAATCACTCTATCGGAGAAAAATCAGAGTTGTAGAAATAACTGGAAACATTATGTTCTTCACAAGTGTATGTAAACTTTTGACCACAACTGTATGTTTTGCAATGACCTGCGACCTGAGCTGACATTATCCATGGAGGATTTTTGTTTTTTTGGTATGGTTTGTTATTTACTTAAATGACCTTTAGTTACACTGGAGTATTATTATTAATAACGATATCTACATGAAAACATGCACTAGTCATATGTAGAGGCGTGCAAAATTTCCGATTCTTAGATTATTCGGGATTCGGCCGTGGAAGATTCGAGAACGATTCAAAAACATCCAAATTCCGATTATTGAATTATACCAGGTAGAACGGACGGAGAGTAAATATCATGTTCAACTCATGCCGCTAGATAAAAAAAACAATAATACCTGAGTGCGGCCGACAGCCGCTATAAACACCGCCCAGTTGCTAGTTGCTACAAACATAAGGCCACAATAATGCTACGGTAGATATCATATATAGGTATAACTAGATGCGACATGGCATATTTGCCGGCGTTAGTAAACAGCTGCCATCTTAAAGCAGGAGACTTTGCTGGAAGGCTCTATTGTAGTGAACCTAATTAACTTTTTATCTAAAATACTCCTAAATCGGCAAAATCTTGTCTTGAATCTATTTTTAAATGGTGAAACAGTTTTAAAACTTTCACATGTCGAAAGTAGACAGAAGGGAAATTATGGAATAACTGGAGCAAT
The DNA here is from genome assembly GCF_030265065.1 of Corythoichthys intestinalis. Taxonomy (NCBI): domain Eukaryota; kingdom Metazoa; phylum Chordata; class Actinopteri; order Syngnathiformes; family Syngnathidae; genus Corythoichthys; species Corythoichthys intestinalis. Next base: position 16,296,169 of record NC_080410.1, read on the forward strand.
TTTAACAACTTTAACGGTTGATTCACAACATTAAATTGAATGTAGTTTAAAGCTGCTGATACACAATGGGGACTTGAGTATTTTCTTTACCGTAATTTCTGGACTATTGGGCGCCCGTGATTACAAGCCTCACCCAGTACATTTTTAAAGGAAAAAACATTTTGTACATACATAAGCCTCTCCTGGCTATAAGCCGCGTGTGCCCACTTAGTAACATGAGATATTGACAAAGAAATACACACAGTTTTCAATATTTTAATCACACACCTTAACTTTTCGTTCCAAACAGCGCCAGCAAACAGCAGTTATATAGCAGCGGTACGGAAGTTACATAGCATCAGCACAGCGGTACAGCACAAATTGGGCTGGTTATTATAAACATAAAAGTCTTTGTTAGCAATCTTCATCTTCCTCCTGTGCACTCAAACCATGGAAGTCTTCAGCCTCAGTGTCAGATATGAAGACACTCAGATACACTTCGCCACGCACCTACTCAGTCTCTCCTTCGCCGTCACCTTCAATGTCTCCCATAATGAGGCAAATGCACTCCTGAGCTTGTGCCGTCCTCTTCGGCACGCAGCAGACTGGCCCCTCGAAACCCGTTGGTGATGGCGGACTTCTTTCACACTGCTTCACGCTGCCAGGCTCCCCCAGCATACCTGTGCAATAGCTGCTCTTCGTATGAGGCGAGTCTTGGCAAAAGATCTCTCGCCGCGAGTCGTCAAAACTTCCCATACAACTCGGATGGCCAATTTAATTTTTTTCTATCGTTCTCCATGATGCAGATCTGCCAATTCTACCCGTGCACAAAGACGAGGGTCCGCCACCTCTATTGATATACAACGCACAAAGTTAAACCACCGGTCATAGTGCAAACAAGCGTCTTCCTCGACACTTGTATTCCACGTGTCTCACTCTCACATTCCATGCTCGAGCGCCCCGGGCGGCCGTCAGAAAAATGCACAAATTGGCCGCATCATTGCACACGCCGCAGGATCCAAAATGAGGGAAAAAAGTAGCGGCTTGTAGTCCGGAAATTACGGTACTGTTATAACTGTTAACTTGAGACTGAAATTGTAGTTTGGTTAAGCCTGACAGGATTTTTGAACAATTTTAGAACTGATATACGAAACGATAAAAACAGCTAATAGCTGGGGGTGGTGCATCAATAATCGATTTATAATCAAATCGTAGCCTCTGAATCGTAATCGAACCGTTAGGTGCCCAAAGATTCCCACCTCTAATCATATCAATGATTTCTTACAATAATTATCAAGAATAATTTAAAGATTCATAGAGTGAAGAAAGTGAATTGGTTGTTAAAAAACCTTGGTTTCAGTACAAGTGGAATTAAGAAAGTCTTATTTGTTGTAGATGTTGTTATAACCATTTTCTAACCCCCCAAACCACCACCAAAAATATAGAAAAAAACAGGGAAAGGGTTCCTTGTCTGCTGCTTGATTATTAAATATATTGTGATTCGGTCACTGTGAAAAAGTAACTATAAACTTAACTTACTTCCCCTGCCATAAGTCTGACCTCCATCATTCGGCGGTCCTTCTGCAGCACATTATGGCTCCCTCTGAGCAAAGGCCAGAGGAATGTGGACACAGCGACTGAGGGGAGAGTGTGGTAGGGGGTGAGAATATGAGGTAGTGGAGAAACACACCAAATCGCTTGGGAATGCCTTTCTATTTTGAAGTTGTACATGTGGTTATTTTTTTAGCTATAGTTAGCTTCAAAAGATACTGTGACTGATACTGTAATTATTTAGCTTATACAGTACTCCAAATCACAACTTTTGGAGTTTAGTTGACACAATGGCACTACGGGATTCATTTTGTGCCAATGTTTTTTGTGCCCAGAACACAGGTCCATTGTGCTTGAATCACATTTAAATTGGAACGTGTTATCATAAATGATTGGATGAGACCCATTGGAATACATTGTGCTTGTCAACAATCATTAATTTCTAGCCAGTACATCTTGTCTGGCTACAAATGAAACATTTGCTGTTTGACTTTGATATAATCAGATTATTCCAAATGTGCAATTTAAAAAATATATATATTTGTCTTTGCCACAGATCAGTAAATCAGTATTTCCTTTCATTTGCAGTTTTTTTGTTGTTGTAACCCATTCCTGAAAGGTTCAAAGTATTGAAAGTATTTCCATGTTTGTGTTCTGGACCACATGCAGCATCTGCTCAAATACGTATTCTGAATTTAATATGGAGGAAAGCAGGTGTAAGAGAATGTCCTAATTTTCAACTATTGATCAACATGAGTCTCGCTTTTATTGTGCTATTATGTCTGTGTAGTAACAGTATACACAAGGAATAATAATATGTATATTGTACCGTATTGGCCCAAATATAAGACGGCCCTGATTATAAGACGACCCCCTCTTTTTCAAGACTCAAGTTTGAAAAAAAGACTTTTTGAACACCAAATTAATTTTTATACAGAAAATACTTACAGTACATCCGAAACAAATGATTATAACAATATATTTGAGAGAAAAAGCATGTTATTTTGCCTTTTTCAAATCTTAATATCTGAACATTTAATGTAAACTAAAGTACAATCACATTCGTAAACGAATGGCTTCTGGTTTTTAAAATGTAAATAAACCAATTTATTGTGATGAAACAACAAAATTGCAATAACTGCATTAACAATCAAAGTGAAGTCTAACTAACTGTAGTCTTGAAACAAATCTGAATAAGGAAAAACATTGCAATAAAATAATGCAAACTGGTTAAACTAAAAAGAATAGCTGAGATCTGTCATGACAGAACATCGCTTCAATGATATCTGGTGCCATCTAGCGTCGTGAATGGGTATAAGGTCTAGACCACGAATATAAGACGACCCCCTCTTTTTCAGTGTTATTTCAATGCAAAAAACACTGTCTTATATTTGGGCCAATACGGTATTTACAAGTATATCTTACCAGTAGAATATATAGGGCAAAGTGCGCCGTTTCACGGCTTCACAACTATTTTTATATCTTGGCCTTCTAATCTTTTTGCATTCCCATGACAAAAATCACATCATCCTGGCAAAGTGGAAGCAAGTAGAGCAAGAAGCTGCTCTCTTATTTATAATATACTAGTAGTTTCCAATACCAGCAAAATATACAATACTAATCAATGTACAATCAGATGTTTTAGCCTCCTTGCACTTGCTTCCAAAATTGATTAGCGTTGTCTTTGAAGTTTTTCTATCAAAACCATGAGAAGCCTTGTTGATCCTCCAATCCCGAAGGAGTTTTGAGTCTAGTGCAGGTGTATTGATTGACCTCCTTTAGAATGTCTGGCTAGGAATGTACATGACATTGAATGTAATGCCTTTTAACACAATTGACAGTTACTTTAACTTATACATTGTAAGTATTTCTTATGTTGCATGTGTTGTTGGGTTTTTTTTTGTGTGTAAATCCAAACATTTTAACCCTCTACATTACATTACTCATACCTTGATGTTCACAAATGCAGTGTTTCACTGAATCATTTTTGCTTATGATTTTGGTGTTCCTTTTTATTATGTGATGAAGGCCTAAGAATTGTTGGCCAGCTAGATGACCTCTTACCTCGTGTTCTCTCTCATGCAGGGTGAGCTGGAACGCCAGCTCCTTCAGGCTAACCCAATACTGGAATCATTTGGTAATGCCAAGACAGTGAAAAATGACAACTCCTCTCGCTTTGTGAGTTCACCCTTTTTGCACAGACGATCTTTATTTTGACTCCAGTGCACATATGTTTACAATTCAATGAAAAGATTTACATTGGGGCTGCATCATCCATCAGTGTAGTTTACATTTGCTGAAACAGTTTACCATGAACGTACACCATTCATGCAATGGAATTGACATGCTCGTATTTACAATTTTGAAATCATTCAGTTGCATGGTGAGGAAGCGTCACTATCTTTTAGACTTGTAATATTTGAGCAAAAATAACTAGTATTATATAGTATTATAGTATGTATTTAAATTCTAAAATTTCAATGAGGAAAGATGGTTTGGGTTACAAGTGTTGGAGTTTTAAGAGTGATTTAGAACAATTCTAAATCTGATCTCAGGGCACTGCTATACTAAAATGTAAGCTCAATGTGTATTTTCAAATATTGTTACTGTAATTTAACCCCCCAAAATCTTTTGTCTAAATAGGTTTCCTGTGCTATTCCAAATTATGTGCTAAATTATCAAGTTGTTGTCAACACAAATTGTAATGTCAGTGACTCAGTTTATCTTAATAGAATCATGAATCGCAACAATTCGGGCAGTATTCAAAATATGTGGCCAAGTGTAACCACCATGAAACTCAATTCTTTATGAATCACAGCATGTGTGTGTGGGTTCCAGTTAAAAACACAGTAATGTCGTAGGGATAAAAGGAAAACAACCTGAAATTGAGATTTCCTTTTTCCCCTTGGAAGATTATCTTGGCATTTCCTAATTGAATGTAAAACGTTTGTTTTCTACTGCATTTGCCATTTGGAGCTACCTACACAAAAGGTTTAAGTAGCACTACTGAGTGGATGTTGAAAACTTTTCCCATTCAATTGAACTGTGATTTTTTACAAAAATATTGATCTTTCTTTCCACAGGGCAAGTTCATCCGAATCAATTTTGACGTTGCGGGCTACATTGTTGGGGCCAATATTGAAACCTGTATCCTTGAAGATAAATGCTGTTTGAAATCCACTTTGTTTTTTCCCCAGAAATAATTAGATGCGGCTTGGGCAAAAAGTTTTTTTGTTGCGAGATTATATATATAACAAAATGATTGACTGTAATTTTTTTGTAAAAATGCATAATGAACTCCCACTCTAAAGTTGCAATCCATAGTCTGTGTAATGTCATCTAGTAGTTTCTACAGCACTGGCAAAGTTAGTAGCTTGATTCTCGTTCTACTTGCACTGTTAGTTCTTGACAGCAGTGGTCAGACCTTCTGGAGAAGTCACGGGCAATCAGACAGGCCAAAGATGAGAGAACTTTCCACATTTTCTACCGCTTGCTGGCAGGAGCCGGAGAGCATCTCAAAAGTGAGTTTAATTCTCTAGCCAGCATCAGTCATAGTAATTGTATTTACTCCCGGCAAGAATAAGAGCCCTTAAGAAATCTGGTTTGCATCAACTTTTAATTTTGCGCATCCTTAGCTTTTTTCTTTCATTCCCAAAGAAATGTCTGTTCCAATATATTTTGGAAACAAGTACCGCTGTTTTATTTTTATAGCAGTTTTCAAAGTGTCAGATGTGTCTTCAGGGGAGGCATCAGCTTGAGCAGCAGCCATGTTTAAAGTGAAAAATAATACATTACACAAAAATGTTTATTTGCTTCATTGCCTTTTACAATGATAGACGTCTAATCATGTAGCACTTTTCATCTGCTTACTGTGAATTTAAATTAATTTGTCACTCCTAGATGACCTATTCATTTATTTGGGAGGGGCGGCAGAAAATGAACATTCAATTGCCATCACTGGCAGCCAAGAATGAAAACAAAATTGACATACAGTGCTTACACCAATATGGATGGCTCTGGTAATATAATGATATACTGTAGTGTTTATGTAGTAGTCTGAGTCTCCCAGAATGTCATGCCATGCTGTAAAAGATTTGAAAAATGTTTTTTCATAATCCCAAAAGTAAATAGACACTAGACATCTTTTTCTCCTTTTGCAGCGGACCTGCTCCTCGAGGGTTTTAACAACTACAGATTCCTGTCAAATGGTAACATTCCTATTCCTGGCCAGCAGGACAAAGAAAATTTCCAGGAGACTCTAGAGGCCATGCATATCATGAGTTTCTCCCACGATGAGATTGTTTGTAAGTAGTAGCTCGAGTTACATATCTGTAGCTGTGTCCTCCAGTTGGAGTTAAAACTGATTAGAAGTATATACGCTCGAAGAAATTTTCTTTTATCCCAGATAATAGTTATAGGTGGTTTAAATACTTGACATGTTTCGGCGAACACTTCCACCTTCATCAGAGAAAGAAAAGAAAAGAAAGAAAAAAAAAAAAAAGAAAAATTCGACTACGGTATTTTTCGGACTATACGTCGCACCTGAGTATAAGTCGTACCAGCCAAAAAATGCGCAATGAAAAGGAAAAAAAACATATATAAGTTACACCGGAGTATAAGTCGCATTTTTGGGGGGAAATTTATTTGATAGAATCCAGCACCAAGAACAGATATGTCATCTTGAAAGGCAATTTAAAATACAATGGAGAACAACAGGCTGAATAGGTGTTCGGTATGCTAACATTACATGACGCTAGAAGTTAGACGGGCCTAAAAAATCCAGACTGGCCCGCCGCGATTAAAGCCCGATGCGGCCAGAGCCCGATCAATTACCTTGATTTGCTTGCCCGAGCCCGAAAAAAACAGAAATTTTATGTTTTATGCTGGAGGCACGAGCCCAAACAAAAAACAACCAAATTTTATGTTTTATTTGTGAGGACTCAGGAGAAGGAGGAAATGCGGGGATGCGATGCGTGGTTGCATTTTGTGTGATTACGTTTGTGATGATGCCGGTGCATTTATGCATAATGATAACAAATTAAAGCCTGTGTTTTGTAACAAATCTTCCCAGTTTAACAAGACTGTAAGATAGATATTCAATAAACATGTATATCTTTTCTATTTGTGTGTCTGTTCAAACAGGTGGATAGTGGATTTGACATTTATTTTAATCTCGAGTTGGCAGAAAAAAAAACGCAAGTTTTCTCAATGTTTAAATAGTCTGCATATTTTTATGATCATTAAAAATGCATTTACACAACGAAATAACGCTGGAAAAGTTTGTTAAATATATTTCTCGTATGAGACCAAAGTGCCATATTTGTTTACATTCAGCGAAGCCGACAGTTTTCCGTATAGCATCTTCAACAATCAATTTGAATCCTTTCCATGTCCCACTGCTACCGCAGTTGTTTGCTTTTTTATTCCCCTTGTCTTTAGTTTGTTTTTCACTCCTATAGCTGCTCCATATCGAAAAGGAAATACCAGGATGCTTGCGTAGGCCGCTATGGCGCAGGAGGGGAAGATTGAAAAGAGAGCGAGGAACGCACTGCGCCTTCTCTGTTTTATCCAAATGATTTATTTTATTTAACATCCATACATCGTTTTAGTATAAATATATAAAAAAAAGTTAGTGAGAGAGAAGTCGACCCGACCCGACCGTAAATAGTCACACATAAGTCGCTCGAGAGTAATAGGCGCACCCTCTGCCAAACTATGAAAAAAAACTGCGACTTATAGTCCGAAAAATACGGTAATCTATAATTGAATACAATACAAAATGAAGTCAATATAAGTACAGTGGTACCTCGACATACGATCGCTTCGACACACAATCTTTTCGACATCCAACATAAAATTTGACTCGCCATTTGTTTCTACATCCGACGACATGCTCGAAATACGACAACATGATAGCACCGCAGACGGACGCATGGCTGATTTTCTTGTGAGAGAAATCAACACAGGTTTCTAAAAGGTTGGTACAGGTGGTGAAACAAGGAAAAAGGTGACGCTTGGTGATGAAGATGTAGATGTGAATTATAGAAAAATATGAGCGCGGGGTGCGCATTCGTGAAAGGGCTTAACAGTACTTCTCCACGGTCCTCCTCGACCACCGTTCGCCAGTCTTTATAAGTTAAGTTGAGAATTATTATTGTGGTTACATAGCCAAAGAAATCGTCAGGTTTTTATCATTTATTTCAGAACTTATCCAACACAAAACGCCTGCTGTTCGCCGCAATTGACGGTGTACTCAAGAAAACATTGAAAGCGAAAGTTATCTCAACCGCACTGCTCCTCTCTCTGTCACGTCAGTCGCGTGGTATATTCAGGTACAGAAAAAAACTTCCGCTACATTAGAACCCGATTCGTTACATTATTAAAGGGAATAGTTATTATATTATTATTCCGATTTTTTTATTCATAATTTATGTATTTTGCTATGTGTAATTGCCATTTGTAATAGTACCAGCAGTATTTGTTAAGGATTTAGTGTAGGTTTTTGGGCTGTGGAACGAATTAATGGAATTCTTATGGGGAAATCCTACTCGACATACAACTATTTTGACTTACAGACAAGATCCTGGAACGAATTAACTTCGTATGTAGAGGTACCACTGTATATACAGTACATTATCTTATAATAATTTGTGTTTTTTCCAATACTTGTCAGGCATGTTGAAGGTCGTCTCAGCAGTGTTGCAATTTGGCAATATTGTTTTCAAGAAAGAGAGAAATACTGATCAAGCCTCCATGCCAGAAAATACAGGTAAGCTTGCAATAAAACGCATACCCGCACATCAACAAATGAGAAATGTCCTTTCAGCTTTCACCACAACAGATGGTAGAAACCATCTTGCCCATATCCACAAATATGACACTAAAACAAAAAGTTGGATTGTGTTCTTGGTATTTGATAATGTGATTTTCTGATCAATCCTTCAGAGGTGTTGACAGACAACATGTTTGAGTGTCAGCATGATCCAATATCCCTGCTGAAGTTATCTGTGTAAGATTCAATCACTGACAGAAAAATAATTGTCCTGTTTTTCATCCACATTTTTCTCTTAATCATTGAATTATTGTTATTAACCATTTATTGGCAAGTGACTTCTTTTGGTTAAAAAAACAAGGTGAGGACCTAGCATTCACATACATAGACATCACATTATGATGGGCTATAATATTGTGGCCTTCATGAACATGACAAGGTGATGTCCTTTTATGTGGATTTATGTACTAGGGGTGTGACAAAATATGGAAATGGTGATATATAGTGATGCTTTGTATCCTAAACTGTTACCGATACGCTCATGCCAAGAAATGAGTTATCGTTTTAAAAAGGTGTCACTGTTTAAAAAAAATAAGTACCCAACACGTTGCTACCAAAATCTTCCACCATAATAGTGTCTCAGTTAACTCTATAGTTGCCACTGACGACCCTCGACTCCCAATCCATTAAAACTGGGAAGGGCGAAAGAACGTTCCTTTTACTCTTTCTGATTTCCGGGCCATTTACATGCCATGTTCTGTTCATTTTAGGGCATTTACAGGTCACTTCCTGTTTAGTTTGAGTCACTGCCTATTCATTCCTGGGTCACTTCCTGTTCTGTTACCCAAAATCAACAACAGGTGACCCATAAAATGCCACGAAATCAACCGGCGGTGACCCATAAAATTCCCCAAAATCAACTGGAAGTGACTGAAAATCAACAGATAATGAGCTGAAATGGCCCAAAATTACCTCTTTGCCTGCCATTAGCTGCCACTCACTGCCATAGAAGTGGGAGGAGCCCATTTGAATTGGGAGGTGCTCATTTGCTGCCACCCTCCCAGTTCAAATGGATTGGACTTCTATTAGAGAAAAACTTAGAGTAGAAAGATGAAGAAGGTTTGTTTTTCTGTATATCAGTGGATTTGTTGACTATTTTAGAATTATTTCCTAACCAACGTACTCATAATCATTGTATCACCATTTCATGAGATAATGTTTATCATGAGCTTTGTATCGCAAATCGTATCATATCATGAGGCACCAAGAGGTTCCCACCTCTAGTATCTACAGTGATCTCTCGCTGCTTCGCGCCCTCAGTCCATTGCAGAATTTGCTCAATAAAAAAATAAAAATAAATACAGGTTTTATTGAAAAATGTTCGGATATATGGATGTGTATATATATATATATATATATATATATATATATATATATATATATATATACATATATATATATATTACATATATCATAATTATTATATTTGGAGTGCTTAAAACCATTTGTAAATAATATACATATATGGCTTTTTTGTTTGTTTGTTCAATTATACTCTATATGTATCGCTTTCCAATGCAGTTAAATCAGGATAAATACATTGAACACACCAAAAAAAAAGTAATTAATTTTTAATGTAAATACGCTCCGCCTCTACTTCGCTGATTTTTTACTTTTACATGGGGGGAGGGGTTTCCCATTAACCGCAAAATGGATCACTGTATGTATATTTTTTTAATTTCATAGTATTAACTTATTGTTAATATATATAATATAACCTTGTGTTGAATTGTGCTATATAAATAAATTTGCCTTGCCTTGCCTTATTGCCTGTCATTGTCAGCTATTGACCATTTAAACTGAAATAACATAGTGTAAATGCTCAGATTTTGTGCCATTGACGGTGCGAGACGACATAATCCATTGCGACTGGGAAAGGCAAATGAACGAACGTCAAAATGGATTGGACGTCAAGCGGCGTCAATAGCAGCCAATGAGTGCCCTGTAAATGGTTAAATCCTGTCTGATTTATAGGTTTACTAATATGAAATGTACAATTACATTGTTAAATATGTTCAACCTTCCTGTTTCGTTGCTCTTTCAGCGGCACAGAAGCTTTGCCATCTGCTTGGAATGAACGTTATGGAGTTCACAAGAGCTATCCTCACTCCGAGAATAAAAGTAGGACGAGACTATGTACAGAAAGCGCAAACCAAGGAGCAAGTACGTTGCTATTCTCTGCTTGAAATATGTTGCAAAATGGTCTTTTTGTTCTGGCTCAAATGTATATTTACTGGATTTTTCTTATTGCAAGGCTGACTTTGCTGTAGAAGCTCTGGCAAAAGCTACATATGAACGACTGTTTCGTTGGTTGGTCCATCGCATCAACAAGGCCCTTGACAGGACTAAACGCCAGGGTGCATCTTTCATCGGCATTCTGGATATCGCTGGGTTTGAGATTTTTGAGGTGGCAATTCATCTCTTTTGTACACGCTGATGGTTTACTGACATTTTCACTGACTTCGGGCTCATGCTTCCTTTTAAGCTGAACTCATTTGAGCAGTTGTGCATCAACTATACCAACGAGAAGCTGCAGCAGCTGTTCAACCACACCATGTTCATCCTAGAGCAAGAAGAGTACCAAAGGGAAGGCATAGAGTGGAGCTTCATCGACTTCGGCCTTGATCTGCAGCCTTGTATCGAACTCATCGAGAGGCCGGTTGGTGCTCCTTGTTTGGATGCGATATATTTTCAAGATTTTTTTTCCTCGCATTGATGAAATAAACTCCATCTCCTCAGAATAACCCACCTGGTATTCTGGCTTTGTTGGATGAAGAGTGCTGGTTTCCCAAAGCTACAGACAAGACATTTGTGGACAAAGTTCTTCAGGAGCAAGGCACTCACACTAAGTTCCAAAAACCACGGCAACTCAAGGACAAAGCTGACTTTTGCATCATCCACTACGCAGGGAGGGTATGTAATTCTGTTTAAATACAGCACAACTTATTGAAGGCTTAAAAAGAACTATTATTCTACCATAGGTAGAAAGAAGAAAAACATATCAAATGACGACTACTTCCAAAAAATGTCACATTTCTTCGTGCCCTTGTGTCTGGCTAATGTTTTAAGGCGCATATTTTGATGAGTTACATCATTAGCGATATACAATAGCCCAGTTGTTGAACTGCCGCCACTGCTGCTGCTGCTGAAGGATTCTCACATCTGTTTCACATTGATGTGAGACTGATGGCTTCATGCAGCAATAGTTATATAACAGAGGTTTGCAGTTTTCACCTTTGCCTGGTACGCAGTCATCCGTGAATCGAAAACCATTGCCTACAGTACGTCATTCAATGCGGAGGCTTGTCAGTCAGAGCCGCTGATTTTAGAGCCTCTGGATTTTGAATTGGACTTCAATGTCATGCTCTCCATTCTTGCATTTGAACATATGACCATGTTGATGAGTATCATTCCAGCAACTGATACAGAGAAGATATTTCATTGAGTATTCAGTCCAGGAGCCAGCATTTCATTTCAACTTGTTCAAATAAATCCTCTGAGACAGTCGTACTGAAGAGAAAATATGTGCAAACAGTGTGAGTTTGTTTTCCGGGATTCTGATTAGACCCAGATGGGGAGCCGGCATTCCTCATCTCAGGTTCCTCACCGTGTCAATTACTTGGAATGTCGTGCTCTGATCTGGCACTTTTTTTAGTGTAGCGGGCATCCTGGTGTTACAGGCTAATCCAATTAACATAGCACGATCAAACAAGAGCTGACATGGTCCCTGACAAACAGCGTGACCTGTCAGTCAAATGAATGGAGTGGACGTGAACAAATTTGGTACTGTGCATTGATGCTGGGTGACATTTTGATACAAGCTCAGTTGTAGGGTATAGGGCAGAGGTGTCAATCTCCTATTTGTTGTGGAATAGATCATAGCTCTTGTTTTCATTTGGAGAGCCATCGTCTGCCACTGTTGATCAACTAAGTGAATTTCAAATTTGACAGTGTTTTCTGTTTTATTTATTTAATTTACTTTTTTCCAAAAACATTCAATCTTTTTAATGTTATAAGATCATGATTTTTAATTAAAATTGAGGGGGAGGTATTATTTTTATATTTTCCTTTTAAATATTTATATTCATTTTTCTTCTTTTTCCATTTACAGGCCCCGAACATTTTTTTAATCAAACAAATAGAAAATGGGATAAAAGTATTTTTTCTTATATAATTTTTATTAAATATTCATATAATTAACTATTCTTAAACAAAAAACGAGAATAACTTTCATTTTTATTTAAAAATGATTTAAAATGTATTTATTCATTCTACTATTTTTAAATAAGAAAAATGGTAAATATTCTCTGATTTAAATCTTTCATTGAGGACTACAGAAATTGTTTTTCAAATTTTATTTCAAACAGAGAAATAAAATAAAAATGCAGGCGAATGTCCATCATCTGTTGGTTTCAACCAAATGATTCTAGTCTTTATTAATTCAAATTTGGAGAGAAATCCTGAAATCCAACATGATTTACTTTCGTGGCCCATATAAAATCTGTGTTAGACCGCATTTGGCCCTCGAGCCTTGTGCTTTACACCTATGGTGTAGTCTAACACATAGTTTATGAGCACCACAAATGGAAGAGTTTTACAATCGTGGTCCAAATGACGCAGGACTGCTGTGTTTCTTCAGGTGGACTATAAAGCTGATGAATGGCTTATGAAGAACATGGATCCACTGAATGACAACGTGGCCACGCTGCTGCATCAGTCCACTGACAAGTTTGTGGCTGAACTTTGGAAAGATGGTGAGATATTTCCACATTTCCTATTTTGTCTCATTTGTGGATGAAATGATCAGTAGGAAAGAATACATAAAACGTAACAAGGGACTCAAAACGAAGTGAATGATTTTGAGAGTGATTTTGAAAATAGATGAATGATTACGTGGCGGAAAAAGTGGAAGAAATTGTCATATGTGTTTTGTGTGCTAAAAGTTTTAGCATGTTAACACTATCAGGGGGTTAATGTGATAGACTAAAATTGTGTACTCCTTTTTTAACTCACATTGCTGTCTTCTTTGTGTGTGCGTATGTGTGTGTGTTCGTGTGCACGCACGTGCTGTTGTAGACATTCAGACCTTTCAGAGAGCCTCTTTCTATGACAATGTGTCTGAGCTCCATAAAGCTCCAGGTGAACGATAATATCACATACTTTTGGCTCTTTCACATGCTCCATACCAAATCACTGATTCCCCATTCCGCATACGGCTGCTATGTGCACCACTTTAACTCTTTTGCTGCCATTGACCGCGATAGACGACCAATCCATTTGAAGTAGAAGGATGGCAGCGACTGAACGAATGCATTCGCTGTCAATCAGAGGTTGCGCTAGACATTTTCTTTGTCTGTCATTTTGACTGACAGTGTCATAAAAATCCGGTCATAATCTATTTTTACCCGTCACTTAAATTTTTAAAATGATAATGATGACATATTCAATAGTATTTAGTTTTCATTCATTTTTAATTAATATTATAACGCTTGCTTGGCGGCGAAAAATTAGACACGGAAGTCGTGGTATTTTTCTCCCTCTTTTTACTCTGCTTACCGCCAACAACACCAACAAAACAACAACTCCGCCCCCAAAGAAAAAGAGGCAACTATATAGACCCCAATCACCAACGTCACACAATGATCTTAATTGTGGTTGTCAGCCCAAAATCTTCTAAATATATATTAAATGCATCTTAGCAGATATAAAATGACTACTACATAGTCTGTGGTGATCGTTTGGTGCCCAGATTTCTTGTCGAATTACAGCAGTCCATCTCGCTCTCCTCTTAGGGTCTCTCAGAATACGGTAGAACTTCAAGTCTCTCCGTCTATCTTCTCTGTTACTGCAACCAACCGCCACACACGCCTTCACCATTTTGATTATTAATGTTAACGAGCAGAAAAACACGCCGTAATAGGAGGCATGTACGTAGCGGTAATGTGCAAACACGACGAGCTGACACACAATATGGCGGCTCCAGTCAGGGGGGCGGAGTTGTGACGTCATGTGATTGGGGTCTATACACAGGCAGCAATCTAGTCCACCAATTGGATGACGCGCTGGCACACCGGGTGCCCCAATAAGAACCTCGCGTTGATGTGTCAATCACGGTGCCGCCGCCAGACCCCGGTGACGCTACAATATTCTGACAGAATAGCCAACGACGTCATGCATTAAGAGAGACAATAGCTAATTAATATGCTCACTCGCCACCCTGTGGTCTGGGGTGTGAATTGCAACCTGTCAAAATGACGGACGGACTTCAGTTTTTTCCGTCACCGTTTTAGAAAAACGGTCAACGACGGAAAATATTCGGTTAACGCGACCCCTGCTGTCAATACTCCACTTCAAATGGATTGAACAGCTACTATCGTCAAACTCACTTTAATTCACAGTACGAGGATGAAAAGAGTCTCATAATTGGACGGCTATCATTGTCAGTGGCACTGAAAAAAGTTGAATGCTGTTGAATGCTTCGCATGGCCTCTTCCACTTCTTTTTATGTAACTGTTATTTTGTCATACTTTCCATGAAGAGTTCCTGTATTACTATTCCAAGTGTTACATTTCCAATTGCAAGCCTGTCAAACAGGTGGTGCACAACATGGAAATTTGGTTGTAAGAATACATCAGAAATATTGAATAGTATAGACATCTACAGTGATCCCTCACTACTTTGCGCTTCAAATTTCTCGCCCTCAGTCCATCGCGGATCTCTCCCCCCCCCCCCCCCCCCCTGCCAATTATAAAATAAATGATTAAATTCAGATGAGCTGTCCCGATCCAATCACGTATTCTCACTCTCCCTCCTGCTACTTTTTTTGGTCAGGCAGTGCACTGGATTTCCTTTTTAAAGTTAACAATAATTGAACAATGTTAAGGTTTGATCTTGCCAGAGATGCCTGGAAGCCGAAACTTCAAAGCTCTGCATGCGTCAATCATCGTTTAACTTGTTTAACAGTTGCTGTGGCAACTCATTGTGTGTAAATTGAGCAGATTTGAGTGGACTCACTCAATGAAGCATTTAATAAAGACAAGCTTTTTGTACTTTATTCTTGTTTAAAAAATAATTCAGTGGGACAGTCACATGTTTAAAGCTTATCATAATTATTACATTTGAAGAGCTTAAAATCATTTATTAAAATACATATATATATATAATATATATCCATAAGTTTTTATTTATTATTTTAATTTATTTTTTAGATTAAACATGTCTTATATGTATCTCTTTCCAATGCTAAATCTGAATAAATACATTGAACACACACAAAAAAAATATATTTTTTAAATTGCACACCCCCCCTTGAGCATGGGGTCAGAGGCGCTACTTTGCGGGTTTTCCCTTATCGCGGTGGGTTCTGGTTCCCATTAACCGGGAAAAACGAGGGATCACTATTTTTCAGGGAAAATGGATCATATGATGAAAATCAGTGAGTGGATGTAAAAACTTCTTTGAATGAAGTGAGGGGAAAAAGTAGCTACAATGAGGGAAAAAGTAGCTACAATGTGTATGCTATTGTAGAGTATTAGCTTGGATTATGACAGCTCTGAGGTCAAACCAGCTGAGAGGTTGTGGTCTCACTTGGTGGTTTTTACCAACACTGAAAAGGAATTATACACTTGCAGTACATACTTGCATCTTCATTCAATGTCCTGCATTTGGGCTTACTTTTGCTGTTATTATGCCAAATATTATAAATACAAGAAAACAATCCTTGATCTGTAGGATAAGCTAATCAAGTCTTTGACAGTTTATTACCTATTGTTGATGAATATGGAGCAGAAAATCTGAAAAAGTAGGCTTATTTTTCAAAGATTTTGAAGCCCAAATGTCCTCCAATTCCGAAACAAACCATTTAAAATGACACTTCATGTGTCAGATCATCTGTATTGTAACGATGTCACATATTTGTCATCACTAGTGGACCGAATCGTGGGCCTTGATCAAGTTGCTGGCATGAATGAGACTGCATTCGGCGCCGCATACAAGACTAAGAAGGGCATGTTCCGCACCGTGGGCCAACTGTACAAGGAGCAGCTGTCTAAACTGATGGCCACATTGAGGAACACTAATCCTAATTTCGTCCGCTGCATCATCCCTAACCATGAGAAACGGGTGAGTCACGACCTGGTCACCCTATTATAATGGTTCAATTTCTAATGCTTTTTAGATTCTGCCGTAACAGGCACAATTTTAGGTAAGCATGCATCTAGAATAATCAAATTAACTCTATCTGTCTGTCTGTCTAAAATGTATTTTTCAGTTTTAATGAATTGTTTGATTTATATTGTCAAAGGACAACACTAAAAAAATAAATATATTCGAAAAAATATTCTTTATGAAATTTTTTTTTTTTTTTTTGTAAATATTCTCTGATTTCTTTAGTCATCGATCTTTTAGTGAGGACGAAACTGTTACTCCAAGATAATTTTGACCAGAAACTTGAAGTTGATGCACTTTGTAGACCACACAAAATGATGTGGCAGGCCAGATTTGGCCCCTGGACCTTGAGTTTGACACCTTTGGAGTAGCGCGATAAATTGTGTAACTCTAATCTGACTAATGCCGTCCATTGAGTGTATATGGTACAGGTATAATGTCGAACTAGGGTTAAGGTTAGGAAACCAGTAAACCAAAGAGTTAGTCTTCAAGATAAAGTTAGCAATGAGGTAGATTTGATATTTTTAATATCCTGGTTTTGTTTTTTTTCTGCCTCCTTCAGGCTGGTAAACTAGATCCTCACCTTGTTCTGGACCAGTTAAGATGTAACGGTGTCCTGGAAGGGATCCGTATCTGCAGACAAGGTTTCCCCAACCGCATTGTCTTCCAAGAGTTCAGACAGAGGTACTTTACTTCAAACTACATTGCTTATGTTACATTGCAAATAATTTTGTTGTTTCAATAAAACGCTCGGTTTAAAAATGTGGGAGATAAAAATTCTGTTTGCTTAAGCACAATTTTTATCGGTCACTCCTTCTATCCAGATATGAGATTCTCACTCCTAATGCAATTCCCAAAGGCTTTATGGACGGCAAGCAGGCCTGCGAGAGAATGGTTGGTCAATAAACAATCCAATACTTTTTTTATTAGTTTTCATTAGCTATTAATTATGTCTTCTTTGTTTGTAGATCAAATCCCTGGAGCTTGACAACAACTTGTTTCGAATCGGCCAGAGTAAAATCTTCTTTAGAGCAGGCGTCTTGGCGCATTTGGAGGAAGAAAGGGACCTGAAGATCACAGACATAATTATTTACTTCCAGGCCACTTGTCGGGGATATCTGGCACGCAAGTAATGGTTGCACCTTCAACTTTGCTTTCTGTATAATTAATCGATATCAGTGGTGTCATTCTCGTCTGTCTAGTTTGGAGACGTTGTTGACCGAAAAATTGTTCAACTCTCCTTTTTTGAGCCTATTAACTCATTGGCTAAAAATGATGCCATTAGACTTCCAATTTTTAATTGGAAGGACGAATGAACGAATGTTCATGAAACATGGGTATGCACAGCCAGTCCGCCTAGCTCAAATGAAGTCGCAGACAATGAGTTAATAGCAAATATTATGTTTTTTTTTTTCTTTTAACTTTGCAAGGGGTATACGTTAAATTATCATTTTAATTTTTTTTTTCTTAAAATCTCTAAAACTGTGAATATTGTTTTTTTTTTTTTTTCAATGAATATTCCTTTTTTTTAATATTTTAATTAAAATAAAGTTAACTTTGTAAATTTTTAGATTGTGGAAAAACTAAATATTGTATGATTTTATTTTAGTGAGAAACATGAATTGGACGGACATGGTTTTACATTCACTTGCCACACAAAATGTAGCGACGGGCATGATTTGGCACCCAGGCTGCCAATTTGACACCTGTGATATATATATAAAGGATCATTTTTGTGGCTACCACATACCTGCTGCGTTTAATTATTTTCCCACACGTGTTGCTTTAGAGCCTTTGCCAAGAAACAACAGCAGCTCAGTGCACTGAAGGTTCTCCAAAGAAACTGTGCCGCATACCTGAAACTGCGTCACTGGCAGTGGTGGAGACTCTTCACTAAGGTGTGTTTTTCTAGTTGGATTTACACAGAATTCTTGGGCTAGTGACATAAACCAGCGGGATTCAACAAGATATTCCTCAGTACAATTTGACCGCTATCCATTACCCTCCAAATACAGGTGAAGCCCTTGCTGCAGGTGACCAGACAAGAGGAAGAAATGCAGGCTAAAGATGAGGAGCTAGTCAAGGTGAAGGAGAAGCAAACAAAAGTGGAGGGACAGCTGGTGGAGATGGAACGAAAACACCAGCAGGTCAGATATGTGTTGTAAATAATGCTCAAACCAGACATTTGTGTGATGCTAATTCAGTATTGTTTCTGTGTAGCTAATGGAGGAGAAAGGCATCCTAGCAGAGCAGCTGCAGGCAGAGACTGAGCTGTTTGCAGAGGCTGAGGAGATGAGAGCTCGCCTGGCTACCAAGAAACAAGAGTTGGAGGAGATCCTTCATGACCTGGAGTCCAGACTGGAAGAGGAAGAGGAGAGGGCTCAGGGCATGGTCAATGAGAAGAAGAAGATGCAATCCCATATTCAGGTGAGCACTGAAGATATAGAAATGATTACAAAAAACTACAAATTATATCATTTGAATTATACTTTAACTATCTGTGTGACGCCATGCACTAATTCACCGTTTTGTTATATTTTAAATGTGCATATTTCCTTAATCTGAGTCTGTTTGCTTAAATCTATATTTCTAAAACAATATGTTCGTAACAATGCATCTGCTTGCCTGTACAGGTTATCGTGTTTTTACAGTGTTTATACGGGTCATTAAAAAGCATTAAAAGTAATTAAATGGATTTAGTCAAAATTAAGGCCTGAAAAAGCATTAAACTAAATTTTTAATCCAGTAAAAATTATGTAAACTTGTAAATTTTTACAAAATTTTGGGGAGTTTTCTTATACTGTATTATCGGGTAGCCGATAATATCGGCCGATAAAAGCATTTTAAAATGATATCGGACAATATTGACCTTGGTTTCGGGCCAATATGCATGTGTCCTTCAAAGTGAATGTAAAAGTCTTCTGCCTTTGTACAAGGGCTGGTCACAGCTTAGCACAGCACTTATGCTTATTGACCATTGTCCAAACTAAAATGCTTACAATTTGTTATGTGAGCAGGAAATTAGCATTCATGGTGCAAAAATTAAATTAACAATAAATGATTGAAAAATAATGATACCTCATTACCATACCTTATTCACTGTGCTGAAGCTGTGTGCCTTTGTTGTTATTTTGAGCCAGAAGCACTGTGTGAGCCATATGTGATATGGCAGTGCCTTTTTGGCACTTTGCACTTGCACGTTCACGTGATCCAAAAAACTGATTCCTGGATTATTTTGATTTCAACAATAAATATAGAGGTGCAACATAGGCACCTTTTCCTTAACTTCAGTTAAAGTTCTTATTTTTCATATAATGGTTATTGGAAAACCTTGAAGTAGTTACATTAACGTTATTAATGTATCCAGTGGGGCATTACCATACAATTAGCCATAATATATTAAGTCCACGACCGTATATATCTGTATATGTTTGGTATCTGTATCGGATTTTTGGAGTTGGGCAATCGATTAAAAAGTCATTATAGGATAGGTCTACTTAAAATTTGTGTGTTTGAATCTATCTGCAGTCGGGCATGGGCATTAACTTTGTTTAAAGTGTTATTAAAAAGCATTAAATGAGAAATTTGCTGATAACTGTAGAAACCCTTTTTTTTGCACTTTTGACCCGTGTGAAAGTGCAAATTCACTAGAATTTGATGATTTTCAGCCCATTTTGGGATTCCCTTTAGAGGAAATTCTGAAAGCATTTTTACATTTTAACCAATAAATATATATAAATTGATTTCATAGGGCACTCATTGGCTGCCGTTGACGGCGCTAGACATCCAATCCATTCTGACTGGAAGAAGTCAAAATGGATTAGACGTCTAGTGCCATCAATGGTATGGTACTGAAGGATGAGTATTCACAGTCAGCCTTCCCAGGTTAGATGAATTGGACGTCTGCCTTTGTCAAAAAAATATATATAAATATATATATAAATTATTATTTTTTTAACTTTAGAGTGTTATTAGGAGCCATAATCAGAGTGTTTCTGTTATAATTTTAAATGTTTAATATTGGGCGGCACGGTGGCTGAGTGGTTAGCACGTCTGCCTCACAGTTCTGAGATCAAGGGTTCAATCCTGGGCTTCGGCCTTCCTGTGTGGAGTTTGCATGTTCTCCCTGTGCCTGCGTGGGTTTCCTCCAGGAACTCCGGTTTCCTCCCACATCCCAAAAACATGCATGGTAGGCTGATTGAACACTCTAAATTGTCCATAGGTGTGAGTGTGTGCGTGAATGGTTGTGTGTCTCCTTGTGCCCTGCGATTGGCTGGCAACCAATTCAGGGTGTCCCCTGCCTACTGCCCGAAGTTAGCTGGGATAGGCTCCAGCACCTCCGCAACCCTCGTGAGGAATAAGCGGCATGGAAAATGAATGTTTAATATTGTTTTTTAGTAATAGTTTATTCATCTGGAATTTTATTTTTTCATTAAAAAAATATCTAAAATATGTACTGTATGTATATACTGTATATAAGAAATGGCTAGCACGAAACTTCTTACATCTTAACGAGAGCAAAACTGAATATATTACAATTGGCACACCTTCCATGATGAATGCCCTTGAGCCCAACACTGGCGCAATGGCTCCCTTTGTTAAGACCTGTGTTAAAAATCTCGGAATACTATTCGATAACAGTCTATACTGTAAAAAACAGATTAGTTCTGTTGTAAGAGCAAGTTTCTTCCAGCTCCGTCT